>NW_015542366.1:1098536-1109053 GCF_001515605.1 Sinocyclocheilus anshuiensis | reverse complement strand
TTCTGGTTACGGAACAAACCCTGCTAGTTAGTTCCTAAAACCTCCTACGTGTTTTATTATACTGAAAGAATGGCATGGATTTAGCAGACAGACAATAGAGTTGCTTTTTAAGACCCAACAGATGCATTCACTTTTCTTTAACAAGCCCACCTGAATCTCTAAAGTGCTGGAGTCTCCCATCCACCCTTCATCTGAGGGGTCATTTCTCTTCCATTATGGTGTAAAGGGACATTTTTGGTGGTTAAACACAGCCAAAGTGTTTGGTTTGTACTAGGGCTGCACGATTATGTGTTTTATTATACTGAAAGAATGGCATGGATTTAGCAGACAGACAATAGAGTTGCTTTTTAAGACCCAACAGATGCATTCACTTTTCTTTAACAAGCCCACCTGAATCTCTAAAGTGCTGGAGTCTCCCATCCACCCTTCATCTGAGGGGTCATTTCTCTTCCATTATGGTGTAAAGGGACATTTTTCGTGGTTAAACACAGCCAAAGTGTTTGGTTTGTACACTGATATAATGCAATTCGTCTGGAGAGCCCTGTTTTGCTTTATAGCTTGAGTTAAAACCTGCTCTGTGTGTTAAACACCAATATTTATGTTTTCTCTAACACTCATCATGGTGGTTTGCCAGAAAATTGTTCGTATGAAGTCTTATTGAACTGAAACGTAAATAAAATGAAGACAAAGTTTAGGCCTTGTATAGATAACCTTTACCCTTTTTATGACTTCTGGAACATGTTTAAAGGGGTCATATGATGCTGCTAAAAAGAACAGCAGCGCGAAGTTGAAGTATTTCCTCAGCGACCAGCACGGATCAGCTCCAGGCATGACGAAGCGATATCGTGTTCTTTTGGAAGGCCAAACAAAGTAGTTTCGCTTTCACAACGAAACACACAGCGCCTTCACGACATGGCAGCGGCGGCAACAATACTACACCGTGAACATTTGGGCGGTGTTATGCAAATCTTCCCAGATAGTGACGTAGGTATGTGGGGGCGTGTTAGAACGAGCCGTTTTAGGTAGGTGTGGCTGACTCTTAACTTTTATAAAGAATATCTCTTTGGATTTGAGACTTTAGTCTTTGCAACTTTACAGATCTTCTTTATGCACCAAGAGCTTGTAACACTTCAAAGAGAAAGGAAAAATTGAATTCGCATCATATGACCCCATTAAAGAACAGGTTTATCTGTCTGTCTATTTATTGTCAATTAAATATAAGCCAGCATACTTGTGTTATGTAACACGGGCACATATGCTGACCAGATTCTTTGGGAAAATACCATAAGCAGTTTAAAACACATGTATAACAAAAAGCTTTAATGTATAGCACCATTAACTGGACTAGTTATAGTCAATATATCAGCCAGGCTGATTGATTCACCTATATTTGGTCATTTTCAGCAGATTAACTGAACAATCATCTTCACTGGTTAACAGAAGGGTTCTCCCTTGTAATTTGTAAAATCTGTCACATTTTGTAAAATTTTCTGTTTTCAATTCTTTTTTATTTTTTGAATTGAGTATTATGTACAGTACATTTTTTGCAGTAAAAAATGATTAATTTGCAGATTTTACATTTAGCTTTAAAGGGATAGTTCACCCCAAAATGAAAGTTCTGTCACCGTTTACTCACCTTCATATTATTCCAAACCTGTATGACTTATTTTCTTCTGCGTAACACAAAAGAATGTTGGTAACCAAACACTATTGGCATCATTGACTTCAATTGTATGGACAAAAAACACTGAAGCGTTTCTCAAAATATCTTCTTTTATGTTCCACAGAAGAAAGTAAATTGTACAGGTTTATAACAAGATGAGGGTGAATTAAAGATGACAACATGTTCAACTTTATTTAATTTCAATTAAAAATAATTGACAATTTGCAAAATTTGCTAGATTTTTGAAACTGACACAAGGGAGAACCCTTAATCGAATTAATTGGTTATTTGAATAATCTGCTGAAACTGACCACATGATACTAGCCACCAGTGTTTTCCCAGTTCAAACCTTTCTGTATATTTGAAGATGTACAAGGTGATATTGCTGAATGTGACTGTTTGTTGCCAGAAGTGACCAAATGCTTGCAGGCAGCATGGAAAACACCTACAAAGTGGCAGTCATACACAAATTCTAATGACGTGTCTCTCCTACACAGTTACAATTAGCAATGTGGAGATAGCCTCACACTAGGGCGACCATACGGGCCATTTTAATGGGACGCGTCCTTGCCAGGATTTCTATATTGCCTAAAATATCCAGGTTTTGGCTGTTTGCACTGTGCAGATCAATTGTTGTATGACATTCACGAGAGCTATAGAGAGCAGAGCAGACGACTCCTTATGCTTTCGAATCGCTCTTGCGGTACTTTGGTGTCATTCAATGGTCGGTGCGCAGCGATGCTTCAAGTCGAACGAACAAACAAACATGTGCGCGTATTTGCATCGCTTTGATCGTTCTCTGTAGATCTCACCTTCTCGCGCACCACGATTGGTCGATTATATACAATACCTGCATATTATTGGTCAAACTACTTTGGATGTTTTAGGCAATATAAAAATCCTGGCCAGGACATGTCCCGTATGAACGGCACATATGGCCACCCTACCTCACACACACTCACACTCCTGTCCACACATAGGATGACTAAGCAGGAACAGTCATCAGAAATGTGAATGCGATTATGTCAGCAACTAAAACCTAGTTCACACTACACGACTTAAAACGTTGGCAGATCGCTGTGCTGTTCAGACTACATGACTTGCTGTCTGTCTTGAAGTCATTGTGGTGTTCATATTACGTGACACTACGTAAATGATCCGCAACAGGGGGTCACACACTACACGAGCTGACAACAACTGTGTCACTCAACGACTCTACATGGTCCCCAACCACATTTTCTCATGAAAACACATGCGAGAAGTTGAACGGGAATGACGCGAAACAAAAAGTGAAACAGGAGTTGTTTATTTGAAAATGGGCGTCGGAAAGAATTTAGTGCTGCAAGGTGTTTGCGCAATGATCTGTTGTGAAAAAATGTGCTCCATTACTTGCATCCAAACTTTTCTTAAAGCTGCGTTGCTGCTGCTGTTTTTCTTCCGCTGACCTCAGCCTATGTCTTGCTCTCTCATTGGCTGTAACTCGTCGCGACACCTGACACCACATGATGTCGAGTCGGTCGATTGGTCCAGATATTTAACATGCTAGATATTCGTATGGCGTCGGCGAGGCATCTTTGATGCGTCGTTGAGTAGTTCAACCATAAAGATTGCCAAGCACTGATCACCTGCTGTTTTTCCCCGATCACAGCCCGACCTGTCGGCGAGCTCGTTAACTTGCAAATCGGGCTTAAAATCCTGTAGTGTGAACTAGGCATAAATGACAACAGCTGGTTCACATGATGAGCATAATATTTTTGGTTTGTTTAGAGCACCATCAAGTTTCAAATTCATAGATGCAATGATCTTTCTTATTCTCACAGCAGGAGATTCTGCACACCGATGCATCTCACAGCCTCCTCGCTGACATAAACTAACATTTTATTTGCTCATAGATTACTAGTTCACAGATGGGGCTGACAGAACTTAATGTTTTGTGCTAGGCTAGCATGTTCTTTAAAGCGAAGTATACTAATAGCACACTTGAATAAGCTTCTTTTTCGTAAGGGGCCTTATCCCTGTGAACAGTTGTCCTGTTGTGTATCTGTGTGTTTTGATGCACTTGTATGTGGCTTTATAGAATTAGGCACACGGTGTACCTATTTGGATTCATTTTGTGTCAGAAGAAGTTGGCAGTTCATTTTATCTAGTAAGCAGTTTTAGTGCATTGAACACTTCTGGTTGAAGGAGTAGTTCGTTCAGAAATGGAATTTGTCATCTTTTTTTCAACCTAATGTCATTACATTTATGATTTTTTCATAAATGTATATCCTTCCTTCTGGTAAGTTGTGTTTGTGTTAAGTTACTAAGTTAAGCTTGAGATCTGAATCAGTCTGATTCATGAGCAAATCTTTTGGATTAGCTTTGTAAATAGTGGTTGACCGATATATCGTCAAGGCCGGTATATTGGCCAATATTTGGCATTTTTAAAATATCGGCATCGGCCGATAAGTTTTCCTGTTTGGCCGATGCGTGTTATTTTGACGGCGCGACGGACTTTTATTTTGACGGCGCTGAGAACGGCAGCTCCTGGGCACACAGTGCTCACATTCTCCCTCTTGTTCGCTGTTGTCGTTAACAGTTCTGTCTAAATACGGATAGAGGTCTGTCTAATAATCAGATAGAACGGTCGTCGTTAACAGTTCTGCCTAATGCAGATAGAAGTCTGTCTAATAATCAGATAGAACGGTTAAACAAAGGAATTAAAATGTATACAAAAAGTCTTATAACGACTTAACGATGTTAAGCTGATCAACAGCTGGTTTAATACTCTGACGGGAGGTTTAGAAACTTGATCGCTTCCCTCCCCATTTTTTCCCCAAGTGTAAAACAGCTGCATTTTCTCATGACCTCATAAAGGCAAACTCTGGCCATGTGTTCCATAGCCTTGTTTCCGTTGCAGCTCCTCCCCTCTGTGACATCATCAGTTCTGTTGCCATGATGAGTTCTGCTCATTATCCAGCGTTCTGTAGTATTAGAGCAGCTTGCATAACTGTTCCATAATCCATTACTAAAACCAAGCTTCCATTATTTAAATGCATTGGGCTAGTTCTTCATACATTGATCTTGATGTAAAGTACTCAGTTACTTAGTAAATGCTCTCTGTCTCTTTCCTTCAATTGATCTAATTGTTCATTGTGGTTTAATTGCTTGATTTGTTAATCAGGATGAAATGTCACTAATGTGTACTATCAAACATTGTCCTCTATGTGTGTGTTTTAAATTAAAGTTCTATCAGTATGTTAATCTCCGATTTTTATAAAGCACTTAAAAACCACAGTTTCCTGGTTCAATGCAGGAATTTCAATTTGACTCGCCCCGTGAAATCATTTATTTGGAAGCCATCCTGTTAATACATCCCAAAGCGATGAATATTTAATGCTGTGAAAGCTAGCATACTCTGCAGAAAGACACATCCTCCCCTCCCATCCACACTGCCCTGTTGCTCTTTGTCTGCGAGAGCATGCAACAGTTAGGGTGTTGTAAACTGATCCGCAGGGTGTAGTAGCGGTTGTAATATCTCTCTCTCTCTCTCTCTCTCTCTCTGCTTCTGTCTCTCTCTCTTCCCCCCTTCCTCTTTGTGAAACAACAGCTGCTCTGCTTCTCCCCCTCCTTCACTCCAAAATTCCCCTCTCTGTCTGTCTCTCCCTTTATCATACCGGTCAGCTCTCCATCACTCCCCCGGCTCTCTTAGATTTCCAGGCTCAATTTAGGATTCAGGCACTCTCTTTGGAGATCGGATTGCTCTGAGAGAATAAGCTGAATTTGAGCCTGAATTTAGGGGGTTTTCCCTGTTTTCTGTCCCTGACAAAAGATCATCATTGTAGCTTACTGAATCATTCTGTTAATGCAGGGATGATTGTGTCACATGATTGTGTTTGTGTTTATGGTTAGAACTTAGAAGTAAATGGAGCGAATTAAGTAGTGGTTGATTGATGGATCAGTATTAGGGTTAGGATTTTTCAATTGATTCGTTTGGTTCAGTACTTCCGATTTGTCCTTGCCCTTCAAATATTTTCACTAGCCTCACTATGATTTTATTTTATTTTATTTTCAAAATGACACTATTATTTTTTATCCATATTCCTCACCATACAGGCAGAGTTGGGTATACCGCGTTACACAGTAACGTGTTACTGTAATCTAATAACTTTTTCTGGTAACGCAGTAATGTAACGCATTACTTTTTAAATTTGTGTAATTTGATTACAATTACTAAAGTCAATATAGGCCTAATTATGTTACTTTACAAATGTAGTGTTAAGAAAAAATATATATTTATATGCCTTTTAAAATCACGTTTTGTGCGGGGTCGACGGAGGCGCCGGCGCGATCACTTGCATTTTTTCATGATAACAGCGAAAAGAACTTAAAATGCTCCGCTATTTTTGATCGTATAAATAAGTGTAATACATCATTTGAATATGTGAAGGGTCTACTTTTATTTGTGTACACTCACAAGATTGTGCTTTTGTAAAATAAAGAAAACAAACCGGGTGCGCTTTCAACCGTCTCAGTCTCCGCAAACTTCTTTCTGAAACGCGTCACTAAAATAAACCAAAACCCAGCGAATACTGGACACACAGGCATGAGAGATATATCTATGGAAAGCTTGAAGTGTCTACGGTTAAATGAAGTAAGTCTTATCTAAAACAAATGTTCTCTGATGAAGTAATCCGTATGAAACCAACGTGAGGTCCAGTCTTTCCCGTCTGAGCTCATTATCTGTAATGTGATCACGCCCCCGCGCAGCGCGCACTATTCATACGGTAATCATCCACGTGAGACGCGCGAGCCTGTAAACGCCCACATCACCTCCGTAAACAAAGAAGCAAGATTCATTTTTAGCATTCAAATATGCACTTCAGTAAAGTTCATCAATACTGTTTTCAATAGTGTTTTCAAATGTTATCAGAACCGTTTTCAATTTATTAAGGTTTTTTCTGTCTTTAATGCTCACACAGTTAAACACAGCCAGCATACATACACTCAGCAAGCAATGTTGTATATAAAACACTGTATAGGCACATTTAAAGATACATTTTTCAATGTTAGGCAGGTTTATACTAAGACTGTAAAGTTTTAGAAATGGATTAAATCTTTGTCAAGTTGCTGTTTTCATACCTTTGTAATATTTTTCAGTCAATATTAAATTACTGAAAGAACTACAATTTTCACTTTGAAGTGTATTTTCTTTAGGTTTGACATGTTTTCAAAGTAAAGTAATTAGTAATCTGATTACTTTTTACATGCAGTAATCAGTAATGTAATCAAATTACAATTTTCAAGTAGAAATCAGTAATTTGTAATCTGTTACTTTTTTTGAGTAACTTACCCAACACTGCATACAGGTATATGATCATTGAATATTTACATGTGTATGAGGATAACTAAGGATAACTAAGAAAAATGTGTTACTTGAAATATTAACATATATTATAACATATAATATATATATATATTATTTCAAGTAACAATATTTTTTAGTTATCCTGATAATAACCCTGATGTATATATGTTATAATATATTTATAATATAAATGTGACAGAAGAAAATATATTTTTATTGAACAATAGACAACAACAAATAATTTATTAGGTATTTAATGTCCAATAATAGCTGAAAATTATACAGCTATAGTGTAACTCTGTAGCAGCTAGGAATTCATGTTTGCTTGCAAGACTATTACAAGTCATTCTCACAATTTCAACAAAACCTTTTCTTTTTTATCCAGCAAGATACCAGTACTTTGGAGACATATTTAAATGAGAATGTGCAAGTGCAACAATAATATTCAGTACATGACAGGAAAAAATGCGTGCAAATCATAACCAGGACATGATCAATGAATGTAAGCTAAAGAGACAAAATAGGGACAATAGGGTAAGTATCCGTTCCATCAGATGGCCTAAAACTCACCCCGGGTCATCAGGACATCCATTGTTGACCCCAGTCTATTTAGCACATGGCTGATCTAATGCCTACAAATAAAATAATTTAATGATAGCACATTAGACCTACACAGTGAATACTAATTATCAAAGACATATATCATATATTTGAAAACAGCAAAATGATCATTATACGTTAACAAAGCTGTTAATAGATTTTGGAACTGTTACACAAGCAGTTTATGCAAATATTTGTTTTATATATTTGGTGAGGAGAAATGCCTTCCTGTAGTCACTGCAGTCACACTGTGTGTGTGTGCACATATGGGTGTGCACTTCATGTGTGTATTTGAGAAAGAGAAAACTTCTCCAGGTCAATTATTCTCAGCCCAGTCCCCTGACTCTGGGTGGGTCTAGTGTTTTACAGGCTACTTAGTCTACATAATGCTGTGTCTGTGTGAGATACACTCTTTCAACAATTCCATCATTCATCCCATCTAAGATAACCTTTAAAAAACGCGATAAACCACAGCCATAAATAATCCACTCCAGGAAGAAATTTACAGATTACCTAATTTACACACACATGCTGCATAGAGATAATAAGAGAGATGCATTGCAGTACAATAACGGAGACATATATGCCTTTGTTTTGCTGATCATATTCTTTATTCACCAGTAGGATCGGTTGGTTTGCACAAGGAAGACTTGTGCTTTATGCAAATACATTATTAACATTCAGTGCAGTTCAAACAGTTTTATTCCTCTTCCTGGTTATTTTTAGACATTTATCTGGCATGCATACTCTCAGATTGATTTGATCAGCTCTGGCGGTTTGAATGCACCTTGTTGTAAGTCACAAATGTGAGACATTGGGAGTGGTCACAGACAGGTGTTTGCACACTGGTTTCCAGGACAACTGCTGAAAATTATACAGCTATAGTGTAACTCTGTAGCAGCTAGGAATTCATGTTTGCTTGCAAGACTATTACAAATGCTCAAGCACTATATTATGCTATACATATATTTTTTTTCTCAAAAATTCCAAGAGCAGTTGTACATCTAGACAAGAGAAAATAAAAATGCCTTCAAAAACAGGAAGCAGCTAAAATAAGGAATGTTCATTTTTAAATAATGCAAAATATGGTTGTGTATATGGGTGATAAATTTTCGCCACTGTCATACCAGCAAAACATTGAATAATAATAATTTACCTAAAATGTACCTAAAATAAAATTAAACTTTTTTTGGACCCTTTGTATGCTCTTTTTGAATGTTGTTTTGAAAGAGTTACGTTTGAACATTGCTGTAGCTATACATAGTTTTGACCCAAGCTCTGGCTCATTGAAGACTGGTGGCAGTAGATCCACACACTCATATACAGCTCAAAGAGGCTCTCTATGGTCATTTTTTTGGTGACAAGTCCTGATGAATTCGAATAGGACCATGTTTAATCTGCCATGTTTGCAGTGTGAAATTTGTTGACTGAGCCAAGCCAAATGGGTTGTGTAAGTGTATCTCTATGCGATAGAAGATTTACTCATGCTTTGAAAAAGAAACCGCCTCAGTTCCATCATCATCATGATCAAGTAAGCCCACATCTTGGCTTGTGATAGGAGCCCAGCCAAGAGAAGCGGTGTGAGGAACACTGCTCAGAACAGATGATAAGAGACTCCTGGTGCAAGTTTTCACCATTTCTGTAAACCTGAACTCCTCTTTTGTTTCAAACCAGTATGACCTTTTTGTATCCATATAATTGAAGTCAATTTCTTCAAAATGTCTTAAATGTGTCAGGTTTGGAACGACATGAAGATGAATATTTTTCATCTGAACTATCTCCTTAAAGACTACAGTGTTTCCTACAGTGCTTAAGAACATGTTAAACAATAATCTGTACTAAACTATACCTATACTGTTTTCCCAACAGCTATAGGACAATTTCTATGTATTTTTTAAAATTTTCTTCTTATTCTTATCATTTTAATATGTGGTGCTGCAGAAAAAACAAACAAAAAAACAACAGTCCTCTGAATTGTGTACAGCAGAACAGGTCCACCTCTCACCCACTAACCCTGGACTGATCTTCCCTCAGATCTTTCCCTTGCAGTTCAAGGAGACCCGATGTGGTGAGGATGCCCTTGATCTCACACCCACTTCCTGGACACTTCAGATTCTCTCACTTCCTTCATATTATTTTTGTACAATAAAAGCCTCTCAAATGGCAGTAGCTGGCAGTTAACTTCGGGGTCATATATTGACTGCACGATTATCAGTTTAGGAAGCTATTATTATCTAGTTTTTTAAAATGATAGTTCAAATACAGTTGTAAGATTATTAAGAGTGTAATCCACTAAGGCACAATGATATCTCAGTCTGAGAGTTTGAGTGAGTACAATAGAGATTTTAAGAAGGCTTTTTCCTGACGATGCCACAATGAAACTATTCATCTGAACTCAGTGTACACTCACACACACACTATTCATTTCAACCCATAATGAACACACTGAAAATCTATGGCGTATACTTCACAATGACCTCCTAAGGAACTCTTTGCCTCTGCATGTGCGTGCAAACACACATGCAAAATGCCTATCAGATCATATAGTTAACACATGAAAAAGCCATTAGTTTGGGAAATAATCAATTCGACCTATCACACTGTCAGAATATGATCTTGCTCCAAATCTCCATGGATCTGGATATGTCTAGATATAGTACTGTGTTTGTGGGCATCTGTCTCTATTCATCAATCTGACACTAAACACTAACGCTCACCACGCGAGAATGTCAAGAATGCTCCAGATGTGTCGGTGTGTGTTTATGTGTATACAGTAAAGAGCCCAACCGCAAGCTTTGCATGGGAAATTTATCTTCTGTTTACTGTTAAAAAAAAAAAAATATATATATATATATATATGTGTGTGTATATATATATATATATATATATATGTATATATATGTCTTC
>NW_015542366.1:1075814-1098077 GCF_001515605.1 Sinocyclocheilus anshuiensis | reverse complement strand
CATCCTATATCAGTGCCTGTCTATTGTGTTTCAGTGTGTCGGTTATTGTGAATGTTACCCCGGGTGTGTGTGTGTGTGTGTGTCTCACCTTCCTGAATCTGCCTTGTTGTGTCTACATTAAATATCATTATTGGAATCCTTGTCGTCCTCGTAGTCCTGCCTGCCTCCACACACCGTGACAGAATAATCGACCCTTAAGTAAAGTATAGCGGCGTTTTTCTGGTTTTTGTCAGTTTTTATTTTTTATGTTATGGATTACCCCGCCTTCCAATTCCTCCTGCTGGAGCAGGGGGAACGCTCTCTTGAGGACCTGGCTCACCTCACGCACTACCCGGACAACTGCCTCTGTTCATTCTATCAGGTTGGACTTAACGCCACCACAAGAGCGCAGTTGTCCGGGGATGGTCCTCGAGAGAGCCTCGCCACATTCATCGAGTGGGTGCTGGTGTCCTGCAAGTCCCATCTGACCGTGGTCATCGCTGACAACGACACCAGCCCCACTCAGGACCCTGAGCCCAGCCTACCATCTCCCCGCGGTACGGAGCACAAGCCTGAGCCCACCGATGACGGAGAGCCATTTCCCACCGCGATCCACGAGCCGGAGCGAAGCCCCGCGGCTGAGAAGAGGATCGCCTCAGATATTGAGCCCAACACGTCAGACCAAGTGTGAGAGCCGGTGACTGTGCCCACCACGAGGGAGCAAGCCGTGGACGGTGTGAGTGCGGAGAGGAGCTCCGCCCCCTGTATCATGGCTGAGGGTGAGCCGACTATGGCGGGACATAAGGGCCAGAATATGGAGGGAATTCAGTATCACAACGAGGAGGAGAGACCTCGGAATCCTCAGTTTAGCCCAGGAAGGGCTCCCGATCCCCTGTCGAGCCTAGGAATGGCTCCCGATCCCCTGTCGAGCCCAGGAATGGCTCCCGATCCCCAGTTCAGCCCAGGAAGGGCCCCCGATTCCCAGTTCAGCCCAGGAAGGGCTCCTGACCCCCAGTTCAGCCCAGGAAGGGCTTCTGATTTTTCATCCAGCCCAGGAAGGGCTCCTGATCCCCAGTTCCACCCAGGAAGGGCTCCAGCCCCCGAACCCAGCTCAGAGCGTCCTCCAGTGCCCGCTCCTAGAAAGCGCCCTCCAGTGGCCGCTCCTCGAAAATAATCACCTCATTGTGCTCATCTGTCTGCCCCTCGTTATCTGCCCTATATCTGTTCTTGTCTCTTGTAGTCGAGTTTGTCGGTTATTGTGAATGTTACCCCGAGTGTGTGTGTCTCTCCTACCTGAATCTGCCTTGTTGTGTCTACATTAAATATCATTATTGGAATCCTTGTCGTCCTCGTAGTCCTGCCTGCCTCCACACACCGTGACAACCTAGAGATTTTTCACATTTTTTTAGTATGTTAGTTTTTAGTCCAGAATAGTACACTTTTAAAAATTATAGTCTATATTTTTGCGCTCTGTGTAGCTGTTTTTGAATAGGAGAATATGTCTTATCTAAATGCCTCTTAAAAAAACAGATCAGAGTCAGTGAATTATACAGGATTTCCTTAAAGTCGTGATGAAACGGATGGAGTGGCAGATCTTTTTCTGTATTGCGACATACTTTAGAGTAAAAACTATTATTGAAAATAGAAAAAATAATAATAATAGAAAAAATGGGATGGGGACTTGGTTCTATCCATCAGTTGTTGATTGGATGGGGGGGGCATCAAAATTCAAGCTTGCAGTATATTGAAAAGAAAGGGGTGATTTCAGCACTAAATGATTGCAAGTCATATAATCAAATATATATATATATAATTTCCCTCACTTTTTATCTCAGTTTTCACGGTTTCTCTGTCTCTCTTGTGTACTTATTCTTTATTTCTCTCCCTCTCTAAAGTTCATGTCATCTTTAATTAGTAAACATTGTTCAAATGTTCAAGCTACAGATGAAATGGGGATAAATGAATCCAGAGCTCATGACTGGGCAGAGAGAGAGAACGAGACAGAAGGAAGGACAGTCATTTGGCCTCAGGGCTTTGACTGAGCTCAGAATTGCTGGCATTCTCACGAGCCACAGCAGCTGAATAGAGCTCCCTCTGTGTGTGTTTGAGTAAGCCTGACCTGACAATGAGCACTGCTCGGTTATAGTTTGGGCTGAACAGCACAAGAGCTCATATTAGGGTTGTCTTGGCAACTTTCTTCAAGTGCTGTTCAGAGGTGCACGGTTTTATGCCAGTCACTCCATTATCATAAATGTTAATTCATGACACTTATGTGCTTTCTTATGAGAAAAAGTGGTGAAAAAACATCACCTGACAGTCCAAAAGTAGCTTCAGTGTATACTGGCAGTGACAACTTTGTTGATTATAAGGCTTCAAGCACCTCTCAAGATCATGGGTTTGGGTTCAGTTCCTAGGGAAAACACTAACTAATAAATATGTACATTTTACATACACATTAAGTTGCTTTGGATAAAAGCATCTGCCAAATGCATATGCAAATGTTGAATGGGGAGTAAGTATAAGTATTTGCATAACAGAGTTTGCAAACAGGATAGGCATGTTTCTATTATTGATTTAGTGTGTGTTTAGTTTTGGAAGCTTGTTTAGGGATTTTAAACGAGGCACACTGAATTTGGGGGTTGTGGGTAATAATTAATATCCCAATTTATGCATACTGTATGCTATGATTTATTCATCAATTCTATACTATGTAGGCTATGATTAATTTAATCAGTACACGTTCCCTGGGAGTTGAACCTATGACCATGAAGTCGCTGGCACAGTGCTCAACCAGTTGTTGCAACAATCCAATGAATATGAACATCAATCGTGTGTATTATAATTTAGGACACACAAAAGGGCTTTTTACACGTTTTACAATAGTTAACACTGGGTCATTATAAACCAGGTAAAAGGAATCCTGGGTTATCTTGCTTCAAGTTTCACACTGCTCATACATTACCCGGGGTTAACAATTAATTGTGGGTATTCATATGCTGACGTTTCACACTGTTCATTCCTAAACCCTTGATTTATGTTCATATTTACATATTTGTGGTGTCAGTGTCATTGATTGGACGAATGCAGCATGTGACCTGTTTACATGAAGGCTCTAGCATTGCTCAGCCTCATACATTGCCCGACTACTGTCGTGTTTTTCCTGAATGGACATTTTAGACTATAAAGGTAAGAATGTAACAGTCTCTTTGTTACTCAAATTCACATGCTTTCACATGTGAACTTCAAAAAGTTGTTTATACAACACATAGTGTTTCTGCGAATGAAGTGTGTGAATATGAGGCACACAATTGGTTGTCGGTTGCTAATTATCTAGTCGTAACATTCTAACATCGCATCATTTCAAACTGTACAAGTTTGACACCACAATGTGGAGTTAGTGCTAACCATGCTCCCGAGCAAGGGTTTTGTAACCCTGGGTAAAAAGCAGTGCTAGCCTCACTGTTAAATGTTAAAGGAACACTCTACTATTTTTGAAAATAGGCTCGTTTTCCAACTCCCCTAGAGTTAAGCAGTTGAGTTTTACCGTTTTCTAATCCATTCAGCCGATCTCCGGGTCTGGCGGTAGCACTTTTAGCTGTAACTTAGCATAGATAATTGAATCCGATTAGACCGTTAGCATCTCGCTCAAAAATGACAAAGAATTTCTTTATTTTTCCTATTTAAAACTTGACTCTTCTGTAGTTACATCGTGTACTAAGACCGACAGAAAATGAAAAGTTGCGATTTTCTAGGCCGATATGGCTAGGAACTATACTCTGTACCATGGGTGCAGCAGGCGCAATGATATTACGCAGCGCCTGAAAATAGTCCCCAGCTAGGTAACTAAAATAAGCCTATTTTCAGGCGCTGCGTAATATCATTGCACCTGCTGCACCCATGGTACGGCAGCAAAGTTCCTTGATTATTACACCGGAATGAGAGAGTATAGTTCCTAGCCGTATCGGCCTAGAAAATCACAACTTTCATTTTCTGTCGGTCTTAGTACACGATGTAACTACAGAAGAGTCAAGTTTTAAATAGGAAAAATATAGAAACTCTTTGGTCATTTTTGCGCGAGATGCTAACGGTCTAATCAGACTCAATGATCTATGCTAAGCTACAGCTAAAAAAGCTACCGCCAGACCCGGAGATCGTCTGAATGGATTCGAAAACGGTAAAACTGAACTTTTTAACTCTAGGGGAGTTGGAAATTGAGCCTATTTTCAAAAATAGTGGAGTGTTCCTTTAAAAGCGGCGTTTACAACGACAATAACCTGGGGTTGAGCGCTATGTGAAAAGACCTAAACAGTGTTATTTGAACTTTACTAGACTGCATATGATGTAAAAGTGACCCTGCATTTGTTCATTATCTTCCTTCTTGCACCTTTTCATAACTGTTACGTCCTAGGACGTATTTGTTTTGTTTTTCTTCTCTTGCTCTCTCTCTCTCTCTCTACCTCCCTGAAAGGAGGTAATGGCGGTCACCTGTCTTCAATAATTGATTGTCAATCCTGGAGGATGAGATGGAGCAGTGGGAATTTAAGCTGCATTTTTCCCCATTGAACATGTGATTGTGTGTGCATGGAAGCTGCTTTGTGAGATTTTCTCTATCTACCCCAGAAGTGTTTATTGTCTACTGATTGTACTTTGTTACAAGAGAGTTGTGTTAACCCTCCTGATGTTGTAATTGACATCTCTACTACTACAAGAAGACTTATCTTTGTTTGTAAGTTAATATCTTTTGTTTCTGATTCTTTATTATGAGTTTATTTTGTTAATTTGGAAAGGGGTTAGTAGTAGAGAGGGGGTGTCATTTTCTTTTTGATCTTGTTTTCTCCTGTTTATGTTAGTAAGAGAGTTAGTGTATTTGGTTGTTTTTGTTTTCTTTTCTTTTGTAGCTTAGTTAGTTTTTCTCTTTATTAGTTAGATGGGTTATGTTTATTGTTTTGGCCTGAGCCCCCTCTAGAAGCTTTGAACCCTCCTGCATTTGAAAATAAATGACTTTTGATGCTCTCACACAACACCACTTACCATTCTGTTACGTGCCCTTTTTCTCTCCTAGACTTAATACGGGAATGTAACAATAACCCTTAAATGCTGGTTCTCATTTTGTGTTTGTCTTTCTATTTTCCTCTTTTCAGAATTTATTTCCCAACACTTCTTACTTATTAGATTCTGGGTAAAGTGTCGTATGATTATTAAAGGATTAGTTCACATGAAAATATGCAGCAACTGACACAAAACCTTCATTATACTGTAACCTTGTCTTTTTTTCTTTACTTTTACTTTACTTTATTTGTCCCTTTAAGGGAAATTTGTTTTGGGCAGTACAGGTGAAGCTGCATAACGAGATTCCCACATCAGTAACATAATAACACAGTCGTGTCCTTTGAGCTCGAGTTTAACAGCCTTGTAGCCAAAGGAACAAAATATTTTTTTTTAGTGGTTGTATCTAGACCTTGGAGAACGAAAACATCAACCAGATGGAAGTACTTCGAATTCGGGATAAAGCACATGAGAAGGGTCCAGAGTCATTTTCCTTGCCGGTTTAAAAATAATTTTGTTAAATATAGACTGAAGATTGGGGTAAACCCCTAGACCAATCACTTTCATTGCAGTACGCACCAAACGGTTCAGCTGAGGTCTAAGAGTAACTGTCAAATTTCTGAACCAGGCTTCTATACCATACAGAAAGACGGATTCAATACAGGCATGATAAAACAGCAACATGACCCTCTGAGCAACTCCAAAATGTCTGAGCCTACGTAAAAAGTAAATTTTTTGTTGCACCTTTCGACACAGATTATCCACATGCACCTCCCATGAAAATGTATTATCAATAAGCAAACCTAAGTATTTGTATGAAGCAACCCGTCTAATGGGCTCGTTGTTAATCATGATAGGTGAGTGGTTGCCTACTAATTTGGGATCTTCCTGTGTCCTCAGTTACTGTCAATGACATACTTGTTCCGTTTCAATGATGATAGTGATCTTTGTGTTGTGTCTCAGTGCAACTGCTCGCATCTATTACTCTGTACTATGGACTATGCAACACGCATGACTGAAAAGAGTTTAGATCGACTTGCTGTTGAAGTGAAGTTGAGGGGTGGGGCTTAGTCACGCTTACTCTCACTGTCTTAATCTGTCGCTTTGCTTTTTTCTTCTTCCTGCAGCTCACCCCCACATCGCTTCCGTTTTTCGCCTTTCTTTAGTCGAGGGGGAAGTTGTCTCTGTTTTGAAGTGGGTTTGATAAAGAGGGTCTCGGCGGGGGGATGTACTGACCGCCGCTCCAGAGGGAGATTTTATTAGCAGTCTTTATCCCGGCCAGGTGGGCAGACGCAGGGAGATAGAGGGTGTGACATGGCTAACGAGGAGGGAAGACATACATCCCTCACAGAGCAGCACAACAACGACAACAACATCACCCATCCAGAGACTTCAGCTACACCACAAGAGGTAGGCCTGTTAAAGACACCCCAAAATTTGGGGTGTTTGTGTAAAGCGTTCTCTAGAATAAAGTTTTAGAATTGACACTACAATGCAGATAATTTTCATTGAGTTCATATTCAAGATTCAAGATTTTTTATTTGTCACATACATGGTTATATAGGGAATATATGACCAGCAGTGAAATGTAAGTAATACATTTCAGTGTACTATAGCTGCAGTAGTGTGAAATGTGTTGTGCAAGAATGCAAATTGTTGTGCATAAACAAATTAGTTTGTTTAAAGAAATGTATTGTGACCATAATCTTTTATAAATGTATTATATGATGTTACATAAATAATATTAAATGTAAATATATAACAATTTTTACATGAAAGTTACATTTAAAAATGATTAAATTTTTATGTTTCAAAATATTAATACAAATGCAGTGCTGCAATACTTCACGTCAGTTTGCACTTCCTTAAAAAACAGAACAAATTTATTTTTCTTTTTATTAAAGAAATGTACTGTTACTATAATGTGTTATAAATTACATTATTATATTATATAAATAAATATTATTTGTATTCAAAAATAAATATAATAAATACATATCATTTTTACATGCCACTGTAAATCATTTAATGCAGAAAAGTGTAAAATATTAATACCATTTATATAATAAATAGTTTTACTTTATTTTAAATATTATAAATTAAATTAAGTTACTTTTACAAATTATTTACATTTCTTTTTGAATATATTGATAAAAAAGCAGTGCCGCAATATTTTACTTGTCAATTTGTACTTCCTTAAAAAAACATGTTTTTATTACCATCTTTGGCTTTCCAGTTTTCTTTTGTTCCTGTCTATTTCCCCCTCTTTCTTTTTTTCTCTTCTAGGGGTTCAACTGTTCTTATGTGGACCGACTTTTGTTTTCTTTGTGGGCCGCGTCCTCCCTCCCTCCCTCCCCTAATATTTGATATCTTTGCGAGTTGCATCCCGTCATTTCCTCTCATCCCCCTCTTCCTCTTCTGACTCTCCCTTGTGCTTTTCTGTCATTGTTTATGCTCTTCCTCTGTCTGACACTTTTCATATCTGTCTCACTCTCTCGTAGGTCTTTTGTAGTCCTTTGTGAGAGTTGATGCATGTGAGCTGCCCCACCAAACTGGCCTTAGATGTTGTCTCAGTTGAGATGTGATGACTTGCATTCGAGTGGAATGGTCGAAAGGATGTTGTGGTTGTAGGCTTAAACCATTGTTGCTGAAACCGTATCACTGTAACCACAGCAATTAGCTCTGATGTTGTGTCACAGAAAGAGTCCCACAGAAGAGTTTTTAGGGTTATTATTGCTGTCACCTGTTACTACTGTCAGCCTCGGGGTGCCAGGACTTTTTATGTTGGAAATGTGTTAGGAATTATTTTTGGTCCAAGTTTGATTGCAGTTTTGATATTTGTTAAAGGAGACATATTATGCCCCTTTTTACAATATGTAATATAAGTCTCTGGTGTCCCCAGAATGTTTCTGTAAAGTTTCAGCTCAAAATACTCTACAGATCATTTATCATATCGTTTTGAAAATGCCTATTTTGAGTGGAAGCAGAAACACGCTGTTTTTCGGGCCTGTCTCTTTAAATGCAAATGAGCTGTTGCTCCCCACCCCCTTTTCCAGAATAGAGCTGGCCTTTACAGCTTGGACCTGCTAAAAACATCTGTTTTGGTTCATCATGTTTATTGCGCTGAAATCATGCGTTTTAAACCATATGAGTTTAAACTTCTGATATACGGTTTTCTGAGTGCACACATCCGAAGCACACGGACAGAAAGCGGCTGTCAGAGCATGTGAGTACTAAACTAAGTTCTCATTCACACACAAGTTTACGTTAACAGTCGGTTATGTCTGTGAAGGTAAACAGCTGGGAAATAAATCGCATGTTTATTTTAGATCTGTGTGGCAGCAGCAATATACAGTAAATAAATCAATAAATCCACTGCTGTCTTGTCTCCTCTGAGGCTGGGACTCTAAATAGTGTTCTGTGCTCGTCTGTGCAGCCAAAGACAGAACAGTTAGCATGTTTTGCTCAAACTTTCGCCATGGCATTATACCATTGTCGCTTGTGAAAATCAAAATGACGGCGCCGTGGGTGGAAACGTGCAGATTAAGGGGCAGTAATTTTATAATGAGATCCCTTTGCCACGTCACCAAGGGAGCGAAATCAGACGCGCTCGTTTTTTCAGATGCTTGCAGAAAAAGGCTTCCCAAAACAAAGTTACTGGGTTAATCTTTTTCACGTTTCCTTGTTTGGTAGATGCACTGGGGACCTGATTATAGCACTTAAAACCTGGAAAAGTCAGACTTTCATGATATGTCACCTCATGGTTGTTTAAATATACTATGTCCATATTTAGACACATTTGAACCAGATTCTGGCATAAAAAACAAACTGATAATACATTTCCTGAAAAATGGAAGATATTACAATTCTATACTATTTTTTTTTCTGAATAAAAAATATTGACTAAAATCAGTATTTTAAATCATATAAGAAGTGTATTTTAAAATCATAGCATATTCATTTTGAGATTTGCTAAAGATTACATTTAACAGTGTTAGAAATTATTAGCACTAAATTATTAGTATTTTCTAAATATTAACTTTGAGTGTTAGATAGGTAATCTGAATATAAAAAGAATATAAAAATGACCATGCACAATTAAATATACAATCGGCCAACGAAAAAAAACAATATGGTAATGATTTATTGTATATCTCTATCTCTGTTTTGTTGTAAATGATCACATTTGACGTTTTAGGTCTTCAACATGGTAAGCAACATTCTTTCACCCACTGGTCATAAAGAAAGTACTATTTATAGCGGTAAGATTGAGACCATTGAGGATTGACGCTTCCTGGACAAAGATTACGTCTGATTCCAGACAAGCCCCCGTTTTTAATGCAGGTGAAGAAAATACGGAAGAAATTAATACTTTTAATCAGTAAGGATGAATTTAATAGATCAAAAGTGACAGTAAAGACACTGATGGTTTTACAAAAGATTTCTGTTTCAAATAAATGCTGTTCTTTTGAACTGTCTATTCATCAAAGAATCCTGATTGTTTCAGCTTTCACAAAACTATTAAGCATCACAAATGATAACAATAAATGTTATAAATCTTGCCAACCCCAAACCTCTGACTGTAAGTATAAAGACAGATTAATTTACATACATTACCATTTTGTTACTTGTCTAAACTAAAGCCTAGTGTAAGTTGGTCCTGTTGTAAAGGGCTGTTTTGATGCCAGTGAGTCAGAAATCTTTCTCACACACTCATTGCTTCTGTTACTGTAAATGACTCGTGTTTTTTGTGCAAGGTAAACTTTACTGCAACAGTCTAGTCATTGTGAGCTAGTTTATCTGAGGCTGAATCTCTGCCAGTGTTGAAACGGTGTTTTTTCAATTATCCGCATCAGCCTCAGGCTCTCTGTGTTCATTTGTTTTTATCAGATAGCAGTTTAATCACACTATCTGTCACACCCCAGGACTGTTTTCATTCCCTTGTGCTCTGTGTGACCTAGTTTCTGTCTCCTGTTTATTGTGTCATTATGCTCAGGTGTGTCTTGTCTATTATCCTCATTAAAGTTCCCCATATAAGTTGCATTCTGTTCAGTGTTTGGTTGTCCGGTCTCGTCGATGTGTACATGTGTTTTCTGCCTTCTTTCTATGGATTACCCCATGTGGATTATTAAAGACTGTGTATCATTATCTTCTTCATCTTCATGTGTTCCCTCATGCACCACACTGTGACAGAAGACCAGACCTTACAAAAGTTAAGCGGCGTGTTCCCCCGCGTTTAGTTTTTTCATTTTTGTCAGTTTTTGTTTTGTTAATTATGAATGATCCTGCCATCTTCCTCCTCCTGAAGTATTAAAGACTGTTTATTGTATCTTCCTCGTTTACGTGCTTTTTTTGTTAATTGTGATTGATCCTGCCGTCTTCCTCCTCCTGCTGGAGCAGAGGAGCCTTTCCCTCGAGGATCATACAAGACTATTCTTGGAAATCGCCAACCTTACCCACTACCCAGACTACTGCCTCTGCACTTTCGACAAGACCAGCCTGAACGATGAGTGCAGAGTGCGGTTGTCCAGAGATGATCCTCGGGGGAATTTCGCCGCCTTTGTGGAGTGGGTGCTGGTGTCCTGTGGATCGCCTCTGACTGTGGACATCGCGGATGACATCAGTCCCACTCCGGACCCAGAGCCCAGCTTACCATCTCCCCGCTGCGTGGAGCCAACGCCTGAGCCCACCGCTGACGGCGAGCCATCACCCGCCGCGACTGACGAGCCATCGCCATTGACAGCGACAGAGCTGAGGATCGCCGCGGAGCCAGAGCCCGCAACGTCAGACCAGGTGTGAGAACTGGCAACAGAGCTCGCCACGGTGGAGAGCGCTATGAACAGCGAGAGAGTGGAGGGAGGCTCCACCCACTGCATCATGGCTGAGGGTGAGCAGCGCTCTATGGAATGTAATGAGGACATATATGCAGACATGCCCCCTCTTCTCCTGCCTTCATATGAACTCTCTGTCAGCCCTGAACGGTCTGTCTGCCTGGAATTATATGTCTGTCTGGATTTCCCACCCACCCTCCCTCTCCTGCCTTCTCCTGTCATCTCTGGTTCTCCATCGCCACTGCTGTCACCTGTCAGCCCCTCTGCTCACCCTCAGCCCACCATCTGTGTGCTGGATTCGCCGCGGGTCTGCCAGTCTCCATCGGCGTCATGGCTGGAGGATCCCTTGTCTCCGCCTCCAGCCTCTGAGTCCTGGACTCCGCCTTGGCCCTTCGACCCAGCGGCTCCACCATGGCTCCTAGCCCCCTCCTCTCCACCGTGGCCCGTCAGTCCACCAGCTCCGCCGGGCTCCCTCGTCCCTCCGGCTTCGCCTTGGTCTGTCATCGACCATCCTATCACGTTTCATTTTCATGTTGGTTTTCACTATTACTTTTACTATTTTGCAAGTTACTGAACAATAGAAACTAAGTCCAATTAATATAAGTTAAAAGTCCTTAAGCTGATTGAAGACAAGTAAGGTTAGAACAAAGAAACAAATGACAAGCAATAGAACAAATAAATACAACAGAACAAAGATACAAATGAAATAAACAGTGCTTTAATTTGCAGGCAAGTCTATTTAACAGTAGTATTCAGGTAAGAAATCCTGGAGCAATTTAAGCAATCAAATGTAAAATGCAACACAATATGAATGAAATTTACATTGATTATTGTATTAAAGCTATAAAAGTTATTCAGTTATGAGCAGTGAGTGATTTTCTCTTTTTCCATTGTTGTTTGATTAAAATTAAATGATACAGACAGCAGCAGGTTTATTAGGCTGCTGTCACTTTAAGGATCTGACACAATGGATCTAATATACTGACATGTCCTGTTTTCGGTTTACAAACTGTTTACGTTCACTTAAGACAAAACTGACTGTGTTTATGTGAGCACTCACCAAGCAGGTGATTACATTTTGATATTTTTGTGTGCATCTGACCGTTTATTATGCCTAAAATATACTTCACGTGCCTATGTTCCTCTCCATCTTGGAGCACGCACAGAAAGCTGCCTGTCGGTCATTACCGGATTTAGGCCTGTCGCAATAAACAATATATCGACTTAACGCGCAATATATGTACATGACCTCAATCATTTTTGGCGACGCAATATATCGCCCATTATATTTACTTAAAAATCAATGTCACCATGTTTTGTACATTCCACTTGTGCTTGTGTCTTTTGCAGCTTCTTGTACATTAACGTGGTGTAGTCATGAGGTGCTAGTTCAAATTTTAAAAATGCTTCGACAAAAAAGTTTAATCTGCAGATATGGTCTTGTTTAGGGATCTGTGCCTTTGTGCATACGGACATCTGACTAAGTAGGGATTGTGTTTTTCAGCAATAGTGTGCACCCTTAATTTACAGAGAAAAGAAGGTCCGGGAAAAATCTGTAGATGGAAAAATCTCCATACAAGTTCTTTGTGCATTTTTCTTTTTTTCTACTTGTTACTTTGCACTTTTTGTTAGAAAATGTTTATTTACTATTTATTCAGGCTTTTTAAGGTATCTAATATTTTGATACTTAATTCCCTTGATTTAAATATTCTTAAAATGTAAAAGTTTGTTGTCATTTGGAAGTGTGTTGGCCTTCTTGCATTATTATGCTGTTACATTATGATTATATATTCAGTGGCATAAAATGATCTTTAAAATGACAATAATATCGCTTATCGCAATTATTTCTGGGGCAATATAAAGCACAACAAAAAGTTGTTACCGTGACAGGCCTAACCGGATTCGATTCTCTTTTTTGGCTTATTGCACTTTTAATAACTCCTTTTAATGTCCAGCACATCCCACTCTTTACTTTCTCATTCATCCATATTTCTTTCTTGCACTAACATGTTAATAACTCCTGCCAACTGAAAGCTATGAGGATATATTAACATACTAACAAAATATGACACGTTTATAGGACATAAAAGGTCACAGTCTCTATGATTTGTTTGTAAAGTAGATTGTGGATGTCTTCGAGATCAATCACGATACAAAATCCTCAGATTGCCCACCCATACTGGACCTTTTACAGACTAAAGGCTACTTTTAACATAACCAGTTACAACTTGGATTCAAAAACAAGTATATCATCAGATTTGTTTTAAATGTGTGCTGAAATAAATACTGGAAAAGATCGATTCTTGGCTTTTGAGAATCGATATCGAATCGAAGTCATTTAAAAAAACTATTAATCGGAAAATTGACGGTACCTTTTCAAAAGGTACACTTTTGTACCTTTTAGGTACTAAGATGTACACTTTAGGTACTAATATGAACCTTTTGAAAAGGTACCACCCCAGTGACAACTTTTGTACCTTTTGTTCTGAGAGTGTACTGTTTAATAGTTCACTGATAATCACCATCTAGAGTTTCATGACTGAACTATATATTTATGGGGATCTATACACTACGCTCTCAGAAAAAAAGGTACAAAAACTGTCACTGGGGCGGTACCTTTTCAAAAGGTACACTTTTGTACCTTTTAGGTACTAAGATGTACACTTTAGGTTTCTGTACTTTTACTTAAGTAAAAATCTGTCTTTACAACTTTCACTTGTAATGGAGTAATATTTGACCAGCAGTATCTTTACTTTCACTCAAGTAACAGAGTTGTGTACTTTGTCCGCCTCTGCTGATAATAATGAGAAATGTTACTTGAGCAGCAATTCAGAATATTAAATTGATTTCTGAAGGATCATGTGACACTGAAGACTGGAGTATTGATGCTGAAAATTCAGCTCAGGAATAAATTACGCTAAAATATATTTAAATATAAGTTATTTTAAATTGTAATAAAATTCACAGTATTACTGTATTTTTTTTATCAAATAGACTTCTTTCAGAAACATTAAAAAATCTTACTGACCACAAACTTTAGAACAGTCATGTACGTTTGGTTATTCTGCCCACCCCCCGCCCCCAACTACTTAGTTTATCTTGGTATATCGCTATTTCCCTCTCTCACACACATGTTCTAATGCTTTCCTCCATGTTCCTCTGAATTGTTTATGAAGGTCCTTCCTGCCTCAGTTTCTTAGAAGTCTTCTGTCACGCTGAATGAATATTTTTATAAACTTTTAAACTGACGAATAAATTAACAATGCCTGCACATTGTAAGCTAAATATTACTTGGAAAAAGACACATTACATAGAAACAATAGCCTTATTCCCCATACTGGTGTCATCTAGTAAAGCCAAGACTCGCAGAAAACAGGAAGAGACCATGCAGAGGTTTAACCGGATATCCTGCACAGGGAGGGCGACCCTCGACCACAGCTTTCCCTTCCCTCATCTCTTTAGCTCTCTTTTCCTTCATCTCTCTGTTTCTATGCTACTGGATATTAGTCTCATTGCCGGAGAGAGGAGAATGTGTTGGTCTGGTGAATGGGATCACTGGGAATATCTGGACATACAGGTGACATTCTATGATTGACAGGATTGTTGGTTGTCAAAATAATATCAACAGATGAAAAACTGCTTTTTTGCCAGTTGGATGTGTTTCTCATAGGTTGTGTAAGGAAGAGTGTTGCTATAGCAAATCAGTAGGAGATTATTGTCACCGTTGTATTCAGTTTTATAAATTATGACTGGTAGATAGTAAAACAATGTTAAAAATCACATAATTGTGTAAAAATGTGTTGGCTGACTGTTCTCGATTGTTTAGTGGGTGACTAGTGTGCAAACCCGCGTAACTTGTAAAACGTTTGAGGTTTTATAAAGTGGTTTTAGTGTGTAACTAATTCTTCAGTGTTCTTTTGAAGTTTTGGCAAGCCGTTGTTGTGTATCTTTACATTTTTGCATAAAGTAAAATGCTCTTAGTAAATGATCCATCCTGTTTCTGCTGCATCTGATATATTTGCTTTTTTAATACCTCTGATCCCGGCATTGATTTTTTTCCCCGTTAAAGTAAACTTCTTCAGACTGTTTGCATTCATTTGTAATCAATGGCAGTTGCTTTCAAAAAGCTCTTTTGTCTAAGAGTTTATATTATCCCTCAAATTCGGTAAATTTAAGCATAAACATTTTTTCCCCGCAAAAGCTTCTGGAGCATAATAAAATAAAACTGATTGATTTCAAATGCTCTGGGTTTTCATTTGTTAAACCAGTAGAAGCCGATGTCTTGACTTGCAAACGTTTTTGCCCAATTTATCTCTGGCAGGCAGGGGTATCTTTGGAAGCAATGAGTAGTATCCCAAAGTGGAAGTCAGCAGGATGGAAAACAATAGGGAAAATTACCCCAAATGTCTGGAATCCACCAGTAATTTGTAGTTAGTTGGTTTCAGAGCTGTGTAAATCTAATATAAGTAACTTCAAGTAGGGTGATAGGCACTTTTTAGTTTGTTTCTGGGCACTTGTGTTTTGGGCCATAGATGCTGTGTATTTTGAGAATAACGTTAGCAAAATTCTCCACAATTTCTAAGAGATATTTAAGATATTTACTCAAAAATATTTTGTTATGTTACAGAGGATAAACCTGGTGTAGATTGCAAAACTTTTTCAAATATCACAAGCTCCTTCTACTAAATTGAAATGACTTCTGCGCAATTTCCAGGAGTCAAGGTGCACAGGTTTATATCAGTCCACCAGGAAATAAAGTTGTGTTTAAAGGGACCAGGAAAGAAGTAGGCTAATCCGTGGAATGGGACAGTTTGACACTGACACTGCAATAAATTGTGATATTTAGTGGTATGCAAACGGTATATCCTAGAGCACAATTTTATATTCCCAATTTTGTTTTCCAACTGATGTAGGTGAAATAATTTATAATTAATTCACAGAGATTAGCCATATTTGAACACAAAATCTACACGTTAAAAATGGCTGCACTGTTATTTTTGTTATTTATTTTTCCATATTTCATAGATTTCAGATTTACCAAACAGCATGCAAAATTAAGAGCATTGCACTTGTTGGTCAGATGGTCTTTTCCTGTGGGCACTTCTTGGCCAGATAATGTGGATGAGACTTCATGCCAACATTCAAAAGTCTGGCTATGTCAGATGATCCTGAAGTGATCTCAGTGGAGTGCATTTAGTGAATTACTAAGATCTCTAAGATATCTGAAGCTGAATTTGACTTTGATCTGCAGTTGAGACTGAGACTGCTTCATCTTTAAACTTCCATCTTTCTGTTTTGCAGAGTGATCCCGGTGGATTGTCAGTACTAGAGCAGCTTGGCTTGGACCACAGCTCCGATTTCTCTGACTCGAGTGTTCAGCAGCGGTTGGATGAACAGAGAGAGCGAATCCGTAGGGAAATCCGGAAGGAGCTGAAGATTAAAGAGGGGGCAGAGAATCTCCGCAGAGCCACTACAGATAAACGAAATGCGCAGCAGGTGGAGAGTCAGTTGCGGAGCTCCAGTCGACGTCTGGACTCGCTCCACACTCAGCTACAAGAGCTGGATGCTCATATCGTCGTCAAAGGGACAGATGATTCACGTGGTGAGTGGACACAGACTCCTGTATATGAGAGATGACTTAGTGATGTCATCAAAGAAAAATAGGCTTTTTAATTTTTTAAGAACAATTTGTAAAATTTTTGTTTTACAATTAAAAAAGTATTAAGAACGTTTTTAATTAAATGTTTTCTTAAATCACAAAATAGAAATTCAAATATAAATATATATTTGAATTAATGTTTTGATTTACTGAGTGGATGCACATCCATAATTCCAATACTTATAAATAATTCAGTCCTACAAAAATACATTTGTTTAAAGACATAAATTATAGATGCCTGAAATATTATTAATTAATGTTTTTGTATCAAAAACCCTGATTTTACATATTGCAAGTCCTGTTCCTAAGTCCCTTGGCTAACTTTTTTTTTTACTTCTTACGACTAGATGATGCTCCTCAGTCTCCGGGAGCAGAGAGCAGGTCGTCGGCACATAAGGAGAGAATCACTGCACTGGAAAGGCAGTTAAACATCGAACTCAAAGTCAAACAGGGGGCTGAAAATATGATCCCCATCTACGCGAATGGCTCCACCAAGGTATCTAACAAAGGCTCTGTTCCAAAACTTAGTGATCTAAACTACCTTACAAAAGATTGGGGTTGGTAAGATATATATATATATATATATATATATTGATCATTAAAAAGAAGTCTGTTATGTGTTTAATTTTGTGTTTCTTAATTTTTTTTGTGGAAACCATGATTTATTATATTATATTATATATTTTTATTCAAGATTCTTTGATGAATATGAAGCTCAAAAGATTACTATTTATTTGAGATATGATTTGTTTGGAACAATAAAAGTCTTTGTCAGTTTAATGTGTCCTTGCTGAATGAAAGTATTAATTTATTAAAAAAAAAAAAAAAAAAAAAACCTAGCTGACCCCATATACTTTTGAAAAGTAGTGTACCTACAGAGGCTCACAGTGTAAATGCGGTCAAATTAATTATGCTGCTTCCAAAATCAAAGGCAGCATCACATATTCATGGTGAAGGCAATCCCAGAATGCACTTTGGTGTTCTGGGAAGATGCTGGATGAGGCAAGACACGTCATTATTTTTTTTTTTTAATGTCATTCAATACTCAAAGTGAAAAAAGTAGTTCAATCTAATTACAAATGGATTACTTTATCTAATATTTGTGCGTGCTGTATGTTTTTGAGTTTTAGGGTATTGTACTATTAGGTTAGCAAAATTCATCCTCAAACTCAAACTTCAGTGCAGCTTATGTAGGCAGCAAGGCCTATTTTGGAACCGAGCCAGTCTGTCAAAAGATGTTTATGCACTGTTTACTAACTACAATGGTGTGTGTTTGTGTGGACTTTTAGGATAAGAAGATGTTGCAGACAGCTCAGCAGATGCTACAGGACAGCAAGACAAAGATTGACATCATCCGCATGCAGATCCGGAAAGCAGTGCAGGCCTACGAACACAATGATGATACACAGGGTATGACTGAGTGTGTGTGTGTGTGTGTGTGTGTGTGCTACTGCATTGTTGCTTTTAGAGTCTGATTTCTTAGATGAGCAGAAAACTAAACAGATCAATAACCACCTGAATCCCAGAAGACGAGTGGTGTGTGTTTTCAGGGTGTTTTTGGTTGAGTTGGACGGTGTTTATTCAATCTGGAAAACAGCATGCACTCACACACATAAGCAGTAAGCGCAGGTCATACAGATCAATAAAGGTGTGTGTTATGACCCCGTGTGGCTTGGAGTGAATCAAACACACATAGACACAAACACAGGGTCAGGTAACTGATGACGGTCAGTTCCCACTCTTTCCTTTACGCTTCATACACACACACACCTCTTGATTAACAGTTTACAGCAAGAAGTTGTAATATAAAAGCACAAAGACATTTAAATAGATATTAATAAAAGCATTAACTTACTTTTAATTAGTTAATTTTCATGTAAAGTAAATGTATCCCAGTAACCATTAAATAAATAGCTTTCAATCCTAAACTTATATGTTCAAGTACATTTCAGTAACAGTATATACTAAATACCATATTAAAATTCAGCTCAGGAATAAAAGCGTTATTTTAAAATGTAATCATATTTCACAATATTACTGTGTTTTTGATCAAATAAATGCATCATCCTTTATATATATATATATATTTTGCAGTGCAAAATATAATTACAAATTATAAACAGCTTACATACACCTAAGCTTTACATGATTTTGCAGTAATTATAGCTGATTATAGCATAATTCAGTCAGACCAGAGAGACTGTATCATATCATATGAAACAAAAATAATACAGGCTCATAGCAGCATTAGTTAACACACATTCTTTAATACTCCTGTATAAACACACACACACACACACCTTCAATGTGTACATGTACACACACGCACTCCCCGAGAGTCTGTTTCCGAAATTATGGCACTGCATTTGGCTTCATGCCTTATTAGGACACGAAAACCTCTGCAGTCAATCCTTCAATACTTCTCATTTTGTCATGTTTTTTTTTTTTTTACCCTGAAGTCATTTGAAGCAGCTCATGGGGAAAGTATCGTGATGTATCAATAAATGATTTTACTGGGACAGTCCTAACACAGGCACTAGCTCCCACACAAGCACACGCTTTTCTAGTCTCAACTATATTAAAAATATATGGAAATCTGGAAATAGTAAACAGCCTGTAGTCTCAATGTTAGACATTGAGAGAAGGTTTTTAAACACTCACAATATTCCCTGCACTCAGGATCTTTTCGTTTATTGACTGGAATGCTTTGAACTGCTTGTATTTCAGACAGAACCAAACAGATGAAAATAAATGTTTATGTGAAACCCGGAACAGCATGGCAATGTTTTTGATGGTATGGCAGAATAATATAACACCACAGCATCTTAATCTTTCAGTTTATAATCCTTAATAATCCTCTTATTTCTAAAAGTCTGTAGCTGGCATCATGTTAGTCCTCGGCTGATCTACCTTGGCTCTCTCCTAGTTTGCATAAGTGTAGTAATTACTATATGGAAACTCACTGTGCTGATCTAAAATCATCCCTCATCCTCTTTAAAGTCTGATAGATGCACACAACCTCATGTACCTTTTATTGTATCTTAAACTTTAAAACCAATAGCTGGGTTTGTCCCTTTTTAACCCAGCGCTGGGTTATATTTAACCCAGCATTTTTTAAAGTGTAGACTTGATGTCTGTATGGGTTCACATTCAGTTCAGTTTCATTATGGTTAATGGGTAGTTGACATTTCAAGCAATGACAGCAGCATCCTGCAGTGTGACATGCTCGTCTTCATCTAAAACCATTTTAAACCGCATTTTTAGTATACTTTCAGATTTTGCACTTTATATATATAAATGTTCTCTAATTCAAAAGAGGTGGTGCAGTTTGCAGTTTGAATTCTGTATTGTGTGGATTCATTTTGAAATGATATTCTTCTTTCTTGCTGTTTAATTACAAGGGCTGACATGGCTCTGACCCATTCAGGCTAATAGCTTGTATAATTCACTGTGGGAGTGATACTGATAGCCTAATATATCTGGTTGTGTATGTCTCTTCAGGAAAGCCTGACCCATGTGGTATGGAGCTACGGATTGAGGAGCTCAGACACCATTACCGCGTTGAGCACGCCGTCGCAGAGGGAGCAAAAAATGTCCTTAGACTTCTTGGAGCCAGTAAAGTACAGGACAAGAAGGCCATGTCAGAGGTATTATATTATATTATATATTAGGGATTTTCCAGACCGACAACTGCTGCTTGTTATCCGAACAATAACTGTTAACTGATAAGATTAGAATAATAAATTAGTACTAAATAAAAATAGAATGGACAAGTATGATGTAAATAAGAGATTAACTGTGCGGTGTGTAGCTTCTTTGATTACTTTAAGTTAACTTTGTAAGATCGCGATGAACTCAGTGACAGCTTTCCAGTGATTATAAGAGGAGCGCTCTTTGTGCACTTTCTAGGCTATAATCCATTAGATTTTGAATACATTCACTCACAGATTCATGCTCTGCTAACCATTTATCCAGTATTGCCACTTGCCATTGTGTTGTGTTTACTACTACATTTAGCTAAGTGAAAGTGGAGCAGGTGCTTGCTCAGCGAAATATGTTTAGGCGTGTGGTTGCACGTGTCGATACGCGCCCGTGAGTTAACAAATATATATAACATATATTTCTTTAACCTTGCAGCAAACATGGAAAAAAAAACTTTCAAAAATACCTTTTATAAACCATTTAACTGATAGTATTAATCGATCAAAATTCTTACTTTTGGTTAACGGTTAAACGGTCAAAACTTACATTGTTACAAAAAAAAACTGTTTAAAATAATGTATGTTCTATTTATCAAAGAATCCTGAAAAAATGTATCACTGTTTCCACAAAAATATTAAACAGCACAACTGATTTTACTATTGATAATTATAAGCAATATTTCTTGAGCAAATCAGCATATTAAAATGATATCTGAAGGATCATGTGACACTGAAGACTGGAATAAATTCTGGAAAAGACTGGAAAATTCTGCTTTGCCATCACAGGATTAAATTTTAAGATATATGAAATCTTTCACAGTATTGCTGTTTTTCTCTTTTTTTGTATATATCAAATAAATTCTATTCTAAACATTTTTTTTAATTCTATATAATTAAAATAAATTCTTTAAAAACATACAAAAATCTTACAGACCACATTATATCATTATATTATATGTAAACAGTAGCTTTCAATTTCAACTTGATTAAGTAAACACACTGCTTTAATTATTATTGTAGTATCAACTATGTACCGAAGTACTGGTAGTTTTGATGTCCCTGCACTCTTTTAATAGGTCATTCCTCATGTCTTCTTCTCTCGGCTTCTACAGGCTCAGTGTCGTCTGAGCGAGTCGTCTCAGAGGTTGGATCTGCTGAGAGATTCATTAGATCGGCGGTTAGCAGAACTTCCTGAGGATCATCCCAAAGCATCTGTTATCAACGAGGAGCTGGTGTTAGCCTCCTCACCGGCGTTCAGTTCTCGACACGGCGCCCCCTACCTGCACAACCAGTACAGCACCCTCTCCAAACCCTCTCCCCTCACTGGTATTCAAAAACATCATTTACACCTATGAATTGATGTTTATTTTATTTAATTTAGTAGAAGTCTTCAGATACTGACTTCTAAAATTAGATTTGTGTGTGTGTCTGTGTGCAGGCACCCTTCAGGTCACATTACTGGGCTGTATGGGTGTGCTAGAGGTGGTTCCCGGACGTTCCCGTGGCAGCCAGGTAGTGTTGCCGTGTTACAGTCCGGGAGAAGGGCGGTCCTTTATGCGGAGTGGAAAAGGCCTGTATAGTCGCAGTGGCAGCGTTAGCGGAAAAACACCCATCAAAGCAGACGAACTCTCCTGTGAGTGTGTGTGTGTGTTTGGAGGATGTAACATTCATAGTGTGATTAGTCCGTGGTGATGTGTGAGTTTTGATATAACTCAGTCTGTTGTGTCGGTCATGTGCGACGACAGCTTTGCATTGAACAGAACCGGATGTAGTGCATCTGAGCTAATAACACATGGGGTGTTGCATTATCATGCTGGCGAGTGATTGGTTGACGTATTCAACAAACTTACTGAGCTTGAACTCACAAAAATCATTCAGAAAGTGTATGAGAAATCAGGAAATATTGACCTTAATTTGATCTCAATTAAAGGGGTGGTTGATTGCGATTTCACTTTTTTAACGTTAGTTAGTGTGTAATGTTGCTGTTTGAGCATAAACAATATCTGCAAAGTTACTAAGCTGAAAGTTCAATGCAAACGGAGATATC
>NW_015542366.1:1046105-1074740 GCF_001515605.1 Sinocyclocheilus anshuiensis | reverse complement strand
CCTCTTCAATAATATCCTCTGCTTCTCAATCGGGCTCAAACTGATAAGCGATATTAAGGACACGTTGTTTACAATACAACCAGAGCACATGCAGCTGAGGAGAGGGGTGGGACGTCACAATCAAGCCTAGAAAAAAAACAGTGAACCACCCCTTTAAAAGATACATTTGTATTCATGTCTGTGTGTGCAGCGGAGGTGAGCGCAGTACTGAAGCTGGATAACACAGTCGTGGGTCAGACAGCGTGGAAGATGGTTGGAGAACAGGGCTGGGATCAGACCTTCACCATAGAGCTGGAGAGAGTGAGTTCAGTTCTCTGTTAATAGTAGATTTACACAGATTAGAGGTTCAGCGTCTGTTTCATTAATTAAAGCTCCAAGTAATAGGCTGTAATTATAATTACAAAATCAAAATCCGTTGGCTGTGTAACATCAGTCACTTTACCGCTGGAACATTTCAAATAACTCTTACGCAAGCAAGGGCATGCTATTCTTATCTAGGAAAAAAAGCAGATTGCACATGCAGAATGGTTAACAACCATGCAAATTAGGACTTGCATGGTTCTATGTCTTTTTTCGGTCAGGATATATAATATCTGGACAATTATTTGTTAAATTAAGCTGAACAAATACTGATTCTGATCTCCTTGACCGGTGTCTTTGTTGTTAACTAAAACTGAAACTATTAAAAATAGTTTTCTGTAACTGAAATAAAGCTGAAATGAAATGAATATTTGATGAAAAACCTAAACTAAAAAAATATTACCTTGTAATCTAACTGAAATAAGTTTAAGTATTAAATGTACCAAAACTGAAATAAAAATAAATTAAAACTGAACAGAAATATAAAAAACCTAATAATAACAATAATAACAAAAAAAAAAAACACATAAAAAAATTACTAAAACATTAACTAAAATTAAAACTGGAAATATACATTTAAAAGCTGTTTAAATTGATAAAATGTAAATGTATATCTTCAATGTAATGTAAGTCGCTCTGGATAAAAGTGTCTGCCAAATGCATAAATTAATATAAATGTAATGTAATACTAAAAACACTGCCTCTGATATTGATATTGATCATTGTGTGTCTTTATGTGTGCAGTCCAGAGAGATGGAGATCGCAGTGTACTGGAGAGACTACCGATCTCTGTGTGCGCTGAAATTTCTCAAGTTGGAGGATTTTCTGGACAACCAGAAACACAGAGTACAACTAGAGCTAGAACCACAGGGACTGCTGTTGGCAGAGGTGCACACACATGTTGACTCAAAAATATGTCTCTTATGTCCATAAAGGGAGTCTGCCTCACTGCTTATTGCAAAAGTTGCTTTATAAATGCACCCAAACCAAATAAATGTGCTAAACTGGCCACCATTGAAATATGTTCACATATCTGTCTACCTCAGGTTACCTTCTTTAACCCCGTCATCGAGAGGGTTCCACGGCTAAAACGGCAGAAGAAAGTTTTCTCCAAGCAACAGGGTAAGAGACGGAGATAAAGGTTTTCTCTGTTTACAATAAATGCTGGAATCTGTTGATTAATTTATCCAAATGCACTTAAAATTGACCTGAATGTCATTTCACCTTGACTTTAATTTATGACATGTGACTTGTATTGTGTTGAGCGCCATCTAGTGGTCAGAGGTTAAACTGGTGTTTTCTGTGTGTGTGTGGTCACATGCAGGTAAAGCATTCTTGCGAGCTCGGCAGATGAATGTTGATATTGGCACGTGGGTGAGGTTACTGAGGAATGCCATACCAAACGTCAACAACACAGGAACCTACAGCCCTCACGCACACACAGTACAGACAGGGTAAATCTCACACAAAAACAGACATAGTACATGTGCATTTATACGTAAAAATAATTAAAAGGATCACCCGCTGAGCTTGTACAATCTATACAATAATAAAGTTTTCCATTAAAAAAAGCTTTTAAGATTAATAATTATAAGATTAAGATTAATCAATTTGACATTTGTTTTGTAAAATAATAATAATAAAATACGTGTTTTTTTAATTTGATAGTACTTACAATAGATTTATTACTGTAGTAATATTTCTTTATTGGTTTGTCATTTATATAATTTAATAAAAGAAAATATTTTATTAATAATAATAATAATAATAATAATGTATAGTCATATTGAATAGGTTCCATAAAAAAAAAACAAGTGTGAATTATTATTTTAAAATAAATTATTTTAAATTTTGTAATTATTTTTATTTAACTTTCATTATAACTTTTATTAACACTTGTCTGTTATTCAAGTCTAAACCTCAACTAGATTGCAACTAATTTACTAAACAGTATTAGTATTGTAAAATAAGTGGATCTGGTTAACTAGCTCATGTCCTACAAGGTGGAATGTGTTTTTAGTTGTCGTTACTTATGTATTTGTGTGTTACAGGGAGATATCGGTGGAGAAGTTGAGTTTAGACTGTGACTCACCAATGAAGGTGGACGTTCGGCGAGATGTGATGGACACAAGCACTCCGGTGAGAGACTCTCTCTATAACTCCTCCCCTTTCCTCTTTAACCCCTCCCCATCTCCCTGTAACTCCTCCCCTCTCTCTGCTTCTTGGCACAGGAACGACAACAGGCCACTGAGCCCGTCTCTGCTCCTGACCTCACCACACCTGAACGCCAAATCAGAACACATTCACTGAGCAGGTACACTCAAACACAGGATATAAAGATTCCCAGGTATATCTGAGTCTTTATAGTGGTTTCTAAGTTTGTGTGTGTTTGTGTGTGAACAGTAAACAGAAGAAGACTGCTTTGAGCCTGCAAGATTTCAGACTAATAGCTGTTCTTGGCAGAGGCCATTTTGGAAAGGTAGTGTTCAACCTTCCTTGCCTTCTATCATTTCTTTGATGCTACAGCTTCTCCCCTCCTAGCATTCTCTCTGAAATTTTCATCATATCCATGTCTGTCAGGTTCTGTTGACAGAATACAAGAAGTCAGGCAATATGTATGCCATTAAAGCCCTGAAGAAAGGAGACATCGTGGCCAGAGATGAAGTAGAAAGGTAAACAAAATAACTTTTTCCTTGTTGATTCCTTCTCTTTTCATGAAATGAGTTTTTAATTTTTTTCTTGTTTCTTTCTCTTTCCCTCAGTTTGATGTGTGAAAAGCGCATTTTCGAGACCGTGAACAGTGCGCAGCACCCCTTCCTCGTGAACCTGTTTGCATGTTTCCAGACCCCAGAGCATGTGTGTTTTGTCATGGAGTACACGGCAGGCGGCGACCTAATGATGCACATACATGCAGACGTCTTCACCGAGCCACGAGCTGTGTATGTAAACCATTTTGTCAGGTTTGACTATTCCGGACTGTCTCCACAAAGATCAGAAAACCTCAAATTACACACACTTCTGTTCAAAATATTTTTTTTATGTTTTGAAAGAATTCTCACCAAGACTGCATTTATGTGATCAAAAATACAGTAAACAGTAATATTGTGAAATATTATTACAATTTAAAATAACTTTATTCTATTTTAATACATATTAAAATGTAATTTATTCCTGTGATGCAAAGCTGAATTTTCAGCATCATTACTCCAGTCTTCAGTGTCACATGACCCTTCAGAAATCATTCTAATATGCTGATTTGCTGCTCAATAACTATTTATTATCATTAACAAACAGTTCAAAACAGTTTTGCTGCTTAAAGGTGGGGTAAGTGATTTCTGGTAGCCAATGTTGACATTTGAAATCACAAAAACAAAAACGCCCATACCCCAGAAGTGTCTCACCCCTATTTTGACAGCTCCACCCCACACATACGTATGCAATCCAGGCAACGATTAGTTCTGTGAAACAAAGCAAAACCAATGTTACACCGTGTCTACACCGGACGCGAGCGGTGCGACAAAATACTGTAGCTGTTGTGGCACAGACACGGTGTTACTCACCTATCGAGAAGAAACAAAGCAACCTCGGCGTCCGATCGCAGGCCATCCCGCTCCTTGAATTCTCTCCAGCGCTGGAAAGATGATCCGATATTTACACGGGTCCTACTTCTGGCCTTATTGCCTTAAGCCTTCGTTTGTTCCGCAGATGTTTTCCTCTTTTGTTTTTTATCTGCCATTTCTATCTTTCTGTCGCTCGGCTCAGCTAATTTCCGTCATGTGCACTGAGCGCTCTCTCCTCCACATCATGAGTAGACACGCCCCTTACTGCTGATTGGCTACAAGTTTGTTTTGCTAGTCGGCCCGAATCAGTTTTCTAAAGCGTTTTTGAAAAATCGCTTACCCCACCTTTAATATTTTGTGGAAACCATGATACATTTTTATAATCAGGATTCTTTGATGAATAGAAAGTTGATTTATTTGAAATAGAAATCTTTTGTAACATTGTAAGTGTCTGTCACTTTTGATCCATCAGAAAAAGAAATGCGTCCTTGCTAAATAAAAAATAAGAAAGTTACTTACTGACCCTAAACTTTTGAACTGTAGTGTATATTGTGGGGACAAAGAGCTTAAAACATTTTGTTTGTTTATGAATTAACTTTAAAGAAAATTTTGTGTGATATTTAGGTTTAGGGGTAGAAGATAAAGGTGACGTGACATGTGGCCAAGTATGGTGACCCATACTCGGAATTAGTGCTCTGCATTTACCCATCCAAAGTGCGCACACACACAGCAGTGAACACACACACACCGTGAACACACACCCGGAGCAGTGGGCAGCCATTTATGCTGCGGCGCCCGGGGAGCAGTTGGGGGTTCGGTGCCTTGCTCAAGGGCACCTCAGTCATGGTATTGAAGGTGGGAGAGAGCGCTGTACATTCACTCCCCCCACCTACAATCCCTGCCGGTACGAGACTCGAACCCGCAACCTTTAGGTTACGAGTCCAACTCTCTAACCATTAGGCCACGACTTCCCACAAAGTAGAAAATAAAGTAGAAAATATAATAAAAAATGGAAAATTCCCACATTTTTTTGTTGACTCTTTTAAGTTGTGTTTGTGTGTGTTTCAGGTTCTATGCTGCTTGTGTAGTTTTAGGGCTTGAGTTTTTACATGACAACAAGATTGTGTACCGGTGAGTATGCAAAACAAATGTGTGCACATGTTCTGGCTTTGTCTAAAGAATGTTATATATGTTTTAAATACATATTTGCATATATTTTTGGCTTTTCCCTCCAGAGATCTTAAATTGGACAACTTGCTGCTTGACACAGAGGGTTACGTTAAGATCGCCGACTTTGGATTGTGTAAAGAAGGTAATGACTTTTTTCACCTACCTTTCTACGTGTCCTTCTGTTGATTGTGCTTGATATGAAGTCAGGAGCATTTGTCAGACATGTTTTTGTCTCTTTCTCAGGGATGGGTTTTGGGGACCGGAGGGTTCGGCTGACAAAAAAGTTAACTAAGTTTTTAAAAAGTTTTTAGTTAAAAACTAAACATATTGTTTTGAAGCCTAAATTCATTTCTAACATTTAAATTTTTTTTTTTTAATTATTAATTTAATTATAACAGAATTTTATTATCAGCCATTTATCTTTTATCAGTCACAACAAGAATATAATTATCGCTTTAATTTTAATATCTTTTAAGTTCAATATCGGTGCATCCCTCTTTTTAAGTTATTGTTTTTAAGTAATTTTTTTGGTGTTGCATTTGCATTTTTGGTTTGCATATGAAATGACGGCATAAATTCTAACATAACTAAATAAATTATATGTTCATACACGTACTTTTCATTTTTCAGAATATGGACTGGGAGGCTCTTCTCCTCCGTAAACTCCCTCCTCCCTTCCTTCCGACTATCGGAGGAAAAGAAGACATCAGCAACTTCGATGAGGAATTCACAACAGAAGCGCCGACTCTCACGCCGCCTCGCGAACCCCGGGTGCTCTCGCGCAAGGATCAGGACAGTTTCCGTGACTTTGACTATGTCTCTGACCTCTGCTGAGAGCATCTTCACTGTAATAATGCCGTAGAGAGACATTTCTGCTCCGTGATTCAAGTGACGACGAGGACAAGAGTGGCCAATTTGAGTGTTTTGCGTGAATTGTGAATGTGCTGGACCTGTGAACACTGTGATGGAAGAAGAAGAAAGCCTGAAAACAGTTAGAATCGGATTAAAGACAGAAAGCTTGTTTCTTACCAGCAGGTTTAAAGGTGCAAAATGTGTGCACATGTTCTGGCTTTGTCTAAAGAATGTTATATATGTTTTAAATACATATTTGCATATATTTTTGGCTTTTCCCTCCAGAGATCTTAAATTGGACAACTTGCTGCTTGACACAGAGGGTTACGTGAAGATCGCCGACTTTGGATTGTGTAAAGAAGGTAATGACTCTTCCTTTTCTCTCTCTTTCACTTACTTTTGATTGTGCTTGATATAGTCAGGAGCATTTGTCAGACCTGTTTTTGTCTCTTTCTCAGGTATGGGTTTTGGGGACCGGACCAGTACGTTCTGTGGGACTCCAGAGTTTCTGGCTCCAGAGGTTCTAACAGACACGTCGTACACGCGGGCCGTGGACTGGTGGGGACTCGGAGTGCTTATATATGAAATGTTGGTGGGAGAGGTGAGAAATTGGAGCATTTAAATTTGAAATGTTTGAAACGTTCGTACAGTTTTGGCATCTGTCCGATCTAAATCTGTCTTTCTAGTCCCCGTTTCCAGGTGATGATGAAGAGGAGGTTTTTGACAGCATAGTGAATGATGAAGTTCGTTATCCACGGTTCCTTTCCTCAGAGGCCATTGGCATCATGAGGAGGGTAAACATCTCAAACAGAAATGTCTTAACTACATGATTTTCTGCATATAATTTTATGTAAAAATGAAGTGTGGATAAATTGAAATTTGACATATTATTTTAAACAGTTACTAAGAAGAAATCCAGAAAGACGACTGGGTTCCAGTGAGAAAGATGCAGAGGATGTAAAGAAACAGCCTTTCTTCAGGGTAAGAGAGATCTTTACTTTTATAAACACTAATAATATGTAACTTTATGTGAAATACTAAACATTTCAAATGTAATCTTTAACAAATATCTTTTTCAAAAAAAGTGTCTTTTTCGTACTGTAAATGAGGGTTTCCCAAATGGGGGTTCATGGACCTTTAAGGGTTCATCAGTTGATGAAAAGCTAATAATTAATTATATCAAATGTAAAATTAAAATAAACAAATAAATGGAGCTGCACAATATTTGTGATATAGTGTAGTTATCAAAATAAAAGCTGCAATATAATTAAATAACTGATGCGCTGGGTGTTTCAGTATGAAGAAATGCATCACATTTAATTATTATAATAATCGAATGTTTTAATTATTTTTCTGTACAATTGTAATTTACAACAGTAATATATTTCTGTTTTCATTTTTATAATTAGAATTCAAATACTACTACTAATTATTATTATTATGAATGACATCAGAGAACTGTGAGCATGCAAATGTGTCATTAAATTATTGAAATATTTATTATTTATTTTTTTTTTTATATATTGCGCCTCGACTCAGACTGACACCTAGTGGTTTGGATGAAGCATCACACTAAAGTGTTCAGTTACAGATGCAATTGTAGAAAAGCATTATTCACAGTCAGCCATGATTCATTTATTCAGCTGGTGAAAGTGTCCAATAACAGGTGTGTTACTGAAATGAGTGAGTAACGTTCGGCTGGTCATGTGATCTCAACATGGCGGCTCCCATCGGACCTCTTCGTGTAAAATAAAACGGCTTTTATTAGGCTACTGATATGACTAGTGTCTTCATCTCATGTGAATGGTCATACTTTTAAACTCTAGTCAGAAGTAATATTTATTTCTTTAAATAAATGTTTTTAAATGAAATGTATGAAATGACCGAGTGCACCGTTGAACTTGTTGAAATTGTTGGTTTGTCTTCAAGTGTCATATCTACTTTTGAAAAATGCATCTTGTCTTAATAAAGACAATGTGAAGGTATATTTCACAACTTCAAACTTGAAGCAAATCAATAAAGGTCACACAGAAACATCTCAGTGAGCTTTTGTAAATGATACGACCAAGAGCATGTTGGGAAATGCTTTTCTGCAGACACTTTGACGTTAGATGGATAAAGAGAGTTACGCTGAAAGCTGGATTATTTAATTGGCTAATTTAGGCTTGAACATTAATGGATGTGTACTTGCTCTTGGAGTTCTCAGTGGTTACCCTGTTGAAAAAAACAGCATATGCTGGTTAGGTATGTTTTGACGCTGGGATGCTGGTTTATGCTGGTCCTTTTGCTGGTTTATGCTGGTCCTTTGCTGGTTTAAGCTGGTCCTTTGCTGGTTTAAGCTGGTCCTTTGCTGGTTTAAGCTGGTCCTTTGCTGGTTTAAGCTGGTCCTTTGCTGGTTTAAGCTGGTCCTTTGCTGGTTTAAGCTGGTCCTTTGCTGGTTTATGCTGGTCTTTTGCTGGTTTATGCTGGTCATGTGCTGGCAAAGGACCAGCATAAACCAGCAAAAGGACCAGCATAAACCAGCATCCCAGCGTCAAAACATACCTAACCAGCATATGCTGTTTTTTTCAACACGGTAAGGAGTTAAACCTCTTTAGACTTGTTCATTCTGGGTATTTCTCATACATCTTCAAGCGCTTCATCTCTTACAGGTTAAATGTGAAAGTCAAGCATATTGAAATATAGTAGAGCAGTCCTTTTTGAAGACAGCTTGATCTCCATTCATTCATTAAGTGCGCTTTTAGTATGGTTACCTTTATGAATTTTTGCAAAAACAAACAAACCTGTTACATAAACAAAATGCCTTAAAATATTGTTCCTGCCTGCCCTGGTTTTTGTTCTTCCTGTTTATATATTTTTTTTCACTTCAGTGAGGGAAACAAATGGCTAGAAACTTAAATCTTGATTGGCTAATCATTAAAAAAAAAGCGTAATGTGTTTCTCATTTTAAATATGACCGCTAGGAAATATGTAAATTCAGTCCGTTACTTCATCACTTTGTTGTTGCGTTTAGTTTTAAATACATTTTGAGACTGTTTTTCTGAATCGCATGCTTCTTTTTGTAGGCTGAGAGCACAGTAGCTCATGTGGGAGATTTGTCTTGTCTGAAAAGTGAATTCATGTCATTTACCTTACAGTAGCATATGTAAAACTACAGTACATCAAGACAGTGTCCTGTGACAAAATGACAGATCATTTTGATTCAGACCTAGGTCTTTGAGAACTCAAATATTTGACCTTTTGTATGGGAATATTGTACTGGAGTATAGGAGAAAGAATGTGTTGATTATTTTCACAAGGTCCAATCAAGAGCAGATACTTTCTCCAATTGTATACATGCTTTTAAATAGATATCCGTTAAATAGAAAATGGTATCTGTTGTTTATTTTAATATTGAATGAAGCCAAAAAAATGAAACTCACACACACTGTGAACAAAGTGTAGCAAAACTGAAAAAAAGAAACATACGTAAAAATAATTTGTAAATGAAAGACTTGTGTATCATTTAACAACTTTTGCTCCTTTTTTCCTGAAATGGGAAACTGTCTGACTGCAGACTAATGCATGTCCTGTACCATTATACAATCCATCAAACCTATCACATTAGTTGTATTTATAAAGCTGTTGTTGAGATGAACACGTGTTTGTGTTGTTGTGTTGTCTGTGCATTTTTACAGACTATCCTGAATTAAACAAGGACACTTTTTCCCTGTAAAAAAAAACTAACTTGCTCCGCTAGTCAGTGTTGTTGTTACCCGCAGTGGCCGCTAGGGGCAAGTGGCGCTGTTTTACCTAAAACATCAATTAAAAAAGACAGAAAAAGAGCCAGGAACAGTAATAAATATAATAACAACAGTATTATAGAATACATCAAAATAAAGCATAAATTTAAAAACATTAATGAGAAGTAAGAAGATTACTGGATACGTAGACAAATCATATGATTGCTGAATCTGATTTCTGGTGCGTATTTCGGATCTGAATGTTGCTTTTTATCCTCGGTCGCTAGAGGGCGGCTGAAGGCGCTGTGCTTCCCTCGGTCGCCGCTAGCGGGCAGTGAGTTGCGGCGCTCGATGGTGCTGCTGAAGTTTTCAAGATGTCGTCGCTGGAGCAGAGACTCTCCCGAATCGAGGAGAAACTCAAGCAGGAAAATAAAGAAGCCCGTAAACGAATCGACCTGAACATCGACATGAGCCCGCAGCGGACGCGTCCGAGGCCAAGTGAGTGCGCGAGAGAGTGAACGAGTGATTGAACGTAATGACGGAGGGATGAAACACACATTCTACATGATATAAACAAACCGATCAAATCCTGACACTTCACTCATATCGACTCTCATGGTTCTGTGTCAAAGGTCTGGGGGATTTTATTAATCATGGTTTGTACACCAGATTGTTTACTACAGATTTGTTCTTTAAAGTAAATAAATAAATAATAAACATATCTGGCAGTCAGCTCACTAGCGTTAGCCTGGCGGCTAGCTGTGTTTAGCAGGCCCTGATACTCACATATCAGTCTGTCCGTTTTTCCATGTCTGTTCTCACACAATGTCAGTCTTCATGTGGGAATATCTTCATTTAGAGAAGCTGTTGGTGTTTAGTGTCGTACAATCATCAGTCATGACAGACTTGTATTGTTTTGAATCGCTGGTTTGGTTTTCTCTGAGACTGTCAGTAGTCTGCATTTAGAGAAAAGGAATGATTTTTTTCTTCTCCTTTATAATTTAACGTTAGTGTCTTAAGCTTTTTGTCCCTAAAGAGGACTGTCTTGACATGGCCACATTGTAGGAATCGTGTCAGGAGTGACATTTCAGATCATTCAGAGTATTTTGACATTCATTTTATGTACAAGATTCGGGTTGTTCCTGCACGAGTGAAGTGTAAGGTCTGTTCTCTGTATTGATGTGCTGATGTCCCAGTACTTCACGCTCCTGGACGCTCAGTGTTCATGTCAGATTCTGTCTCGTGGTGGTTCTTTTATTATACCCTGATCAAAAACTCTTTCAGATGGTCAGTTTGTGTTTTTAAATTATACAGAAATCATTTTGAGCATCTGGATTTTGTTACATGCTTGTAGACTGATTAAAGCCAGTAGACAACATATGCAAACTGGTAATATGGTAAATGGTCAGGATATGTATATATATATCTCAGTGAAAAGTAAAAGATCCGAGAGTTAGTTGTTGATTGTGTGAGACTGCATTTTATTTCATTTTATCTGAGAATTAGTTTTTAAGGTATTTTTTGACCCAAAATGAAAATTATGTCATCTGTCACCCTAATGTTGTTCCAAGAAAAAATGTGTTTGTCTTCGGAACACAAATGAAGATTTTTTTTATTTTTTTTTTAAATGAAAATCTGAGAAATTTCTGTCACTCCATTGAAAGTCTTTTCACACAAAACTCTGATGCTTCAAAATGTTCGTAAAGGGATGAAAAAATAAATCAATCTTAGGGATGCTCCGATCCGCCTTTTTCGCCTCCGATACCGATTCCGATACCTAGGGTTCGGTATTGACCGATACCGATCCGATACCAGTGAAGTTTTTTTCCCTCATTTAAATAAATGTAGATTTTTGCAAAATCATAGACATGTATTTACAAATCAAGTATAATGGGAATACAGAATGATTTTGGAGAGAGCTTTACCGAGCTGACTGCTGTAACCGAACGCGACCAGGGTTTAAAGGCTGAACGAATGACTGACAGCCACAGCGGAGAAAAGAGTTTGTGTGAACTTTAATGTAAGGACTTAAATATTCATATGTAGCTCACATTAAGCTATCATATGGCTTCAGAAGTAACACAGAATAATTCGCACAATCGAGAAAAAAAAAAAATCTCGGATTTAGATCGGTCCTCTCTGACCGATACCTGATCCGAGAAAAATGGCACTATCGGAGCCGATACCCGATATGAATATCGGATCGGCGCATCCCTAATCAATCTCAGTTGAGTAATTTAATCCAAGCCTTTTGAAGAGACACAATCGTTTTATATGATAAACATAAACATAATTTATGCTTTTACTCACATAAAAAACTTCAGGGTGAGTAAATCGTGACAGAATTTTCATTTCGGGGTGAACTAACCTTTTAAGCCTTTTTGTTGAATTTATAAGATTGGCTTTTATTTTATCTGAGAGTTAGTTTAAGCCTTATTGGTGTGTTTGAGTTTGTTGAGTGTATGCGAGTTCGACTTTTATTTTTTAGAGTTATTTATTATTTATTTGTTTTGTTGTTTAGTGATCAATTTAAAGGTATAGTTCAGGCAAAAATGTAAATTCTGGCATAATTTACACACCCTCATGTCGTTCCAAAACTGTATGGCTTTCTTTCTCTTGTGGAAGAAGTTTAAATGTTATCATCAAATCCCAGAATATATATATAATTATTTTTTTTTGTTAATCTCGTACACCCTTACATGTAAATGATGACAGAATTTTTGTTTTTGGGTGAAATTTCCTTTTAATTGATCATAGTTTCAGCTAATAAAAATGTAGTATTTTCTCAGGTATAACAAATATTAAAATATTTAAATACATTCGGCTGAATTAACAGATTTTCCCCATATCATACTCTGTCATTAGCTGGATGTGTATGTAGTTTTTTTTTCAGATGGTGTCAGTATTATTTAGGTTAGGTGGAGTGTGATCGTGTTGAAGGTGAATCATAACGTTTGAAGAGAGGGACGCAGTGATTCCTGGAGGTGTGTGTGGGCTTTTAGTAACGAGTGTGTGTGTATTTTCTCTCCTCTGTATCTAGTCATCGTGATCCAGCTCAGTCCAGCTCCAGCCCCCTCCCAGCGCGCAGGTACCACCATCATCATCATCATCATCATCACTACATCACGCTGCATCACCCTCTCCCTCTCTCTCTCTCTCTCTCTCTCTTTACCTTGCAGGTTACATGCACTACATCACACTCTGCATCTCTATTTTGCTCTCTTCTCTTTCTCAGTCATCCTTCTCCATTTTTAAAATTCTACCACCTCTCATTCTTTTTCTCTCTTTCCCACACTCGCTATCAAAAAGTCAACATGAAATGACACTCACTTCTCTTTTTACATTCACAGTGTGGAATGAAACCGAGTGTTCAGCAATAATAAATGCAGGGCAGGACTTGATTTTATCTATCAGTAATTGATTGGATGTGAAAAGCAGTCTCTATATGACAGGTGTATGTCAGATGAAAAGCAAAGTTGTTTCAGAAGCAGAGCCTTGTTGCTACATTTTGACGAATGATCATGAATGCTCTGGATTAATGTGCACTCATGTATAGTTCAAAATGGGGTTGTAATGTGGTATTAAAGTAAAATGCAATATCTTCATTTTGCAAATTGACGTTTGTGATCCAGATGAATATTATATAAAGGTTTGTGGTCTGTAAAATCTTTGAAATGTTTTTGAAAAGTTTCTTATGTTCACCAAAGCTGCATTTATCTGATCAAAAATATAGTAAAAGCCGTGATAATTTATTACAGTTTTAAAATAATTGTTTTCTGTTTTTAAAGAACTGTTTTAATATATTTTTAAGTGTAATTTATTCCTGTGATTGCAAAGCAAAATGTTCAGCATCATTTCAAAATCATTCTAATATGCTGATTTGCTGCTTAAGAAACATTTATTATTTTAAATGTTTAAAACTTGTGCTGCTTAATATTTTTTGTGGGAAAAAAAAAAACATTATAAAAATGATATAAATATACCTTTTGTAACATTATAAATGTATTTACCGTCACTTTGATCAATTGAATGCATCCTTTCCGAATAATACTGTATAGTTAATTTCTTTCAAATAAATAGCCAAACTCATTGAGCATGTTAACTACAAAAAGCGGTAAGAATCGAATGTGAATTAATTATTGAATAACTATTTAACTATTGAATATATTGTCAGCCATTTTAGTCATATTTTTGGTATTGATTCAACCTTAAATCCACAATAAATTCTGAAAAGTGATTAATGAAGTAAATAGGGTCAGTTTTTATTTCATGTTGGCTTTAATCTCATACAGCTTTCTGTCATTAATCTCACTTACATAAGCATTTCTTTAATTTCATCAAATGCATGGTGTTTGTTTAGAGACCATTCTCCTACTTTCATTCTGAAATCTCTTGATATTAATCTTACTTCTTCACTTCTATATGTCTATATTAAAATATCATCTTCCTCTTTTTCATTTCTTCAATTCATTCTCTCATTCTCTTTTCCACCTCACCATGAAAAAGGAGCAGCAAGCGTGTGTGTTGTGAATGTGAGACTTATGTGTAGGATTTGTTGGAAGATCAGACATAATGCATGTTGTGGCTATAACTGCACGGCACGACTGTGAGCGAACACATCCACACAAACACAAAGCTATGGCGGCACTCGACAGTGTGTTCTGTGTTCAACTGTAACTTGGGTTTGAGCTTGTCTGGCCTCTCCTGTCTCACACCTCTCTGTCCGTTCTTTCTGGAAGAGACAGCTTCGGCTCTGTTTTCTGCACAGATGTGGATTACGGCCATGTTAGCCCCTGTATGTGTGTGTCCAGCAGGTGTTTCTGCACCAAATTGCTTGACCTCACTGACTAACCCAAGCTAACAGATTCTCTCCCATGAACAGGTTTTCCTGAGGAGGAATCAGAAGTTCGACAGTTATCCATTTCTCCTGAAAAAGCAGTGTTGTTTCTATGCTCGAACAACATATAGGAAATCTATAAAATGTTTAGTTTTGCACGGTTTGGTGAGCGAATGTCAAATGTCACCCGTTGGTGACTCCTGCTTGTCCCGGTGCATGCTGGGAATGCTAACACTAACGCCAATGGCTGGTTTTCACTGTTTGGCAGCCCTTGTCATTTCTGTGTGTGAGTGTGTCTGATCTTGGCATGACTTTGACTTTTATTTGACTGATGTTTTCTCAGGATTTTAAATGGTCACAAATGTCATCTCGGATGGTAAAATGGGCTTTCTTTAGACTCCGTTTCCTCTAGATAGTCATTAAACATTCACCCAAAATGTGTTCCACAGCTCACTATTAGGATGCAGTGAATTTCACAAAAATTGTCATGAAAAATCTAGGTCATATTTCAAATGATTAATAATAATAATAATAGTTATAATTATTATTAATATAAAGCTAAACTGTTATTATACAAAATAAGATAAAATATTATAACTAATAATAATGCACACATTATTATCATAAAAATCTATTTTATTGTTTTGATATATTATTATTATTATTAGATAAATGTTTGTTTTTATTTTTATATTAAATGGAATAATAGTTTTAACAACAATACTTATAATACAATAAAAATATTAATTCGTTTTTATTTTATGCATAACAATTAGTTTTGTTTTTGCAATAAAACATCTTTTTGTATTTTTGATATTATTATATTATCAGAAAATTAAGAATTTGATTTAGAATAATGTTTCATTGTGACACTATTTTTATACATGTTACCCCAATTCTCAGTAGCCTACTGTACTATGAGGGGAAAAATAGACCTCAGATTGAATCTGGATCAGCTGTCATATTCTGGGCCCTCAGACCTGAGGATCTTAATTTAGGGTCCTTGAACATTCATTAACATTTGTCCCAGTAATGAGCATGAATTGACGGTCACTGGCTTCCTGTCTTCTGTTCTTTCTCTGACTCCTTCCAACCTTCTTGTCTTACTCTACAGCCCTACAGTTACCATTGGCCAACGATGGAGGAAGTCGCTCGTCCTCCTCAGAAAGCTCTCCTCAACACCCCTCGTACCCTAGCAGACCCCGACAAATGCTTACGCTTCCCACCCCAACCTACAGCCTACAGAAGAGCCTGGAGAAGTATGTCACACACACAGCATAGTGGAGTTTGCTCGGTTCTCATTTTAAGAATGTAAAAGTCTGGTGTGTTGATCTGTTTATTTTTTTTATCTTCAGTGCTGAAATTGACCAGAAGCTGCAGGAAATCATGAAACAAACTGGATATCTGAAGATTGACGGACAGGTGAGTCATCGGTCATATTCTGGAGTTATTGAATGTGGCAAAAGTGTCTGACCTCTTGAGTGTGTATCTTTTTCAGCGTTACCCTGCAGAGGTGACGGATCTGATCAGTGAGGGGGAGATCGGCAGTGGAACCTGTGGACAGGTGTTTAAAGTTCGCTTTAAGAAGACTGGCCATGTTATCGCAGTTAAGGTCTGTTCAGCTCCCGGTTTCTCTGCTCAATCTGTTGTCCCTGGTAATGCAGAGTTAGTCTATTTTTTTTTTTTGGGATGGGATTTTTTTTTTAAGGGTTTTAAAAACTTTTGATCAACAACCCTAAATATGATGAATCCCTTGCAATCCCTTGCACTTGTCATTGTACTAAAGCCAAAAGAAATTCAAATATCCAGAAAATGCATAATCAAATTTTTGGATGAAGCCGTTTGTTTATCCATGTTTTTGTTGTCTTGAACTTTCTTTGTAATTACGGAGTCATTAAAACAGCTGTTAAGGCAGGAGTAATTACTGTTTACTAATTACATCACTGCTCTTGGTTTGTGTTGTTCTAGTAGTGTTTATGTTGAGCGTGTTTCCTTCATGTGTGTTTTTCCCTTCAGCAAATGAGGAGGACAGGTAATAAAGATGAGAATAAGAGAATCCTCATGGATCTAGATGTTGTGTTGAAGAGTCATGACTGTCCGTACATCATTCAGTGCTATGGAGCAATCGTCACCAATGTGAGTAACACACTTACGATCTGTGCTCAATTACCACTTCCAAGGTCTGTGGCATTAATGATCTGATTTATTTTATTAGAATTTCAGTTCTATTAATCATTATTAGATCTTAATTAGGCATTATTACTCTTAAAAATTATGGTGATGAAGTGAAAAGGTCTGATGCCTTTTAAAATGGTTCCAAATTTAGTTTTAAATTTTTGGAAAAAATGGGTCTTGAATCAGCAACTATTTAGGATTCATTATAGTGATTTAGCTGCCAAACTGAAATTTGATGAATATTTATGAAATCTGTATTATTTATTTAATTTTGTAGCCATATACCATATTGACTCCTAAAGTACAAAAAAAAAAAAGTTTGAAAAATTTAGGACCTTTGCTGGCAAAGAAATTTACAGATTGGACCTTGAACTGAGTACCACTGTTTTGTGGTGAATGTATTGAATTACTTGAATTATTCAGTGGTGTCTTCTTCTGTAGACGGATGTGTTCATTGCCATGGAACTAATGGGGACGTGTGCAGAGAAGCTGAAGAAGCGGATCCAGGGGCCCATACCAGAGGCCATTCTGGGAAAGATGACCGTGGCCGTAAGTCTTCCTTTAAATTCACCTGATTCAGAATGGCATCTTTTACTGGTTAGATATTGGTCTGCTTGCAAGTTGAACCTCTCAGAATCTCTTTTCATCTTGCTTTTTTTCTTCTCATGTAGATTGTAAAGGCTCTGCTTTATCTAAAAGAGAAACATGGTGTCATTCACCGAGATGTGAAGCCATCTAATATCCTGTTGGATGCCAAAGGGCAGATCAAACTCTGTGATTTTGGCATTAGTGGCCGACTGGTAGATTCTAAGGCCAAAACTCGCAGCGCCGGCTGTGCTGCATACATGGCGGTAAGCATAGGGTCCTAAAGTCTTTCAGAGTCATAAAGTTTCAGGATTTTAAAACATGTAAAAAACCAAAAAAAACAATGTTATGAGGTCAAATTAAAAAGAAATCTTTAAATTTTAGCACTATTTGTAGTCACTAAACAAGTAATCTAATTTATCCTGCTGTCATTAAAGCAAAAGGTGGACATAATGTAGGATTTATTGTTTGGCAACCTTTACCATATAATGCATCATACATAGCGCCGGCTGTGCTGCCTACATGGCGGTAAGCACATGGTCCCAGAGTTTGAGTTTCAGAGTCATACAGTTTCAGGATTTTGAAAAATTTAAAATAAATACATAAAATATTATGAAGTGAAATATTATGCATCGTGCATATATTTTTTTTTTCTAGCCTGAGAGAATAGACCCTCCAGACCCCAGTAAGCCAGACTATGACATCAGAGCTGACGTCTGGAGTCTTGGCATTTCTCTGGTGAGTTCTTTCTACATTTTGTTGAGCCAACACTTGTTTACTTGGATTACTTTGCTGACCAGCAGTTGGATTTGTGTAGGGGGTCTTATATAATTAATTAGGTCACTCTTTTAATTACTTTTTATCAAAAGTTTGGGATCACAACAGAAACTAATACATTTATTTAGCTAGGAATTAAAACATTCAGCTCTGCCATCACAGTTAGTTTGAATTGTAATAATATTTTACAATATTTCTGTTTATTTTGATTTTAGGGCTGCACCATTAATCGAAATTAAATCGCAAAGGTGATAAATTGCGATTAGGCAGAAGCTGCGATTGTCATGCGTATCTTTCAGTGAAGCAGGGTTCTGTGATCAGCAGTAAATCTCCATCCGAAGGCCAGAGGGCGCTCGCGCTGAAACTCCAAATACGCCTCGCAGAAGAAACCCAGGAAATCCCTATAGCGGTTGCTGAATAAACAGAAGATTTAACTGCTTTCATTAATTCAACGTGACTAATAAACACACGACTACGACAATATATGGTTTATCTGAGTTCGTCTTACTATAATTTTTATTATAATAAAGTATATAATAATGCAATGCTAATCGACATATAGCCTCTGCTAATATCACTGCTTAGAATACTATGAAAAATGTTGCGTGCCTTATTCTGTTTAAGAAGCCACATCATCTCACAGAAGGATTTATTTCAAACACTCGACTGACGTTATGAAGTGAGTTTGGAGTAAAAACATGTTATTAAATGTGGTATTTTCACGTGCTTTCAGATGGAGCAGCATTTACTACTCAGAGCCGTAGTTCATGAGAAGCTATGCAAACAGCTGTCATTATCATCACAAGCGTAAATGCTGCTCCATCTGAAAGCACGTGCTGGAGATTTACTACTAATCACAGAACCGGCTTTACTGACAAGATATGCATGACAATCACATTCGATTAATCGTGCAGCCCTATTTTGATGAAATAAATGCAGCCTTGGTGAGCATATGAGACTTCTTTGAAAAACATTTTTAAGAAATCATACCGACTCTAAACTTTTGAACAGTAGTGTTAATGTAATTAAAGAGATGTATTTCAAAATACAATCTACATGTACTACTATAAGTTGTTATTCCTCCTCACCCATAGGTGGAGCTAGCCACGGGACAGTTTCCTTACAAGAACTGCAAGACAGACTTTGAGGTTCTCACCAAAGTTCTGCAAGAGGACCCACCGGTCCTTCCTCTCAGCATGGGCTTTTCCCCTGACTTTCAGTCCTTCGTCAAAGACTGGTACACTCACATGAACTTACTTATACATGAAATTTTAGCACCAGTATCTGTCTATTGTGTTTATGTGTGAGTTTTGTTCCAATCGAAGTCTTCTCTGTCTCTACAGCCTCACAAAGGATCACAGAAAAAGGCCAAAATACCACAAGCTGCTTGTAAGTCTCAGTCTCCCACGTAACTCGAGCATTTGTTGTAGTGCTCAGTTTTAATATAGCCAGTTTGTATAACTTTTCTGATCATTTGTTCACACAAGTGGTCTTTTTTTTTGTAGGAACACAGTTTTATCCGTCGTTATGAAGTGTCAGAAGTAGATGTGGCGGGCTGGTTCCAGACGGTGATGGAGCGCACAGAGTCTCCTCGCAGCAGCCAGTGCTTCAGCCATCACCAGCTCCACTCTCTTTTCAGCAGGTAGCCAGGCGGGGATCGAGAGAAACGGAGGGATGTCGTGAGAGAAAGAATTATGCCGATTTTGAGAGGTTGATTTAGAGACACAGATGGACAGGTTTGAAATATAAATGATGTAAACGAAAAAGACAGGATGGAGTGGAAATAGACCGTTTGAGAGAGAGAAATGGCTGAAACAAAGAGAGAATGTTAATTTGGGAGTTTGACTGATCGACAGACAATCCTGGGCAGGTTTGATGTAAATCTGAAATTTTTTTTTTCCTTCTCATCCACCCATCGAACAGGATGGACCATTGCAGTTTAACACAGTCACTGTGGCACACACATACATTTACAGTAACACACTGCTTCACTAAATCACGATCACTGACTGCCATATAAAGGTTAGCCACAAGAGTAAGCGTACAATCCGTTCACTTCAAAATCCAAATCCACATGTCATGAAATCCTCCGTAGCCCCTTACTCAGGGACTGAACAGAGTAGTCGAACAACACTGTGCAATGGTGTGTGTGTGTGTTATCCGTTTATCAGTCCTAGCTCTTCACTTTCCTGTATGGTTTAAGTACACTTAGCCATTAGGCAAATCTAAGCAAATAGAAATTAGTGAGATAATAGTGGTGTGATATATCAAAAACTGTTTTATAGAAGTGTTCTTTTGCTGGCAAGCATCAGCAGATATTTCAGTAACATGTACTTAAAGAGTTAGTGATTCTTAGTCGTAGAATTTCTAATCCTTGGTGTTTAGCTTGCTATAACTAGTTTGGTCTAGAATTTTTATGTATTGAAAATATATATATTGGCTAAGAGAGAAGGTTGTATATTAAGATAAAACTAGTGGTTGACCGATAAGATGAAATGTCTATCCCAATTTAATATGCAGAGACAACTATAAATTACCAATTTTTGTTTGCTTGAGAAGCCTGACTCAGAGACATTGGTTAAACCAATGGTGTAAATTTGGGGCGGGACTATCTGCTTTGTCTGACCAATGGCAAACGGGGGAAATGTTCTGGAAAATCTGTTTGAAAATGTTATTATAACGTTTATAAGTAACGTTGGTGTTTGTGTAATTCTGTTATGCTAGTCATTCAGAAATTACACACTTCACTTTCATTGGCCGATGACGATATCTCGAAACACTTCTGTTCATCAGGCAATGGTGATAATCTCAAAATGGCCAAATATTGGACTATGTATCGGTCTATCACTAGATAAAACACAAAAAAATTAGCCCAGAATGTGTAGTCATACACAGTGCACACCTCAGGAAGACAAGTGTTAGAAATGGGTATTTTAACAAGATTTAGCTGTGTTTCAGTCTTAGAGTGTGCAATCAAGTCACCAAAAGCATAGATGAGAGATGTTGTCATAGTCATTTATGGTGCTTTTCCACTGCGTGGTACGACTCGGTTTATTTCGACTCAGAGGGAGTGTCAGCCATGTTAAAAAAGTGAATAACTTAAGTAATTTGTGGATTAATGCTTACTGGAGACGCGAACCGTTTCAAATGATTCAGTCAGATTTGGTGAACTGGTTCAACCGGTTCACTAAGAAGAACCGGTTAAATCGAACGATTCGTTCGCGAACCGGACATCACTAGGTGGTACTAAAAAAAGTACCAGGTACCAGGTACTGTATGTACCCAGTGGAAAACCCCCCAAAAGTGAACCGTACCGAGACGTACCGTGCCGTATCATGTAGTGGAAAAGTGCCATTAGAGTGGTGTTGAGAGACATGCGGGGGAGTTGGAGTTTCTGCAGCGAGAGCAGTTCGTTTCCAGCATTTCCTCCACAAGAATGAAAAAATTGGCTTGTTTTGTGAGGGGAAGATTTCTGCTCTGATTCACCTGACTCCTCTTCCCAGACAACCGTTCATCATTTCATTCTCTTCACTGTTCTCTTTTTCCCATGAGCATTTGAGTGCCTGCAAACCAAAGCTTGTTTTTTTTGACACAGCACTGCTTTTTTTCTGCCAAGCTGTTGTTCTTAGAGGATTTCAGCACCTGCTCGTGGGTTGTGCTGAAGATGTTCAGCGACTTTCACAACCAAAGCTGTAGAGTTTGAGATTCACTGCTTTCAAAAGCCAAAATCACTGCTAGACTGTGAGAAAGAGTGCGAGAAGAAAAAGAAAATATGAAAAAGATGTAGATGGTAACGGTACGTTGAGACGGGAAGTATGGTGATATATAAGGGATTGAAGAAAGAGTAATGAACGTAGCAGAGGAAATAACGGGATGGGAAGGGAAAATTGGAGGAAGGCATATAGAAAGTATTAAAGAAAGTCTCCAGTGAAGTCTTACAGAAAGTATCAGCTCATTTTTAGAGGTTTGCTGAGGGCTTACAGTTAACAGGTGTTGGTTGTTTTCTAGATCACAGTGTTGTGAGCTAGCTGGACGTTGCATAAAAGCTTTCAATTGTTTTGAACCAATGTACCAATTTTTATTTTTAGGTGTTAATTAGTTTGTGTTGTTATGCATCTTACTGTTTTTCATTATCCTTGAAACTGTTATTATCTGCTATTATTATTACTATTATTATATTTATTTATTATCTTACTTGCTGCTACTGTTTACTTTAGATGCTGCTGTCAGTGATTATATTCCCCAAAGGAAAATCCTTTTTTTTTTCTGAACCAAATGCATAAAACACAGCAATATCTACACATTTACCAAATAGGAAAATAATTACCTGTAAAATGCATAATGTCATCCTTTAAGAAGCAAAGAGAATGCAAGGAAGTGAAGAAAATTGAGAATGTATAGACCTATATCTATATTTATATCTAGTTTTGTTGTTGAAACTACGGCACTATGCCAACCTCATACAAACATCACCGCTCACTGTAGGCAACTAATAAGAATGACTTCCAGTTATTTGTACAAAATAATAGACACCAGCTGGTAATATCTATATATATTTGAGCTAGATTTCCTTTGTTACACACCATCAGCTGTGGGTCACGCAGGCAGATATTTTTGTAATTGTCCTCCTGTGTCTGTCCTGCGGTGGATAAATTCATGAGTTTTATTCTAATCAAACGCATCAGTTGTAATACGTTCTCCTCTTTAAATATTTTCTCTGTTTTGGTTGCGCTATTGTTAATTTGACTATTCAGTTAACACATTTTTAGTCAAGTAAGACTAGAGATTTTGCCCCAAATTCAGCAGTTTGCAGATTCCTTTGGGATCTGATCATGATAGCCATTTTGGAAGTCCATTAGTTTTCCAATTAATTGGATTGACAAATCAATCAAAAGGTCAGAAAATATGTAACATGCTTCGTTTTTCCTAACACTATATTCAACAATGAGCTGCAACTATTTACCTCCCAATAGTTTCTTCACTCCTTTCAGATGCCAAATAGAATCTCTAATAGGATACTTGCTGTCGACATAAGACTGATTTCCTGTTTGGTGTTGATGTTCATCACAGATACTGTGGTGCCTGCCTGTCTGTCTGTCCGTCATTCTCTCAGTAGACCTTATAGATATGCCAGCAGCATTACACACCAAAGGTGTCATCGATAAAAACCGATTCAAACCAGTGGTGTTGTCATTAGGATGATTATTGTTATACTAGATGATGCTGGATTGTTATTCTGAGGACCTCGAATGAGGGATATACAGCTTCATGGATGTAATTTCCTGTGAGACAGTGGCGGGTCACCCTTCACTGTTGGGGTTTTATTTTGCTCACACACACACCTCTATGGAAATATGATCTGAGATGCTAATCTATATGGTTTATGCTTGGTTTAAAGTGTACTTCCATTCACTGTTTTCTGGCACTATTCTAATTTGTTTTTCATTTGTAATTTTTTTTTTTTTTTTTTTTAAGCGATTCTGAAATCAAAGCACCAGTTGTTTATGTGTGTGTGTGTTTTTGTTTTTCTTTTTTATTTTTTTTTTTTTTTTTTTTTTTAAGCGATTCTGAAATCAAAGCACCAGTTGTTTATGTGTGTGTGTGTTTTGATTTTCTGAAAAAGGCATTTCTGTGAATAGGACCGAGATATTGAACCCATTTCTGCTGACGGTAGTCGTACACGCCCCTAACACCAACTAAACCAGTGCGTGCTGCTGTTTCATTAGTTATTGTTTATCCGTTTATGCGTGTGTGTGCGCGTGTGTGTTGCAGCACCACTGTAATTTTTGGAGTATGTGCTCAGGTGTGTACTTTGCCGTCATGTTGTTTGTGTCTTTGTTGCTTTCTAGAATTGTTGTTATTGTTATTATTTTGTTAAATTATTATGTTGCCCCATCTGTAATTAAACCAAATACTCACTATGCAGTCACTCAAATCAAGTCCGTTTGTGTTTTCCCCCGGAACTTCCTGTATATACACACGCAACTACTGGAGTCTCCATGACGAGCAAGTGAATATCATGTCCTCAGCTAGAATTTACGATCAATAGAGAGTGTTTTCTTTTGTTTTTCTTCATTGAGCTGACATATTTAAGGATTGTACTGGGATTGGGTGGGAGGGATGTGTTTGGGGTCAGATTCGGGCGGGGGAGGGTGGTAGTTTGGAGAAATAGTTTGTCCAGTGCTGTAAGTATATCAATTGCATGTTATGATCTCTGAAGTAACTGCCATTGATTTTACATTTTGTTTTGGGCTGGAGGAGGGAGGGGATACATGAATATTTTATCTTTATTCATGAGATATAGAAAAATACGCATCCAAAACATGTTTTTAGAAAAAGACACACTTTTTTGCCTTTTTATGTCTGACTTTTTGATCTTAATATGCATTATAGAATTTTTACTTTTATCATTGTTGGCTGATTTCAAGCTGTTAATGTTATTGTGTTGTTTGTATTGATTCTTGACCTTTTGTTCGTTATTCTTCCATGTTGTATTTGTGTTCCATTGATCTATGAATGAGTGCTGAAAGAGTTTTTAGCAAGACATTGTGTCTTCAGCTGTTAGAAAACCAAAAGTCTATTATTTTGTATGCGTTTTGGTCCTTTGTAACCATTTATTTTCAATTTTGAATACAATTACCATGTTGTTTGCTCTTATTATGGTTATTATTACTATTATCTTCAGGGTTAAGATCACACCAAATTAAGAGAAAAGTGGGACAGATTGCGAGTTGTGTCTCAAAATGTTTCTGGGGAATGTTGCGTCAAAGGTGTGTCTTTTTCTGTTGAAGCTAAGCAATCATTTATTGCTCTTTAATTTCCGGGTTTTTTTGGTAACGTGTTCCCCCAGAGCTGTTATTAGAGCTCTGTTTTGCTGTATGGTTACAATGTGTTTTTTAATGTGGAAACCTCACATTTTTTAGCTTCTGTTGCACTGGAGGTTTTTATTATTATTATTATTATTATTATTTGACATGATGGAGTTTGGAGCCATGTAGATCACCAAATTCTATTTGACTTTGATAGATGGATTTTAGAAATGTTTAAACCTGCTAATTCTGTTTGATGCGGCCGTTGACATGCTGTTCAAGTCAAAAAGAACCATTTGTTGGCATATTTCAACAGCTTGAAAAATATAATAATGTGTTTTTTGAACATTAAAGCATGTCAACATATTCTGTTACACCAAATACACAAAATAATGATCTTTAAAAAAGCATCATATGACCCCTTTAAAAAGGCAATTAGCGCCAACGTTTGCGTCTTCAAGACTCCAAAGGTTACCGTCTGGGTTAAAACGGCCTCGAAGGACTTCTGTATTACGTTACTTCTTATGGTGAGCATTTCATACAAAAAGATACATGTAATCTTCTGTTAAAAAGCAAGAAAGCAAAGCAAAAGAACAAGGAACTAAGAGACACAAAGGGCGAATTCCAAATGGCTTTTTTTTTGCACCCTTGAAGAGCACTTCGGGAAGGGGACGCCATTTGTAGGGACGTTCCAAACGAAAGTGAACAACGGAATCAGATGTAACCCCCCCTCTGTAATCCTTAACATTTTCATAAGTAACTGTAATTTGATTACACATTGTTTTCTCAGTAACTGTAACTGATTACAATTACATTTATTTTGTAATTAAATTACGTGATTACTGTAGTACTGTACAATTCTTTTTGTTTTTGTTTTACAAAGGTGTTCAATTGAACACGTTTAACTAATACCTCATTCAAGCGCTGTAGACTTTCAGGCCAGGGAACTACAATACCCAGCATACACCTCAGACTTCAAACATGGCCACCGGGGATCCATATCCCTAAATACTCATACATGGCAGCGCTCTAAATCGTCGGACTTCCGATTAAACGCATGCTCAGATACCCTATATAAAAAGACTCACATTTCCACACTTTTTGTGAAGTATACGCTCCTTCCATGTTGTGATATTACAAACCCCTTTTTTGTGATCAGTGTTAGTGCTGCAAAGTCCGATTCACTTCAGCGAAACGATTCATTTGGACAGTTCGGTTCAATGAACCGGTTCAAATAACCGATTACATCGGCTCCTTAAGTCATCTCGCAGTTATGTCAGTATACATTTCTTTTCTAGCAACTCAAGGTCATTTTATATCAGTGAAACGTTTAAATAAAGTTGACTGTGTGAACGCGTATTGATGATTATTGTATTTTGTTCATATAAGACAATATTTCTGTGAATTTGGTTGATTTAATAAAATATCACTTTAAACCTCGTCTTCATTCGAGACATTTATTTTACATTATTATTATATTATCCTAGGTTATATCAGATATAAGATACAAGATCGTTTCTTATTAATTATTAATTAGTATTAAATTGATAACAACAAACAAAAAAGTTTATTAACTCAGAGAACAGAATAACGAGTTAAGTGGGTCAACCTTTTATTTCAACAATATATTGTTGAATTTATATCAGATATAAGATACAAGATCGTTTCTTATTAATTATTTTCCGTCTACGCTCGTACGTTCTATTCCGTCTAACTGTTTTCTTTTGATTAAATTGATAACAACAAAAAAAAAAGTTTATTAACTCAGAGAACAGAATAACGAGTTAAGTGGGTCAACCTTTTATTTCAACAATATATTGTTGAATATATATTCATGCACCAATCCTTTGTTTTCTTTCTCTTTGTTTTCTTTTCTGGCTAGATCGTCTGTAATGTCATTAGTACTGTTTGTTTGTAATGGCAATTTGATAATTTTCTTCACTACTTTGATGTATGAATATATATTCAACAATATATTGTTGAAATAAAAGGTTGACCCACTTAACTCGTTATTCTGTTCTCTGACGTAATAAACTTTTTTGTTTGTTGTTATCAATTTAATACTAATTAATAATTAATAAGAAACTATCTTGTATCTTATATCTGATATAACCTAGGATAATATAATAATGTAAAATAAATGTCTCGAATGAAGACGAGGTTTAAAGTGATATTTTATTAAATCAACCAAATTCACAGAAATATTGGCTTATATGAACAAAATACAATAATCATCAATACGCGTTCACACAGTCAACTTTATTTAAACGTTTCACTGATATAAAATGACCTTGAGTTGTTAGAAAAGAAATGTATACTGACATAACTGCGAGATGACTTAAGGAGCCGATGTAATCGGTTATTTGAACCGGTTCATTTAACCGAACTGTCCAAATGAATCGTTTCGCTGAAGTGAATCGGACTTTGCAGCACTAACACGGATCACAAAAAAGGGGTTTGTAACATCACAACATGGAAGGAGTGTATACTTCACAAAAAGTGTGTAAATGTGAGTCTTTTTATATAGGGTATCTGAGCATGCGTTTAATCGGAAGTCCGACGATTTAGTGCGCTGCCATGTATGAGTATTTAGGGATATGGATCCCCGGTGGCCATGTTTGAAGTCTGAGGTGTATGCTGGGTATTGTAGTTCCCTGGCCTGAAAGTCTACAGCGCTTGAATGAGGTATTAGTTAAACGTGTTCAATTTAACACCTTTGTAAAGCAAAAACAAAAAGAATTGTTAAAACATATTTAGACTAAACGCTTATATTCAAGAATAATAAGATACACGTATGCTAAAAGAGGCTTGACGTGTAGGCTATGTTGTAATGGAGCAACCGTTGTTATGTTATCTTGTGAAGCGCTAGGCGTTAGGATTCGTGTGTTCCTGAAAGCAGATAATTGGCTTTATCTTTAGAAAAAGTCAATCAGGTCCTTCCTGGCTATGTTGTAATGGAGCAACCGTTGTTATGTTATCTTGTGAAGCGCTAGGCATTAGGATTCGCGTGTTCCTGAAAGCAAATAATTGTCTTTATCTTTAGAAAAAGTCAATCAGGTCCTGCTGCTGGTGTCTGAATATCCAGTCGGTCTTCATCACGAAATTATGAACCCGTCATCACCGCATTCTGGAGAATGTGCGTTGTGTTAGACAGGGGTGTGTCCCGAAGGGTGTATGTTTGTTGAGTTCTCTCTCTGCATGTTGAGCGTGACCGGTATTTTTACAGACCGTTAGCTCACGCCTATATTTCACCATAAACTATGTAAGCAGGGGCCTTGTAATAATATGTTAAACATGTGATAAGTCGGTCGATCGTGCATCCAGAGTTTTATCTTACTGCGTCGTTATAATAAATTTTCTGCAATGGCTGTACTTGTTACTATGATTCAAATCGGGGGTCTGGCTTGTTTTATGAGCATACCCTTGTATGCCAAACTAGTGTTAAGTGATATTGTTCACATTTTTAACGGTAAAGAGGTTAATGAACTCTTTCACCATCTAGTAATAATGCATAAACAGTGCTAGGGAGCAACTAGTTACATATAGCTAAATCACGTAATTTAATTACAAAATAAATGTAATTGTAATCAGTTACAGTTACTGAGAAAAAAATGTGTAATCAAATTACAGTTACTTATGAAAATGTTAAGGATTACAGAGGGGGGGCGGTGGGTTACATCTGAATATTTTTTCACACACAGATTTAATTGACATCTTTCATAAATTGCATAGACTGCTCTAAAATATGAGACACCGTTGTTTCAGGAGTTTAGGACACATGCTTATTC
>NW_015542366.1:1043173-1046017 GCF_001515605.1 Sinocyclocheilus anshuiensis | reverse complement strand
TATGCTAAAACAGGCTTGACGTGTAGGCTATGTTGTAATGGAGCAACCGTTGTTATGTTATCTTGTGAAGCGCTAGGCATTAGGATTCGCGTGTTCCTGAAAGCAAATAATTGTCTTTATCTTTAGAAAAAGTCAATCAGGTCCTGCTGCTGGTGTCTGAATATCCAGTCGGTCTTCATCACGAAATTATGAACCCGTCATCACCGCATTCTGGAGAATGTGCGTTGTGTTAGACAGGGGTGTGTCCCGAAGGGTGTATGTTTGTTGAGTTCTCTCTCTGCATGTTGAGCGTGACCGGTATTTTTACAGACCGTTAGCTCACGCCTATATTTCACCATAAACTATGTAAGCAGGGGCCTTGTAATAATATGTTAAACATGTGATAAGACGGTCGATCGTGCATCCAGAGTTTTATCTTACTGCGTCGTTATAATAAATTTTCTGCAATGGCTGTACTTGTTACGATGATTCAAATCGGGGGACTGGCTTGTTTTATGAGCATACCCTTGTATGCCAAACTAGTGTTAAGTGATATTGTTCACATTTTTAACGGTAAAGAGGTTAATGAACTCTTTCACCATCTAGTAATAATGCATAAACAGTGCTAGGGAGCAACTAGTTACATATAGCTAAATCACGTAATTTAATTACAAAATAAATGTAATTGTAATCAGTTACAGTTACTGAGAAAAAAATGTGTAATCAAATTACAGTTACTTATGAAAATGTTAAGGATTACAGAGGGGGGGCGGTGGGTTACATCTGAATATTTTTTCACACACAGATTTAATTGACATCTTTCATAAATTGCATAGACTGCTCTAAAATATGAGACACCGTTGTTTCAGGAGTTTAGGACACATGCTTATTCGATAACTGTTTTATTGCCTATTTGGATGATGTATATTTATTTTTAAGTTTAACTGTTTTTCAAGCCGTTGTTAGATGCCAGTGTTTCCTGTCATAGCTATGCAAAGACTTGATTTGAAAACAGTATCATAGCTATTAAACTATCTTGTTATGGTTTTAAATGTGTATTTAATCTCAGAACAATCTCAAAGCAAGTCTGATTTTGCAGTGGTTGTGCTTTAAAATCAAATTATTATTGAATTAAATTATTATTAAATTATGATTTAATTAAGGTTTTTGAAAGTCTGACCGTAATTAGTTGTTGAGTCCTACTGTGTTGTTAACCCTGGCTGGTTTACATGTTTCAAAAGATTAACAGTTGAAAACATTACATATTTAGAAACGTAATAAAAAATGTAATCAAATGTAGAGTCACATTACTTTTTTTAAAGTAATTTAAATAGTTACGCTACTTATTATATTTTAAATAGGGTAACTTGTAATAACCTATCACATTTCCATAGTAACCTCCCCAACACTGTGCGTAAAATAATTCCATCAGGGGTCTCAGCTACAGCTAAATGTTAAAACAAACTTAAAGATGATTTTGTCAGTTTGTGGTGGGGTCTGTGAAAGCTACATGGGGTGCGTGAGAGAGTTTGAAAGAAAAATGTTTTAGCTTATAGATGCGATTTTACTACAAACTATAAGCATTCTAACTTAGAAACACAGCACTACGTTTTTAAATTTTTTTTTTTTAATTTCCAACAAAACGGTTGTTCGACATTTAAAAAGTCAAAAAAAAAAAATGTTGTCATTTTGATGAGAAAGCCAGATATGGTATATAAATTAAGTCTTTTTTTATTTTATTGATTAATATGATAATGCTGAATTGAATTTACAAGGTTATGTGTTTACAATAATGTTTCATGTACTCACTGGTTATTGTATACATATTCAAGAGAAATGCATAACCTCAGTTGTTTTAACCAATCTAAAATTTTTAGTCTGTCATTATAATATCTTAAAGAGAAAAGTCTTTCACGCATTCTATTTTCACCTGTCTCAGGACTCTGTTACACAAGAACCAAATTAGTATGGCCGTGAATCATATATGAAAGCTAAAAAAGATTACTTTTTTCAAACTATTTTTAACAGTAATATTGAACTTTACACATCTGTATCAGTAAGATATTTATGTCATCACAAACCATCAGACACATCAGGGTGGGGTTGAACAGTTGGACTTATCGATTATTTGAATGATTTCTTCTATCATTTATTTGCTCAAATCTTAGTAAAATAACCTATATAGACAGTTGTTTTTATTTTAATAAAATAAAACATTATACTGTGAAAAGAAATATGCTGCATTTAAACACCATGGTTAATAATACATTTTTAAAGTAAGAAAGAAAGTCTAATCTGTTGTTAAGATTCTGTGAGACATTCGTAGCACCTTGTTTAAGAATTACTTTTGTTGCAAACAACCTTATGACAACTAATTTTCAGCCTAATTTAGGTCTAATTCATAAAGAAAAAGCAATGCCTTGCATTCATCAGAGGATCATTTGACGGCTTCTAATCCTCATCATGGTTTTAGGTTTGAAAGATCTAAAATCTACAAAACTTAACTTATTTGTTAAAACAAAATTTATATCGTTTAATCATACAGCATTTCATCATCTTGTAGAGATACCCAGTTTGATTTTAAAAGTTTTTATTTGTAAAAGGTTTGTATGAGACATCATAAAAGTCTAAATGTTTAACTGCAGGGGTTGTTTTAGTGTGCGTGTGTGTGTTTGCGTGTATGTTTGTTTTTATGTGTGTTTGTGCACATGTTTGCGTGTATGTGTGTATGTTTGCGTTTGAATGTATATTTGTCTATATGTTTGTGTTTGTGTTTTTGCTGTATGTTTGTGTTTGTGTGAGTGTTTGCATGTATGCATGTTTCTGGTTGCATGTATGTCTGTGCTTCTGTGTATGTTTGTGTTT
>NW_015542366.1:1010932-1041461 GCF_001515605.1 Sinocyclocheilus anshuiensis | reverse complement strand
AAAAAAAGTAATCAAATCAGTTACATTACTTTTTTAAAGTAATTTAAATAGTTACGCTACTTATTAGATTTTAAATAGGGTAACTTGTAATCTATAGCCTATTACATTTCCGTAGCAACCTTCCCAACACTATGCGTAAAATAGAGCCATTAGGGTCTCAGCTACAGCTAAATGTTTAAACAAACTTAAGGATGATTTGTCAGTTTGTGGTGGGGTCTGTGAAAGCTGCATGGGGGTTGCGTGAGAGAGTTTGAAAGAGAAATGTTTTAGCTTATAGATTTGATTTTACTACAAACTATAAGCATTCTAACTTAAAAACACAACACTGTTTTTTTTTTTATTTCCAACAAAAACGGTTGTTCGACATTTTAAAAAGTAAAAATGTCATTTGTCATTTTGATGAGAAAGCCAGATATGGTATATAAATTAAGTCTTTTTTTATTTTATTGAGATAGAATCAGCTGTTTAATCAATCTATTTTCTATCAATCTATCTAACCTCAAAAATCAAGTTTTTAGTCAGTCATTATAATATCTTAAAAGTAAAGTCTTCCATACATTCTATTTTCATTTGTTTCAGGACTCTGTTACACAAGAACCAACTGAGTATGGCCGTGAATCCTATATGAAAGCTAAAAAATATTACTTTTTTCAAACTATTTTTAACAGTAATATTGAACTTTACACATCTGTATCAGTAAGATATTTATGTCATCACAAACCTTCAGACACATCAGGTGGGGTTGAAAAGTTTGACTTATCGATTAATTGAATTATTTCTTCTATCAATTATTTGATCAAATCTTAGTAAAATAACCTATATAGACATTTATGTTGTAAAAACTTTAGACCTTTAACTAAGTACATATGTGCGTTTTAACTAGCAGTCCGCAAATCTTGCGACAAGAAAATCAAAGCGCAATACTGTCTTGATTTTATTACGCAGTATGAAACAAAAAACATTTGCTTTCATTCCAGTTAGCCTAAATATTTGTAGGCTACACGCATGTGTTTTAACAGATAGGTTAGCCTATAGCACAGCGTCACAAATTCTGCGCACCATCTTCAAACCTTCTCTTGTTTCATTGTGGTACGTGAGCCGCGATATTTTGCATTTTGTGTAATGTTGTAAAAGTTTAGACGTTTAATTACGTATGTCTGTTTCAACTGATAGCTAACACGCCACAAGTCTTACGGCAAGAAATCAAAGAGGCTCCCCAAAACATTAGCTTTCATTCCAGTTAGATATTTGCGAACGCATACGCGCGTGTGTTTTAACTGATATAGCATGCTAGAAGTTAAGATTGACAAAAATAAAAGACCGATTAAAGGATTTAGGCTAGTAAATTAAGTGTGAATAACTAAATAAAATAAAATAAAACAAAACAAACAACATTTTTCCTGTGGCTTAGAGGTGATTGTTTAGAAGAAAACTCGTGTAACCTAATTTTAAAAGTTAAAAAAAGAAAGAAAAAAAAAAGTCTGGGTTAGCCTATATAGTAAGCCAGAAGTCTTAAGCTTGACAAAAACCAAAGAGTAAATAAATGAATTACTAAATTAAGTGTGAATAACTAAAATAAAATAAAATAAAAAACAAACAACATTTTTCCTGTGGCTTAGGCACATTTGTTTAGAAGGAAAACTTGTATAGGCTATCCTAATTCTTAAAGTAAAAATGCTGGTCTAATGTTAAAAACAGGTAGATGTTTTCATCAATTAAGAAATGCTTCTGTGTATGTTTGTGTATGTGTGAGTGTTTGTTTTGCGTGTATGTTTGTGTTTTTGCGGTATGTTTTTGCTGTATGTTTGTGTTTGTGCCCTTGGTTGTTTTGCATGTATGTTTGTGTATGAGTGGGGTGTTTGTGCATATGTTTGTGTTCAAAAATCTGAGTGAATAAAGATAACAAATTTAAATAAAATGAAGTAAAATGGAACACAATTTCCCTACATCATAGTCCGTTTGTTAAAGCAAACACATTTGCACCAATCGATTTAAGTTTGTTGTTATCGAAGACTTCTTTATCTATCTAATCTCATCATGAACAACAGTTTGAAGCCACATTATTAACATTCCTGTTTTTCTTAGAAAAAAAAATTTTCTTCTTTACCTAACTTTACCTATCAATCCACCAGATGCCCGTATGTAAATCAAAGTTCACCCTCGCAGGTGCATGCCATAAAATAGATGCAATGGAGATCCTTTGATCACCGAACTTTTTACCTAACATTCTAACAAAGTTCAAAATGCCAGACACTCGCAATCTCACCAGATTACGGTTATAAAACAAACCCGAAAACATCCTTAGAAAGTTCACACTCGCAGGTGCATGCCATAAAATAGATCCAATGGAGATCCTTTGATCGCTGAACATGATCCGTTTTGATCAGTGAACTTTTTACCTGACACAACACCAAAGTTTACAATGCCAGAGTTTTACAACCTTTTGAAATACAGTACACTAATATGGTCGCATCAGTAATCACACAACCCAGACACCCATCACCATTCTAGTTTCATTGCGCTGCGCGAGATGAAATATTTGTATTTCGTGTGATGTTGTAAAAACTTTAGACCTTTAACTAAGTACATATGTGCGTTTTAACTAGCAGTCCGCAAATCTTGCGACAAGAAAATCAAAGCGCAATCCTATGTTGATTTTATTACGCAGTATGAAACAAAAAACATTTGCTTTCATTCCAGTTAGCCTAAATATTTGTAGGCTACACGCATGTGTTTTAACAGATAGGTTAGCCTATAGCACAGCGTCACAAATTCTGCGCACCATCTTCAAACCTTCTCTCGTTTCACTGTTGTACGTGAGCTGCGATATTTTGCATTTCGTGTAATGTTGTAAAAGTTTAGACGTTTAATTACGTATGTCTGTTTCAACTGATAGCTAACACGCCACAAGTCTTACGGCAAGAAATCAAAGAGACTCCCCAAAACATTAGCTTTCCAGTTAGATATTTGCGTACGCATACGCGTGTGTGTGTGTTTTAACTGATATAGCATGCTAGAAGTTAAGATTGACAAAAATAAAAGACCGATTAAAGGATTTAGGCTAGTAAATTAAGTGTGAATAACTAAATAAAATAAAATAAAACAAAACAAACAAAATTTTTTCCTGTGACTTAAGAGATGATTGTTTAGAAGAAAACTTGTGTAACCTAATTTTAAAAGTGAAAAAAAGAAAGAAAAATAAAAGTCTGGGTTATATAGCAAGCCATAAGTCTTAAGCTTGACAAAAAACAAAGAGTAAATAAAGGAATTACTATATTAAGTGTGAATAACTAAACTAAACTAAAATAAAATAAAAAACAAACAACATTTTTCCTGTGGCTTAGGCGGCATTTGTTTAGAATTGTATAGGCTATCCTAATTTTTAAAGTAAAAAATGCTGGTCTAATGTTAAAAACAGGTAGAATGTTTTCATCATTTAAGAAATGATGGCGATTTATTAAAAACATTACTTTGTTTAATTCTTTTAACATACATTTAAATCTATGTTTGCGGTCTCCGGTGTTAGGGGCGGTTAGTGGGTGTGGTTTGAGTGGGACCGGACGTAAACATTCTGAGTTTTGACAGCAACGTGTGAGGATGTATCAGCGCAAGATGGTCAGGTTTTTTTCTTTTGTTTAACTTTCTGTCAGTAACAAGGTTTAGCTTTTTAAAATTGTAGCTAATGGTAGAGTACAACATAGATTTTGTTTATATACCGCGTATGTTTGATGTTTTTCTTGAAATGTATGTGTGAAAACTTTAATAAAAACTTCCCTTATCCCGTTTAATAATCATACCACGTTTCACAATTTAAAGTTTAAAGCACATAGTTTTGAACAGTTTCAACTGACCCACACAATAGCACATTCCCAAACAATCATAAAATCCTTCGGGTCATTGGAGTGGATAAACAGATGGTCACTTAGACGGGGGCGGTGGTGTACAGGAACAGGTGTCCAACAGGTGTCCACTTATGGGTGGGGGGTGGAATTTTTATGACCCTCATCAATCAAACTTCTTGACACATAGTAGCCTATATTCTCTCTTAGGTTTTATTTAAGTCTTTCCCACGGATAAAGTTGCTTTACGTTTAAAAAAAAACAATCACTTGGGACCATTATGCCTTATTTCAAAAAGTGATTTAGTCAGTAATGCATTAAATAGGATTTTATTATTCATTATTCAGCATTTATTTCTGAGGCTTCAAACTGTTGCACACCTGACCCGTCTGTACATTAGCCACCTCTCATATTAGACAATGTTTTCTTCATTTTCATCAGTGCAAAAATGCTAATCAAGCAAAATAAGAAACCGCTTACTGTTATTCTCTACAATCTAAAGTGTTTTAAAAAGCCATTTTAAAAAAAGCCAGTTGTAAAACAAATAAATTAAATAGTAGTTGGCAAAGTTCTCATTAACATATAAAACAAACCATCTCAGCATAAAAGACAAACAAAGCAAAAACTTCAAGGGTTGAGGAATTTGTACATCTCAGTGAGGCTTCAGAGATAATATACATTGATTATGGACAATTTTTAGGTTGGTGAACATGGGAAGGATGACATACTGGACACTGCGTCCCTGGCACTCATTCAGCAATATAACAATTTAAACTCCCCACATCTTCATGGGATTATATTACAGGTTTTTTTTTTTTTTTTTGCTTTGTGAATGTGCAATAAAATAAGGCATCCACCTAGTCTACCTGAAGCACAAGTAGTTCTGCATTTCTGAAAAGCTGAAAACACACACACACAGGCAAAAGACAAACATACATCCAATTCCACATGATATATTTGGGCATCATCGAAATCCCTAAAATGAAATGCTCCCCACCTTCTGCATTCGCTTCCTCACTCTGTCACTCATTTTTCACTCTCTGCTGCTCTCACTTCCTCGCTCTCTCCCCCGACCACTTCCTCGCATTCTTTACTGTTCTTGCTCTCTACTGTATCCACTTCCTGACTCTTTATAGCACTCGCTTCCTCGCTCACACCCACGACCCACTCACTCTCTACCGCGACCACTTTCTCGCTCACTCCCACAATCACTCCCTCACTCTTTACCGCATTCACTTCCTCGCTCTCTACCGCGACCACATTCTCGCTCACTCCTGCAATAATTTTCTTGCTCATTACCACTAGTGCTGTGTTCGATACATCGATACGACGATGTATCGTCACAGAGATTTGACGATACGAGTATCGATACAGCTGGCCCTGTATCGATATTGTGGCACGTGCGCTGCAGTGGACCGTGCTTAATTTGAATACAAGAACAACGTTTAAAATGGAGTCGAAAAGTGCGAGGTTTCGAAAGAATAATGAATAGAGCATAATATATAGGCCACAGCAAGGTTTATTCTGGCCGCAGAGGAACACAACCGGGGTTGCCTGATATAAAGAGATGTAATCCCCGAAACAGAGCTTCCCACTTGCGCAATACGGAAATATCAGCTAAGTGTGCTGCTTATCTCTGTCAACCTGGCAACCATGTGCACGCGCTCTCTCTCCACTGTGGATATACGCACTTGCTTTCTGAAGACACCGGTAAACTTGCAGATTAGCGATCTCCACTTCAATATTCTATTATCAGAAAAGTGTAATTCATCAAGTGTTCATTGACACGAGAGCGAGAGAGAGGCTGTGTATGTATGAATTACCACCGTTTTGCCACATTTCTCTATTAACAGTGAAGCTGTGGCTTTAATTGCTTTAGAAACGATGATGTTACCAGCTCCTTGTTGAGAAAGATAATGTAGCTCTTGAGCGATTAAGTTATTTTATTGATAAAATTGTGGGGCAGCATTAAAAAGCTTGTGTTACTGAATGTTTGTGCGCGCGCGCAACATGATCTGTGTGCGTGAGATACAGTGAAGCCAGGGCATTAATTTAGAACTCTTCTAATTTTTATTTTTATTGTTTTAAATGTAGAAATTGTGTTAATTTGTGTAATGATAACCTACCAGCAATGTAAATATGCTTTTTTTTATATATATATTAGTATGAGTACATTACAATATAAATTTATTAGAACGAGTACATTATTATTTATGGGCTTAAAAACAAGATGTAAACAATCAGAATATTGTACCTGGTGGGGAGTGCCCAATGTAAACATGAAACATATGCCATTACCTATATTGTACTGTGGTACAGTTATGGAGGCCCTTCATAATGCAGAGGTCAGCTGCCTGCTCTGCCAATAGTTAGAAATGGCACTATAGTAAGCAGTGTTTAATAAACAGCTGTTTTACTAAATTCTGCTTTGGTGAAATTCAGTGCAGTTCTGTATCGTGATACGTATCGTGACTTTGCTGGTGATACACAGCCCTAATTACCACAATCACATCCTTGCTCTCTTCCACAAGCACTTTCTCACTCATTCCTGCAATAATTTTCTCACTCACTACTGTGATCACTTTCTCACTGGCTACCACAATCGCTTCCTCACTCTCTACCCCGCTCACTTCCTGGTTCTTTTCCGCACACACTTCCTCTCTCTCTTCCATGCTCACTCGGTTCCTCACTGCATATCATTCTTACTTCCTCACTCTTGTTCATTTCTTTACACCCTACTTCATTATTTACTTACCTCACTCCTACATTTATGTTTCTCTTTCTTACTACTCTTTAAAAAATCGTTCTTGATTTCATTCTCTTCTAATGTATCCATCTGTCCACATTTCCATCTCAGCAGTCAATCCATCTGTATTCTACACAATTTGGCCATCCCATCGAAATCTTCCGTTATAATTTATACCACATTTGACCACCTACATAGCTTTCCACTCTGTTATCCCTCTTTAAAATAATATTAGATATCAGGAACATATTGTTACTGAAAATCTGAAGTGATTTTTCCTAATAATGTGCAAGCATTGCAACCTTACATCAAATACCATCAAATCGAAATCTAACCATTGTAATGGAAATGATAGGTCTCTATGAAGCAGCATCACTTCCTCTTGAAGTCTTTCTGAACCTACACAGTCTTTTCTCAGCTTCAGACCTTCAACAATGCATCCTGGGAAGCCATTTTCAGTCTAGAAGGTATTTTATGGAAGAAGTTGCCAATGCATGTTTATGGTTGTGGCCGTACACACACACACACACACACACACACACACACACACATGTAATTCAATTAAATAAAAATCACAAACCAGACACTATTTCTAGTATGAACTGGTGTTGTCTGGAAACAGACAGGAAAACCAGAACTTAATGATAGTGGTATACTGGCCACTACTGTAGACATAATTTCCCATGAAACTCCTAAAACATCTCAAAAGATGTAGAGCCCCTAATTTCAGAGGCAAAGTATCTCAAGGAGTGGTTCCTCTGCCTTGCTGGGCCCCCACAGTCCCTGGACCCTGTTGTAGAGTCTTGAGCGACAAAAAATCCCAAAGGCGTAAAAGAGAGTCACAGTTTTGGTGACAAATTGTGGGTAATGTGTTAATGGGGTGTAAATCACAGTATCTTTGGTGACTTTCCAACAATCTTATTAATTCAGAAGTCTTTTCTTCTGTATTTGTCTTTATATTCTTCAGCCCCTGGTGGGACTCTGCTTCTCTTTCCAGTGCCCTTTGACCCTGCATTACTCCCTTTTCAGCAATCTGACACTCCAGAGAAGTCCATGTTGGGGTCCCTGGTGATGTTCTTCCTCTGACGGACTGTCTTCTCTTCATCCTACACAAATTATTTAGTTTTTGATTTCTGACTTTAATTTCACTTAACTTTTAGGGCCTTATGTACAAGGTTGTGTGTGTACACTTACTGATGTGAAGATCCCATTTGGTCCCCATTCTCCAGGGGACTGGTCCTCAGGGTCTTCAGCCTCCTCCTCCTCCTCTTCCTCACCCTCCTCCTCTCTCACTGTGTCCATCCCGTCCTCCTCATACTCTGTCGCATAGTCAGACTCTTCTGCTAGATACATAAACATCAGTTACAGGTACAATGAACAGTAAGTATATGACATAATACCAACTCTGCAGGCCAACATTGTAATATTAAATAGCTTGTCAATTCTGTCCTAAATTCAAATAAAGGTAATAGGGTAAATTGTACAAATAAAAAGTTTTTTTTTGTTTTTTTGGAGTAACTGACCATCAGCTCCCAAGTAGCTCAGCACCGGCTCAATCCTGGACACAATTTCAGCTAGATCAGTGAAGTCTGCACTAGGACACGTGCATGACTGAAACAAATAGCAACAAAGCACATTTACTACAGAATAATACACTGAACAGTTGATATCAGCTGATATATGTGTGTGTGTGCGCGTGCACGCGCAATTTAATTAATAAAATAAAAAAAATAAAGACACAGAATTCATTAATCTAAAACAAGATTGGGGTAAGATTTTTTAAAAGAAAAAATACTTCTATTTAACAAGGACACATTAAATTGATCAAAAGTGACAGTAAAGACACTGTGACTAAAAAAAACTATTTCAAATAAATACTGTTCTTGTGAACTTTCTATTTAGCAAAGAATCCTGAAAAAATGTGTTGGTATTCATTGTCAAAAGGGTGATAGAATTGTGGCTTGCTTTAATGGGATATTAAGAAAACTCACATCAGTCTTCTTGCTGTCTTTGTAATCCGCAGAGCGATGGTCTTTCAGCATATTTTCAATAATGTCCCCACGAGCCCACTCAGTAAACACTAATTTACCATGTTGATAACCCACATCCTGAGAGAAAACAGAAAACTTTAAATATACCAGTTTCGAGAGGTCATTTACCATTTTGAATATTTGCTTTATGTACGCTTTAACAGGGTATCTGCAGGATTTTTAAGCTCAAATTTAAGACTTTTTAAGTTAAGTTACTTTTTAACTTATTAAGACAAATAAAATTAATACCATATGAGAGAGGTAGGGCAATGTCTATGGTAACATGTTGAACTGTAAAATTACTGTAAAAATATTTACAGTTCAGATTTTCTCAAAAACAGAAAGTTTTATAAAATGATACACTTCACATTTCAGCCTTTAAACCATTTTTAAGAAAATGGATGAGTCAAAAGTATCAATTATACATTAATTTAAACAATTATCATCAATCAATTATTATATTAATTTAATAATATAAATATATTTTACATAATTGATAATTTTTATAATGCATTATCTTCTTTTCAGTCCACCAGGTCACATTTACAACTCTGTGTTTGCTGTGTAAAAACGGGTTGATTTTCACATTGGTCTAAACAAAAACAACAGATGGGCTCATTGAAAATGCAAATTCATTCTCTGCCAGCAGGTGGCACTTTCGGAACAGCATAAATATACCAGTTTCCCTGGTAAACGCAGTACACACAGCTGTGCAGAACCTGACTTCGAAATGTGCAGTGCTCATGTTTATTTAATGAAATCACAGCCTTTTGAAGTTTCATTGTCACATTCAGCCATATCGGAATTCTCGTCTTTCTGTCCCCAAATTTAAGACCTCCTGAAATCATAATTAAGACTTTCTTGTACCATTTAAGACTTTTTATGGCCTTAAATTTTATACAACTATAAATGTAAGACCCGCAGAAACCCTGTATAATAAATACTATACTATACTGCTATATACTGCTATCAAGACTACATAGATAGTGTCCCCCTGTGTTTACTGTAGATGTGGGCTTTTGTTCTCACATAGATTTCATCAAATTTCCCAAAGTCCATGGTCTTAAAGCGGTCGATGGGTGGCCGAATATACTCGCAGTATGCGCTCTTCTTGACAAGTTCCAGCTGCCGTACACAAGATACATAGGCCAAACGGGACTGGATTTCAGCCATGTCAGGCACCTAAGAGATACAGGACATTTTTAAATCATTTATGCAGACCTAGCACAATCAATTTTTACAGGAATCGAACATTAATGAAATCTTTTAATAGTAGTAATTCGTCATAGCGGTCCAGAAGCTTTCTGTTGAAACTGCTGCATTGGCTCCACAAGAAGTATTCTAATATCCCACAACACTGACTCACCTTCACTTTCTCCGCCCACGGGTTGATTCGTTTCCATAGCAGCCACCAGCCAGAAAGACTGTCACCGTAGTTACAGAGATCAGTCTCATCCTGGCTGCCCACATTGATGGCGATGACTGTTTTTGTGCCCATATTATGAGCTATGTCCGCTGCAGGGTGTTAGACATATTATGAGCTATGTCCGCTGCAGGGCGTTAGAGTGCCAGTTGAATGCAAACAAATGCACACGTACACAAAGACAGACATCCACAAGGTAGCAGGAAGAATCAAAGTACTGTTAATATTTCAGACAAAATACGTAATTAATAATTGATCACCAATCAACACTGTTTAACCAAACCCCTCACTGGAAAGCTGCCATTTTCATCAGCAATATATTTGAATAAACGTCAATGTTTGAAATTAAGAATAAAAATTGAATTTTTTTTTTTAGAATTAAGTAGATTCTAAAAACATTTGCTGAGAATTGTGGTAAAACAGCCTTGCATGTGATCAGTACAAACAAAGGATGGAAAAAGACAATTATATTCAATGATGACAAGACAAGACGCAATTAAACCTGACAACGTGGGCTTAAAAAGTAAGTGATACATTACACACACAAAATAAATAAATGAAATAAGAACTATTCCCTGGAATTTTAACATCCAATCTGCTTTAAAGGCAGTAACACAGATGTTTTAATGCAAGGAATAACTTTGTATTTAGCAGTGCAAACTGCTTGATGAACTAATGAATTAAATTATATTAACTCAAATTATAACAGGGAATGTGATGTCACATGCAAAATCTTGTCTTTTTCCTCTGAATTAAAATGTCCCCAGTTGAAATGCAACATCTGAACTATCTTTCTTCCCAATATGTTGCACTGCAAACTGTGGGACATTATGCTATTGCTGTCTGGTGATTTGTATTTTTATTTATTTATTTATATATTGGAAACTGGTAAATTTTAAATTTGACTTAAATCACACTTTCCTATATTGTAAAGAGATACTAAATATTTATAATCACAATTTAAGATCAATTGTACACCAGACAACAACAGCAGCTTGCAATGACTGTCATTTACAGTCTGATAAAATTTCATGTTTTTAATAGGCTGGTGAGGACAAGAGGTCAAACAACTGAGCATCTTTGTCCACACCACCCAATCCCTGCAGAACTTTATCCATTTGTCTCTGAACAAATCATAATCTAATAGACACCTGAAATGAGTGAACACTTGAAATGTATGTAAAATGTGCTGGAAATCTCCAAGATGCCAAATTGACTAACATTAAAATACACACATTCTGAGTTCAAATGGATAAAGCATAACCACTCATTCCACCCTCAAAATGACAAAGAAAATCACAGTATACTTACTCAGAGCCATGTAGCTCTTTAAAACCAAAATTACGTGATTGACCAAACCAGATTGTGTTTCTGGCCCCAGTGGCCCTATCTCTGTGGAGTTAGGGTTGCTCTGGACCGTACTTGCCTGGCAGGTTGTTGATGTATCCTCCATCCATGAGCAGGTTTCCATCTTTAGGGTCGCAGAGGGGTGGCAGGTACCCGGAAAGGGTCATGCTCGCCCTGACATAGCGCCACAGGGAGCCTACCACACCGGGAGGGGACAATAACCTCTTAATAACGTCTAAAGTATGTATACGTAACTCCTCAGCAGTGTTTGGAGGTGACCCTGAAGTCACAGTTTTGGTTAGTAGCGCACAGACCAGCAGGGAGATACAGTGATGGTCACCCCAAGGACGGTGTGCGGTGGTTTAGTTTGGCCTACCTCATTTAGTGAACCCAACCTTGACAGAGGTAGAGTAAACACCCATGAGGTAAGGTTGACATCTCTTTCAACCCTGTCTCACTGGCTTTTTTCAATCAAAAATGTTAAAAAATACAGTGGATCCTTTTTATGCAAAAGATACAAATTATGTTAATATTCTTACAGTTCATTCACTTAAATGCATCATTATTAATCAATAATGATGTATTTTTCAGACAGAGAGGAGACAGGGTTGAAAAACAGTCAGTGAAACCTATTGGGCACTGCCAGCCTGTCCCGGCCTGTAGTACTCCACTCGACAATCAGGTGTCAAGAAAGGCGTGACAGTGACATGGGTTGGAAGGAGAGAGAAAAATCCAGAGAGGCAGGTGCATTCAGCATGTGGCACTCTTAAAGGGACAGTTCACCCAAAAATTAACACGCTTGTATGGTGCATTTTTGTAGGCTGAAACAAGATAGCATTTTAGCACTTCCAGTTCCATTGTCCTGAAGTCAGAGGGTTTTTTTTTTTTTACTTTGTTAAAAAAGTTTTTGGTTAAATGCCTGAAATAAGGTCTGTGGTAAACACAAGCTCAAGATATTTGTAAGTTTTACGCTACCACATAAAATGCATTAGAAATACCATCTTGTGGTTTTTGAAAGACTTTTACTAAATAGGACTACAAAGGTTATCTGGGACATTAAACTAAACAGGAAAACTTGTCTATTCGCTAGTCTGCTTTCATTTTATAATCGCGGTCTTGCAAACTATTCTAATTCAAACATTCAGGGAAAATTGTATCACTTAATTAATTTATTATTTTTTGACTGAACAAGGGTGATGCTACCTTGCAGTTTGGCCTACAAAAATATGTTATCACTGCAGCACTCTGTTTACTCACGCTGATGTTTAATAAAGTAGATAATAACAGATTTTTAATTTTGAGGTGAGTTACTGCTTTAAAGCAAAAACGGTGCCCACTTAAACATAAAAAGATCTGTCTGTGAGCCTGTTTAAAAGTTTTCGACATACTTAATGAGTTATCCTATGTGGCTAACTGTGCTGTAGGATCCAGAACAACAACTGCCAGTGAAACTTATCCTTATAAATATTGTATACATGTAGAATAATGGCCTGCAGTACATAAACATGCAACAGCATGCACACAGAGTGTATGGTGTGCTTGTGACAGCCAAGCTCAAGGTAGATGGGAAGAGTGCACGTGATGTGAACATGATGGAAGAGCACAGAGAAAATACATCAGCTTGAACAGCAAAACAAAAACGTAAATATCGCCAAGCATCAGCAGCCATCATTTACTTTATCATCAGTGTTGGTCATAGCTTAATGCAAATCAACATATGCAGTGGTTTAGCTAGAGCAGTGGTTCTCAATTCCAGTCCTTGCGACCCCCCCCCACTCTGCACATTTTGTATGCATCTCTTATCACTTCAGAGGTTTATTCTATTCAACCGTATGAGTGCCCTGGGAAGTGGACTTAACAGGATATTCTGCCATGATTCCAGTTCGAAGGGAGCATACCATTCAGAGGGCATTGAAGTGTGCAAAACATTAATTTAAATAGCATTTATTTACAGAGATATTATGTCACACTTCTCTAGCAAGTTTCATCTGTGTGTAGACGCTGCAGGCCGTGGCGAATGTTCCGAAGTGAAGTAAACTTCAACAGATTTCCCGTGCTCAGGTTGTAGGGGGCAGTAAACACTGTGTAGGGACCCTGTCAGTCAGAACACAGTTCATGCATGGAGCTCTCTTCTAATTAGCTGGTTATCTGAATCTGGTGTGTTAAATAGGAGAGACATGCAAAATATACAGTGTGGGGGGTCATGAGGACTGGAATTGAGAACCACTGAGCTAGAGCAACTGACACTAGACTGCTAAACAATATTCACCAACCATACTGACACAAGAGGCCTAATTAAAATACATCTCAGGAAATGACAACCACAGCAAAAATCATACTAAACATATCAATGCCATATTTTCTGGAAGCCTACTGTTGATTAATCTAATTTAAATTGCAAAATGAAACATCAAATAACAAAACTAAATGTTACTGCCATAACTATTACATACTGCCATTGTAATAATGCACATAATGTAATGTATATGCACATATTTGTAACCATACATCAGCTAAATTCTATACTAATGCACAAGGGAAATCTGAGCATCAGGTGATCGTCTGCATTTCAAATCCATGGACTGGACTCTATGTGCATAAAGTGTCCTTTACAAAAGAGCCAAACATGGATAGCTGGGTGTGAATAGAAAAAACTGAATGTAAATGGTCCTGAGGGTAAATAGCTGAATCTTACAAAACTGATAAAGAACACGACTAAGTCATATTTCATCCTAAAAAAGAAATTATTTTTTGCTAAAAGAAAATGCAATAAGAAAAAGAAGCCAATTCTATTACCATTAAACCTATTCTACACCACTCATGGCAATTAGGCACGGAAAAAAAACAATTACACATAAAACCATACAGCCGGACACATTACAGTAATGAGAATATGGGGAATAAAAAATAAATAAATAAATAACCTCATTATGAAAAAACACTTCTAGGCTTTATTTTAATTATGCAAAATCTAATTTCTTTTTTTTCTTTTGATTTTGGGACAAAATGAGACCTGGACATGATTTTTTTATCAGATTCAGCTGAATGTAATGTTTATCGTGGTTATGAAAGCACAGTCTCTCTCCTCTTTTCTTTCTCTCATTGAATACTATCCTGTGTTCCTTCCAAGCCATGGGTTCCCAATGTAAGCAGGGGGTTAATTCATTTTAAACAGGACAAGAGACAATAAAAAGCAAAGGGTAACTGAGTGGTTGGTTGTCGCAGGGATACTGGTGTAGCAGGTTTTTAAAAGCCTCCTTTAGGCTTCTGGAAGGCTTTGGTGAAAAGGGGGCAGAATCCTGACCTGGGACATTGTTAACATAGCAACCATCCACAAGGAGGTGGCCGTCCTTGGGGTCGCAGAGAGGAGGCAGATAAGGGGTATAGGAGGCACTGGCTCTAACATAGCGCCAAACACAGCCTGGCAAAATTAAGATGGAGAGTAAATCAAAAGTGGACAAGACGTGGAGAGAGACAGAGGAGGGAGGGACAGTAAACAACAGGAAACAGATGAGTGAAAATGAGAAGGGGGACCCAAAATTCTCTGACAGTAGCTCTCCGTAATCCTCCCTAGTTTCATGGACATCATGCTGAGATCTGGCTATGCCAATCAAGACATCTTATTCCATTCAGTACAAACAAGAAAACGCAAAACTTGATTGTAGTTTGTAGTAATGATTGTAGTAATTTCTAAATGTCAAATACCATCAAAAATTCTATCAGTGCGTTTACCTAACCAAAGGGAATGAATGCTGAATATAAACTGCATTTATTAGAGATGACAATCTAAGTCATGCCAAAATGGACAAATAAACAGATTAGGAAAGGAGGCAGGGGAGGTGGAAGGGCACAAAGAGGGTGAGATTGAGAGATCTGCACACAAGTTATAGCACACAATAATGACAAGAGCATGTTGACCACAGCATCTTCTCTGACAAAACTACAACAGTGTGATTTGTGTTTCTTGTGGGGAAAAAAAAAGAAAGTATTTTACTCTAAAATTTCAATGACTTTTTCCAGGCCTGAAAACCACAGTTTTAAAATAAAATAATATAATTTAAATATTATTCAAAATAATACTTACAAGGTCACATGACAGTAAAGACATTTATAATGTTACAAAAAATTCTATTTTAAAAAATGCTCTTTTTCAAACTTTGTTCATCGAATAATTGTAACTAATAATAAAAAGAAGAAGAAACGTTTCTTAAGTACCAACTCGGCATATGATTTCTAAGAATCATGTGACAATGAAGACTGGAGTAATAGCCGCTGAAAACTCATAAAATGTATTACATGTGTATATTAAAATAGAAAATGTATATAAATAAAATAATATTATTATAATATATTATAATAAAATTGTTATATTATAAAACTGTAATAATATTTCACAATACTACTGTTTTTGACAAATACATTTTGCCTGGTGAACAAGATTTTTCTTTCAAAAACAATCAAAAAAATCAGTTACTTTTGACTGAATAAAAAAAAAAATACTTTTGATCAGTAGTGTATATGTATGTAACAATATAATAAAGCAAATGAGATGCATTTAAAGTTGCTGAAAAAAAAACTGATTACGTGTACTATCCATTGACAAAGCAATAGATCTCACAAACTCACAAACTTCTCTTATTCAATAAGTAGACATGGCTATCAGCCTGCCAATAATCTCAATATAGCCATATTGCCCTACTCACATTTAACTACTATTGAATGAAAATCAGTGAAATTACTTTTAATATGTTACTCTCACATTGTGAAACTGTTTGTAAAACTGAATGTAAGAAGAACACATTATAACACATTAGCATAACCTGACCAACATCCACAGCTGAGTGAAGGCATACTGTAAGTTGCAGTGAAGTCTCTGGACCTGTTATGTCCCATTTGTGCAGTGTGAGAATAAGAGCAATGCTGCAACAGCAGAATGAGCAATGCCGCAACAGAAGAATGAAGAGGAAATGGCATTAACAAGGCAGGGGGAAGCAAATGGGTGATGCATTCTGGATCCTACAGACACCACTAACAGGGATTTTACCTTCTACAACAGCTAATAGTGTATACTTAACATGATGGGCATTTAGAATATAATAGAAATAAAATAGTGAGATAAAGATGTGTGAAAAGGATGACAGTGAATAAGAGCTTAGCCTTTTCTATGACACAAAAGCAGGTTAGGACAGAGGGTAGGACAGAAGGAAGACAGACAAAAACTTTGATAAAAAAGGGGAGAGAAACATAGTGGGAAAGAAAACAGAGACAAGCTTTGTCCTTGCAGTTAGTGAGACATGCAAATTCAATCCCATATTCCATTTGGGCAAACACGGGTGAACACATGACCATTACAAGGCCCCCAAATCCAGCATTTTTCAGCATTAAACTGTAGTCAGTGTTTTTAACATGAGCATTAATTGATTTGGCCAGTGTGAATGAACTTATTTGAATCAGTAAACAGATATACTGTAAAATATGTTCAACTGAATTTGGGAACCAAACCTAGAATTCAGAGATAAATGATATGCCACTGGTCTCAGAATGTATTTATGCATTTGACAAATAGAGTTAAGGAAATTAATCACTTCATTAACATCTCGCTTGCATGTGCGTTTTTAATGAAATGGGAATTTTCTAGATCTCTCTCGGTTTTTTCAGACTTTTCAGCAAATCGCACAACCTGCATGCAACATTAGCTTCTTTTTCTTGATCATTACAGATTCATAACTTATGCTGTACAATAACCAAACACAAGACAACCTGAACATCCCAAATATCTAACAAGGTTATGTGTTACCAAGTATAACAAGGTTATACATTTAAAAAGCCATTTAAGAACCACAGTTCAGTTTTAATAGCATTCAATTGATCACTGCTGTAAACTTTTTTCTGTAAACTTATTTTTATATCAGTATTTGACAATGACATTTGCCAAAATTATTAAATTACTTCATTAATAAATAATACAATTATTAATAATTCCTAAAATATGTATTATATTCTAGAGGTCAAATGCCCTAACATGGAACCTTGAGGAACCCCACATTAAAGCTGAAAGGGAAGAGGACAAAGTTCAGTCATCACTCACCATCTTTATGAACACGCATAGAAGAAGCTGTGATGTCTGTGGTCACGTTAAAGTAAGGCAGCCACAAGTCCTACAAATACAAGCAAGAAAAACACATGATATGTTGTCGTACATATGATAATCACCTTTCCTAATTACATCAGCTATTCTGAAAGTTAAGAGTTAAAATAATATTGACCAGTAATAATAATAATAATAATAATAATAATAATAATATAGATCAATTAAAACTGACAAAATACATGTTTTAGGAGCACTAGAAAAAGCACTAACAAAAGAGATTTGGTGACTTCTTACCTCGATCTGCTTGTCCTCAAAGACTTTGGAGATGCTGGTGTTGAAGGCAGAGCCAGAGAACATGGACGTGATTGGATAAGTAAGGTCCAGTACCGTTTTGAACACAGAGTTCATTGCCTGAAGGCAAAAGAGATGGGTTAAACTAACTGAAATTTCACTGATTAATAACTGAACATCTATCTTATCTGATTGCTTAACGGGGTCATATGATGCTGCTAAAAAGAACATTATTTTGTGTATTAACTTTTATAAAGAATATCTCTTTGGATTTGAGACTTTAGTCTTTGCAACTTTACAGATCTTCTTTATGCACCAAGAGCTTGTAACACTCCAAAGAGAAAGGAAAAATTGAAATCGCATCATATGACCCCTTTAAAGCAAGTTAAAGGGTGTCAGTTAATGGATAGAGTCGCATCACCTTGGACCACTCTCTCGCCCTCTGCTTGACCCGAACAGCACTTCTCTCCTCTGCATACAGAGCACCAATGAACGAGCCAATGGAAGTTCCTCCCACTATGTCGATGGGAATTCCTGCTTCCTCCATGGCTTTGATTACACCAACATGCGAGCAGCCCCTGCAAAATTGAACATGATGTTTACAAAGACTAAAACTATTAACTAAAACTATTAAAACATATTAACTGTAATAAAATATTGGAAATTAGAAAATATTAGAAATATTGCCTTAGCAACTAACTGAAGTACATTTAAATTGAAACACTAAAATTACTACCTGGATCACTATAAAAAAAAACGGATAAAAGTCACATAACAAAAGCACATAACACCAAAATTAAGTACAAATATAAATACAATTAAAATGAAAATATAAAAAATTCTAAATATTAAAAACTATAACATAACATATAAATAAGACTGAAATACTACAAACAAATTTAAAAATAAGTGTATTGTACTAAAATACCTTTAGTCCATTTTTAAGGTTTGCATTTAAACTACAGTTTAACCAAAGCTGCTTTAAGGCAAGCCTCCAAGGTTAGCAACAAAAAAAAAACAACCCTGTGGTACACACAGCAGAAGATCAGAGGCCATTTTTTAAATGGATGTCAGTGGAGGATAAGTTTCACAACACTGAATAAACTGCTTTTGTGGTGAAACAGCATATCATTTAATGAATCGACAGCCTATCGGCTAATCCTTCAACATGTTTGCTATTAATCATTAGTTTTGGATTTACAATGAAAAAATGCTGTTTTATAAGAGAAGTCACAGCAGGTAGGTAGGATTCAAGAATGATTTCGTTTACAGCACTTCCCTTTCATTCCTATGGTATGGTAACATTGAATGACTGTCATACAACTCTGACAGAAATTCAATGACGTCAAGGCTGTAATGTGATTGGTCATCAAAGCACACATGATCCAAATTGGCCATTATGCTTTCTCCAATGGTAGAGCTGTGGACCATGGTATCTCCCAATAATAAGACCATTCTCTGGTATAACGACTGCTTGGTGTCACTCACCTGGCTCCGCCTCCACCCAGTACGAGGGCGATGCTGTTTCCTGTTAGTACTCTGGCCAGCCGTGAGAAATCACTGTGTCTGTCTGCAGTCTTCTCAAAAACCTTTTCATATACCTCTCGCTGTTTAAGGCAACAACCACATCCATATCAAACACAAGAGTTACTAACAATCTTTGTTCTTTAAATCAACAGAATGCTAAACATGTTTTGTATTTTTACCAGTTTGGAGGGGCTTCTCCGTGAGAAAACTCTACGGGGGCACTTTAGGTGAAGGTGTCCAGAGCACCAGCTTCGCATGTTTAGCCATTCAACGGTTCTCGACGGGCCCGGCCCATCCTCACGATGCAACAGAACTAACTGCTTCAGGGCCCGTACTGCTGTGTTCTCCAACATCTGCTCCAACTGAGAAGGTAAGAACATGGGAGAATCAAAACAGAACCTTTTACTATTAAGTTTGAATCGGAATTCTGATTGGATAAGCTCCATTTGAAGACAAAAAAATGTGACCACTAGGGGTGTGAATCTTGAGGTAGTGAATTGATTTGATTCAAGATTTTAAAGTTCTTGATTCGATTCAGGAATGATTTTTGAAAATTCAGAACAATTCAATTTGATCTTATTCACAATGGGATTTGTTTTGATTCCATTCGATTTGATTTCTATTAATATTAATGATTTCTATAAATACTTCTAATGTGTCTTAGGAATGAAAAAGACAAACTATTTAAGATTGTTTATTATTTTTTGCACAACTTGAAAGTAAACACTTAAAATACATCTATATACAGGCTACTTGGAATATAACAAAGCGTGCCTGAAAAAATATTTTAGAGCCGAGCACACCAAGCTATTCCATATTTCATTTTTTTCACGAGTTTATTTATTTCCATGTGTTTTTCCGTCATTAATTCAATTTTTAGCATTTTAAATCAATTCTTTAAAGCGATTCGTGATTCAAACATCCACGTTTCAAAATCAATGCATATTTAGTGTTGAGTTGCTTACATCTGTAGTGACTGCAGTGCACATTCAGTATTAATGTGCCAAGTTGCACAACCTGAAGTTGTGCCTTGCTTAAGGTGAAAAGTAAAAGTTTTTGAATCTTTCCCTGCGGGGTTTCAGCCTTTAACATTTTGGTTACCAGCTCTGATCTTCAACCACTACAGCACCTCAAACATTTCACATGAATGTGGACAGAATAACACTAGACTCAAACAAATACCTCTCCAAGTGCAGGTTCCTGGTCTCCAAGCCCCACAATGAGAATGCAGTCAGCTTGTCGGATGCAGCGTTGAGTCCATGGGGTCATACTGCTGTCCGTCTGATACAGCACTATACGATTAATGTCCTCCTGCTGAGCCAACCAACCTGATAACCTGTACTCATGAATACTAGAGAAGGACAAGCATTTCAGATTACAATTAAAAAATCAGTGAGATAAATACATGTTGTTCTGATCTCATATATACCTGTCCAACGCAGAAGCGCCAAGTCTCTCTCTGCTGATGTCACTGGTTAGCAGCAGAGTTGGTCCTGATTGAAGAATGAAAGTGTGTTAGATTATGCGTCTAGATCATGGACTTTAAATGTCAATCACTACTAGGGATGTTCATTTTAACCGTTAACCGACCGTGAAGAATTTTGACCGATTAATACAATCAGTTAAATGGTTTAAAAAGTCATTTATTTATTTATTTTTAGTAATTTAGCAAAATATTTCAAAAGGTTTGCTGCATGTTTGAAATACGCTACTCGTATAAAAAAAACAAAAAAAAAAACGTTTTTTAGAGGGAAAAAAAACAAGTCGCGTCTAAGTCGCATTTTATTATTTAATTCAGAAATAGACCTAATGCCGACACGAAATGTTTACAAATATTATAATAAACACTGTAAACATAGCTAGGCTATTTTAGTTCCCCTCACTCCACAACAAATCCTTTCAATTAACAGTATTTAGAAAAGAACAAGAATTAAAAATATAAGAAGCTATAGCTAAACGACAAGCCAAAACTAATTCATTTAGGCTAAAACGAAACTGAAACCAACAGTTTCATTTAAAGTCTCTCATTCGACACAAAATCAAATGTTTCCGTATTTGAATGCCAAAATATTATTATGTAGCCTAATTCACTCACATTCCAATATCCACGTAAAACAAAATGGTTTGCATAACATCATTCACGGCGGTACGGTGATAACGCTTAATGGCACAGACTTTACTACATATTTAAACGCGTCGGTTGTCGGTTAGGAAAAATAACCGAAATTAACATCCCTAATCACTACTTAAGTGTACCTATGGCGCTGAGGGCGTGGCTGAGCTCTAAATTGAAGGCACTGATTGGCACTTCATCACAAACAGGAAGCACGGCCACAGTGGAGAGATTACTGGCTGGGTTAGTGACATCCGGACTCGACGCCATGCTTGGCAGACCCAAGGCAGAGCCTAGAGAAAGGATAGAAGAGAGATCTTACCACTTAGTAAAGTTAACAGGTTCGATTCTGAAGTCTTGTCAACTTTAAACATGCATTTCTTTACTCTTCATTTGTTTAAACATGAAGAGGCTCTGATTCATATTCTTTGTTCCTAATATGATGTTTCTTCTCAAGATCGACTTTACTAAAGCACTGAATGCGATGTGAATGATTAATGTTTGGTTTTTGGGAGTACTTGAGAAAGGTCCACGGGGCTGTTGAAGGTTCCCCAAAATCTTCTGCCCCAGCAGATGGATCAAGCGTGTCACCACCTGTGGGTATCTTCTCTTAATATTGTTGAGCGTTCCTTCTGGAAGCTTCACCAGCTCAGTGTCTCTGACTGCATGGACTGTGGTGGCACGAGGCTGCCGAGTCAAAGCCTCCACCTGAGAAAAAACGAGACATAGTTTAGCGATCCTAAATTCAGTTTAGATTATATTCCAGAGCTTTAGACTCACAACTCCAATGAGATCTCCTCGTCCATACTCTCCAACCAGCTCCTTCTTCCCATTCGCTTTTCGGATGACAGAACGCAGTCGTCCATTCAGCACAATATAGGTACAGTCGGATTGATCATCTTGCCTATGGACCACAACAAATGTAATGATAGACTGGAGTAATGATGCTGAAAATTCAGCATTGCCATCACAGGAAAAAATTACATTTTAAAATATATTTAAATTAGGGCTGCACGATTATGACAAAAATCATAATTGTTGATTATTCCCTTGAAATTGTAATTGCGATTATTAATTACGATTATCACAATTTACATTGAATGATGTTTATACCATTGCTTGATGCAACTGCATGCTGTATTTTTATATGAAAATAAACAAGCTGAAAACACTAACTGAAAAACCTTTAGTGCTTTTCTATAGTATTAAGCCTCAAATGTCAAATATACATCGGATTGGTTTCTTCTTTAAATTATAAAAAAAGTAAAAAAATATGAATGGTATTATAATGTTATACTAAAACTAAAACAATGGAAAAACCCTTAAGATAACATGTAGAAAGAAAAAAACATTTTAAGCGTGCAGAATAACATAAGTGGACTTTGAACGATTAATTGCTGTTTTGAACGATTATGTAATTGTGGCATCCATAATTGTAATCGCGATTAGAAATTCGATTAATTGTGCAGCCCTACTTTAAATAGAAAACAGATATTTTAAAAATTTTTAATTGTAATAATATTACTATTTTACTGTATTTTTATCAAATAAATGCAGCCTTGGTGAGCATAAGAGACTTCTATTGAAAATATGTTTAACAATTTTAATGCAAACCCAAACATTTGAACAGTAGTGTAGAAAAATATACTATATAAATATATAACTATAAGATTTCTTAAGATTAATCATCCAATCAGCAACTTCAAATTAATTATCCAAAACACATTTCTTAATTATCCAAAGTTATATTTTAACTATCACCTGGGAATGTTGTCAGCTAAAGAAAATGTTACAATGAACTGAATAATTAAAAAAAAAACATTTCATGAGAGAGAGTTATGGTACCTGTACAGGGCCCGTCCGGCTTCAACAGCCATCCAGTCAATGGCGAAATCCATCTGCCGTACAAACGGGGACATGCGGATAGCCACAGTGTGAGCTGCACTGAGAACTACACTCGGCTGCTCACGCATGATCCTACAGGGGCAGCACAAACAGACAATATTACTCTGCTATCTACTGATGGGGATTAATTCTTTGTTTTTTTGTGAGATTTGCAATGGCTAGAGTGGCATTCAAAAGACTGAATATTTGAGTGAAATCAGCTGCAGGACTGTATAGACACACTCACTCATAGAAGTCAGATTTGGAGATCTTGAGGTAGGTACAGTCACGCTCAGCTTTAATGGTGAAGATGAGCGGCTCTCCTGTGAGTACAGCCAGCTGACCTACCATCTCACCCGACTGGGTCACAAACAAACACACTGCTTCCTGCTTGTCAATCATCTTCTGATAGACATGAAGACAGCCAGACAGGACAAAATGCAGACTCACATCCTACGGGAAAGAAGAGGAAGAAACAGTATTACAAATATTACAATAATCGTTTCTTCAAAATAAGAGATCTAAGGTTTGCCAACTAAACTGGGCAGAAGAAATGAGAATGAGCACCTGGTCTCCCTGTCTGGCTAACACAGATCCAGCTTTAGCATTATGAAACGTCACCCTCCCATTCAGCAGAGCAGGGTCCTGATGATGAAAGAGGGCATATGAGGAAAGGGCATCACTCCAGTCCAGCAAAAGAGAGACAGGTGTGACCGTCAGAAATCAGAGGAGAACTAAAGTACATGTGAAACTGCTTCATTTTACTGGACAATGAACTTTGACAACGAATTGTACCACACAAATACAAAAACATACCTCAATCTTCATGAGTTTGAGAATCTCTTTCTGGGCCTCCTCGAACACTGTAGCATTAGGTCGTCCTTGAAATGGGCTAAAAATGTTCTCCATTCCTGACTCCTCCTCAGGATACAAATACACACTTGAAGGAACCTCATCCACCGTCACCTTCCTCTCCCGCTGCTCCTGTGTCACAGAAAACAAGCATGAATTTTTAGACTTCAAGGGTGAGTGATTCAAAACTTTGTGTGTGGGTCATATTTCAGTGTAAAACAAAAAGGTCTTTTTTTGTAATTCCTATTCTTAATGATTATTCTCATTACACTCTCATTACTGTAATACAAAATATGTTAATATGTAAAACGTTAAATGAGTGTAAAAAAAAAACCTCACTCGTGTGAAAGCAGGTGGAGTGGGCGCTCCATCCTCAGCAGATACAGAGATACGGCCTCTCTCATAAGCCATGTCGAAATCTGAACGCAGACTCTTCTGAATTCCTATAAGGTCAGCAAAAACATCACAGCATGACACCAACATAAGCATGATATGTCATACATTTCTATACACATTTCTGTATTGTATAGATTATGTGTATATATATATATATATATATATATATACACACACACACACACACATACACATACACACACAAACATTGTAACTATAAATTATATAATATTACATATATTATATTGTATACATTCTTAAATGTACACTACCGTTCAAAAGTTTGGGGTCGGTAAGATTTTTGAAAAAATTCACTTATGCTTAGCAAGGCTGCATTTATTTGATTTAAAAACAGTAACAATAATTGTGAAATATTACAACTGAAACAGTTATCTATTCTAATATATTTAATTGTTTTTCTTCAGCATCATTACTCCAGTCTTCGGTGTCACATGATCCTTCAGAAATCATTCTAATATGCTGACTTGCTGCTCAAGAAACATTTATTATTACGTTGAAAACAGTTTTGTACCTTTTTGTGGGAACAGTGATATACAGTATATTTTTCAGGATTCTTTGACGAATAGATAGTTGAATTTTAATGCATCCTTGCTGAATAAAAGAATACATTTCTGTCAAAAAAAAAAAAAATTCTTACTGACCCCAAACATTTGAATGGCAGTGTATAACCAGTCAAGACACATGGACCTACCTGCGATGTCTACAGGCATGGATATAGTCCTACTGAGGGTCGGTGTTGTGCCACCATCCTTCCCATGATCCCCACCTGCAGACAGGGTACATCATCAAAGATCAACTCTCATTATTAAATCTAAACGCTTAACATCGCTCAACACCAACGACTAGATATGATAAGTGGCATATAGTAAATAAGCAGATATTATTATGATATTAAGCCTCACCAGTAGCATTTTGGACGGCGGCCTCACGATGTTTATCAGGAACGGTGAGACTGGCAAAGCGTCTGCTGTGTCGTACGGGACTGGAGCGTGTTGGATGAGGAGAGGCAGGAGAGGGACGAGCCTGTATGTCCTAAGTGAAGATTGACAGAAAGGAAATAGTAAATGTTTTGGATAGTATAAAATATTTTAATCTTTAAAAAATTACAATAGTTTTTGTGTGCTAGCAACCAATCATAAGAAAGAAAGAGTGTGTGCATCAAGTGTAGATCTGTGTTCACTCACATGGCTGAAGAGTTCATTGGTAAGTCCCAGGTAGTTGTGCAGGGCCAGAACAGTCACTCTCTGAAGACGGACCATGATGATCTGCAGAGGACACAACAGGAAAAATATTCTCAATTATGTGCAGTGGCCTTACAGACAACAATGGACTTTCTTGGGCAATTTTAAAATTCCAGACCTGAACCACCCGCACAAGGCTCTCTGGGTATTTCTCAAAGATGGACAGAAAGGCATCGACAGGCAGTCTGAGGACAGTGGACACTTCTGCTGCTCTCGCTGAGACCGTCTTATATGGTCTCTGGTGACCCTGAAATACGCATGCATCAAACACTCAAGCCTGTGAATTATGCATAATTTACAGAATATGTAATTTCCTGTGAGCATTTTCCAGTGCCAAGTGCTGCAACAAAAATTGCTACTTGACTTTCTTATGGGGCACTTTCAACGAAAAGGTACAGGGAAAGATAAAAAAGTGGAAGAAACAGAAAAAAGAACAAAGTACAGGAAAGGGAATGGGAACAGGGAAAAGATAAAGAAAATGAGAGGCAAACAAAAGTTGTGTAAAATTTTATAAAGTAATTGGGTTTCCTGTGCTGTTATACAGCATGAGCACACAGAGAATGGAATTGTGGGTGTGACTCACTGTGATGACGTCAAGGATGCTCAGTAGACTGTGAACACTGTCTCCAGGGTAAACCTCTTTGACCACTCCATCCTTTCCATCCTTATGAGAGAGAGACAGCGAGAGAGAGAGAGAGAGGCGAGTCCAGGGTTATTATCGTTAACTAAGTCTAAAAGCATAAAAAAGTTGTTGCTTCAAATAAAATAAACACTAATTGAAATAAAATGAAATAATTAAATTAAATAAAATTGGCAGTTGCCAAGGAATCATTTCTCGTTTTTGTTTATAACTAAAACTTTAACTAAAATTAAAATTAAAACAGAAAATATAGAAACAAATATTAACAAAATATTAATGAAATCTGTAGTAGTATCTCAATGATACTAAAATAACATTGGGTGATAGGGCTGGGACAATAAATCGATGCATCACGTTTCGTGGATCGATTCTGAGATTTTCGGAATGCATCGTGATTCTCTCTCGAATCGATTCTGAGCTTAGTTTTTAACAGCAGATGGTGCTCCAGGCTAGTCTTAAAGGTGACATATCATGAAAATCGGACTTTTCCAGGTTTTTTTAAGTGCTATAATCAGGTCCCCGGTGTATCTACCAACCAAGGAAACGTGAAAACTTTGTTTTGGGAAGCCTTTTTCTGTAAGCGTCTGAGAAAACGAGCGCGTCTGATTTCGCTCCCTTGGTGACGTTGCAAAGGGATCTCATTATAATATTACCGCCCCTTAATCTGTAAGTTTACAACCATGGCGCCGTTGTTGTGTTTTCGCAAGCGACAACGGTGTATTAGTTCTATTTCTGCTTCCACTCAAAATAGGCATTTTCAAAATGATATAATAAATGATCTGCTGAGTATTTTGAGCTGAAATTTCACAGACACATTCTAGGGACACCAGAGACTTGTATTACATATTGTAAAAAGGGGCATAATATGTCTCATTTAAAGCGCACACTCAAATGCTCACGAAGAAGAGCGCTTGTGTGTTCGGCTGAGTAATGTAAGTGTTTAAATATACTTGCACATCGGCTTTTATGCTTTTATGATGCGAGATTAATGTAAACACAGCCCACTGTGAACTTCCTTGTAATTCACTTCAACCTTTTCGAACTTTATGAATGATTATTTTAGGTTTAAATGGTGCGTGTGTAAGGAACTGGAAGCAAGCAGAATACGGCTATTTCTAAAGCACGCAGTGCCATCTGCTGTTAAAAACTAAGCTCAGAATTGATTCAAGAGAGAATCGCGATGCCTTTGGAAAATCTCAGAATCAATGCAGAATCATTTCTCGATTCGCGATGCATCGATTTATTGTCCCAGGCCTATCGGATGAGCGATTATTTTGCCACAACAGTGCGTTCACACACCTGTCCAGTAAGACACAACTCCAGCTTTCCATCCTGTACGACATATATGCTGCTATCAGGCTGACCGGGTCTGAAGACATATTCACCCTGCTGGAACTGCAGAAACACCATGTGCTTACACAGCTCCAGGAACAACGGCTTCTCGAAGTGACCCAACACACTGCAGGAGACACGCCAGACCAAATACATACATTATATATCATATTTTACCTTCCATAATGCATGGGAGTGATCGAGTTCTCTTTAATTTCACTCTTGATGTAAATAAATTCAGAAACAATGGGAGCGTACCGCACGTTCTTGAGCATGTAGAGCACCTCAGATGGCAGGTGAGAATTGGCCACGTCAAACTCGGTGAGATCTGCCTCCAGCACTGACGGAGGAGGTTCCTTCATCTGCAGAATGGGCACTTCCTTCTTAAAGCGCAGGATTCTGAAAAACAGACATGCTATTGAACCTAATTGTCTGAGCAAATGAAAATGACCAAATAATGGCACTACAGAAACGTACTTTTTGGCAATGTTCAGCATCTTCTGTTTCTTTTTTAGGCGGGGCCTGGAGGAAGAAGTGGAGCCCACTAGTGAAGAGGTGGACTGAGACACCTTCCTCATAATCTTCCTCCCATAAAACAAGACTTTGTCTCTTTTACGAAAACGATACTTCGGGGCTTCCTGAGCCTCACGTTCTAAGAGAAAAAAAAACAAGCAAATATATACACAAATAAATAAGATTGGAGTGTTCATCTAAAATAATTCAAGGTTTCTGCAAGTTTTGTGAAGGTAAATTTAAGACTTTTTAAGACTAATTAAAGAAAATTCAAGGAATAAATTAAAGGGAACACAAGACATTGATATGTTCTCTATATGCACTCTGATGTCTAAGGAGAACAGTGAGCTGTTAAACAGCACTTCATTATTACAAATTTAGATTACTTGATCATTTTACAGTGCACAGAAAAAAATAATGTAAATAACATTCATTTCACAAATTAGTTTTTGAGAACTAACTGCGGAGCTGCATCCTGCGCAGGACAAAAAATATGAGGAGAGCGATGAGAACGATGACGACTCCAGCGCCGATTACGATTCCCACCACCTGTACATAAACAGAAAGACAGTGAGAAATCAAGAAAAATTTGATTTCTGAAGGATCATGTGACACTGAAGACTGGAGTAATGATGCTGAAAATTCAACTTTGCGTCAGAGGAATATTTTACAATACATGAAAATAAACAAATTTTAGTAATATTTTTTACAACATTATTGTATACAAATGTCTAAATGTGACATGTAAGACACTGAAATTGATTAATATCATCTAATGTTTCTGAAAATACCCCAAATATTGTGTTAATTGATAATTCACAGTGGAAAAATTTAATATTTGCACAATTCTGCAAAGGCTATGATTCAGTGTAACAGTGTAAAATGTCTACTACTGACCATGCTGGTCTGCAGCTGATCCTCCACTAAACTCTTGATGTTTCCAAATCGGTCCAGCTACAAAACACACAGGATGTTATTACAGGCAGCTTTTTTTGAGAACACAACACTGGGGTCAAAATTGAGAACATGAGAAAAAAAGACTAGCTATCTGGCTCTTGAAATAAGAGATAGGGAAAAAGTGAAGGACAGTAAGAGAAATATCCAAAAGATAAACACATTTGTTACTGGAGCATAACTATTTTGTTCTGTTCCATAATTATGTAAACTTTTCCACTCTCCGTTGTGCCATCATTCCTTCAAGCATTCCCACTCTGTCACTCACCTACTCACTCATTCCTTCCTTCTTTCTTTCTCAGCTCATTTATTTTCAACAAAGCAAGGCCCACAGTGTATCTAAAGTGAACAGCAGAACTGTTTCTACAGTAGCCCATTGCATTAAGTGAAATAATAATGAATCTTACACAGACATGATAAACGCACTGCAAAAATAATTTTTTTCTAATGATTTTTGTCTTGTTTTCCTGTAAAATATCTAGGTTTGGAACAACTTGAGGCTGAGTAAAAGATGACAGAATTTTTATTTTTGGGTGAACTTCCCTTTAAGCCAATTTATTTTGACTTAAGGATATTTTTGTAAAGCATTTTTGAACTTAATTTAAGGGGTTAGTTCACCCAAAAATGAAAATTAGGCTGCGTTTTACTCACCCCCGAGGCATCCTAGGTGTATATGACTTTCTTCTTTCAGACGAATCCAGTTGGAGTTAGGGTTGTGACAACACCGGTAATACCGGTATCACCGCGGGGGCGGGGCGTTGCCTCTTTTCCTCGCTTTCCTTCGCTTTTAAATAACTTGTAAAAGCGGTGTGCCCATTTTACTTTCACTTTAAAATAGCAGCAATTCGAAGTAAAGCAATTGTTCGTTTTTAGTTTGTTTGAATTTTCCCTCTTTTCCTCGCTTTCCTTCGCTTTTAAATAGCTTAAAAGCGCCGTGCGCATTTTACTTTCACTTTTGAATTAGCGGCAGTTCGGCGTCAATTGCTTGAATGCAACAACAAAATACAACGTCAAACTCACTTTAGCCTATATATAAAACATAGAACTTTTATTAACAAAACAAATAAAAATACACCATGCTATAGGGCAAGCTATGCCTAATATAAAATACTGCAGAAATAATAATAATAATAATAATAATTCATTTAAATGCAGCCATTACCCCGGAAACCCTGTAAACAAAGCTTTAAACAAAGCTTAACAAACCCCGTAAACAAAGCTGCACTACTTTCTGTTTCTGAATCGTGTTTAAATGATTTAAACAGCCATTCAGATTTGTGTATTTGCTA
>NW_015542366.1:1010212-1010680 GCF_001515605.1 Sinocyclocheilus anshuiensis | reverse complement strand
ATCTGTGTAAAACTTTTAACTTTATACATTTTTCTGTATTGCTTTATTGCATTTAAATGTTCAGTTATTTTTGTTCTAAGAAAAAAGTTATTAAACCTGTTATACTGTATTATGACAGCACTTTTTTTAAACTAAATTTCAATATCGTGATAATACTGTATACCGTGATAAAAGCATGAGCAATTAATCGCAACATGAGAATTTGATACCGGCATATGCCTAATAGGTATACAAAACTGTAAATAAGTAAATTATTTAATTAATTAAAAAGTAATTAATTAAATTAATTAATGTATAATATATAACCAAATAAATAAGAAACGTAGAACGTTTATTAGCAAAACGAATGTCAAATAAAATAAAAAAATGACACAGTTTAAATAAAGTAAAATTCAGCAAACAATGTGGAACCAATTAAATAAGAAACAAATGTTTAAAAAAACTTCCAAAACCACCTTAGATAAACAG
>NW_015542366.1:1001121-1009395 GCF_001515605.1 Sinocyclocheilus anshuiensis | reverse complement strand
GAGGATTTCGATATAAGCCAAGAGGAGACTGGTTTTCCTTTGCTAAAGTAAGGTAACTTTGCTTCCTTTGATCCTGTAAACAAACGTTGGTTTTCACGAGACTCACCGGCGCATGCGCAACGCTGAACTCATACGTCATTCCCCCGGAACTGCTTCTGTGTACAACTGCTGGCGCAAGCTACATTAAAGTGATTATTACGTTTTGAATATGGATATTTTTCTTACAAAAACGCATCGATTCGCTACAGGAGGCCTTTGTTCACCCCCCCCGGAGCCATGTGAGACACTTTTTTTTATGGATGGGTGATTTTTATTTAAGTTCTTTTGGACTGAAGCAATGCAACACCCGCTGAGTGGCATTAAACAGCTTGAAAGATCAAAGACAATTTTTAATATAACTCTACAGACTGGATTCGTCTGAAAGAAGCAAGTCATATACACCTAGGATGCCTCTTGGGTGAGTAAAACGCAGCCTAATTTTCATTTTTGGGTGAACTAACCCTTTAATATACTGTATATTCTCTGAAAATGATATCTTATGCAGCTGTGCTACTCCAGTAAATTTTCTTGTTCAAGGATGTTGACATTTTTATTGCATAACAAGACAAAAATACATGCCAACAATTATTTTCTAAAAGACATTTTTGTCTTTTTTTGTTTTTTGCTGTAAAATCTCTCAACATCCTTAAAACATAATACATTTACTTGAGACACAAAGGCCTGGTTCCACAGACAGTGCTTAGACTAAGCCAGGATTAGGCCATAGTTCAATTAGGACATTTAAGTAATTTTTCATAAACGTGCCTTAGAAAAAACATTACTGGTGTGCATCTTGAGTCAAAACAAAGGCACTGATATATTTTAAGATCAGTCAGTGCAAGTTTCTTTCAGTTGACACAGCTCAGACTTACATTTTAGTCTGGGACTAGGCTTAAGCCTTGTCTGTGAAACCGGGGGGAAATGACAAGATATTAAAGGCTGATTTATACTTCTGCGTCGGACCTACGCCGTAGCCTTTACGCCGTAGCCTATGCGTCAAATAATGCTATGTAGTATAATAAATGATAAGACACTTGTTCTTTGCTTTGTTTTATTTTATATAAGTAGAATATTAAAATATATTAAAGTGCACATAAACACACACAAAACTCAAGTACATATGGAGGGAGGGGTTTTTGCAGACCAATCACAGCGATTGCGGTCTGCGTAGAATTGACGCGCTGTTAAGATTTTTGGAGAGGTGCACGTCAGGCTACGGCGTATGTGTGTGCATCTATGCGTAAGCTACGGCGTAGGTTCGACGCAGAAGTATAAATCAGCCTTTAGTCTTGTTTTTTGAAGAATAAAAATCTATTTTTATTTTACTTTATTCTTAAAACAATAACAAATATCTGCCAATGGGGTAGTGACCCCATATACCCCATTACCCTAATGGCAGAGATTTTAAATAATATTTTTAAAGATATTTTTAGAAGCCTTAATACCTTGAATAATTTTGCTTCTCAAGTAAATCTTGATTTAAGAATATTTAGATATTTGTACTATAAATAATCAAAAATACTGAGCAGTAAAATATTTTTTGCATTGTAATGATTAAGATTTTGGTAACACTTTATTTTAAGAACCAATTCTCACTATTAACTAGCTGCTTATTAGCATTATTTACTTATTTTAATTTATTTTTTGCAAAGAATGGTGAAAATTAACTTAGTATGCATTGTATCTGATTGCAACATTCTTGGAAATGAAGAAGTACTTAAAAACAGAAGTGGTGGGTTTTATCTTCAGTGTCTCTGGTGGAAACCACATAAACGTGTGAATGTTTACACATCCTCTGACTTTATCACGACATAACTATTTCTCTCAAATTCTCTCAAATGTCATTTACATTTGTATTACAGGAGAATCTGCCCATTGTCTTAAAAGTGCACTAAATATCTGGGGGGTTACAGAGATAAAGTAGTGTGATCTCAACATGGCAGAGACTCGCCGTATGTTTTCTAGGTCACTGATGTTAATGCACTTTTCACCTTAAGTGGATATACATTATTTTAGTCATATTTTCCAAAATTACTGTTCATTTCTTAAACTTAAAACTTGGACTTTTATCCAAACATCTTAGTGCACTTTTATCAAACCTTGACATAAACTGTTTATAGGCTGAAAAATGCTTGGACAGTCCAACATTCAGATACACCCTTGCAATTTGTAATCTTTGGACCCAGATATGAATTTGTGCAATTCTGAATAACTACTCCAAGACATCTAGTTGCATCTTCTAAACTCTCACTTTTCCCATCATGACAGAGCAAAAAAACTGATTTCACACCAACAAATCTTTCTAAACAAGTCACATGATCAGATTAACTGCAGACAATCTGCCTAGCAACAAAACGCAGCTGTCAATGACCTACACAAAGAAGATTCGTAAGAGAAGGAGAAGAAGGTGGTAAAACAAAAGTGAACAGCTCCTGATAATGACGAATGAACAGATTGGTGAAAGCGGGGGCAGGGTTTCCGAAGGAACGTGAATGAGGTGTAAGGTGCATGATGGGAAAGCAGTGCAGCTGCTTATCTGTGTGTGTGGATAAAGATATTCAGCAACGAGTCCAAAACTTCAGGAATTTTCACACTATACTTATTCTATGGGTTACTAACTCAGAACTGTGAAACGTTTTATAGTAGTAAAAACAAACTTTCAAAAAATGCCTCAAGAAACATTCATGCACTTAGTATACAACTGATTTCCAGCAGACTTTTCCACAGGTCGACAAACTTATCAAAACAGACAGCTCGCTTATTGTGTGCTGTACTAACCATGTGTATATGCAAATGAGAATATTAACCAAGGGTTTACAAATGTAAATTGGGCCACAGTGTAATTCGGGCTCAAAATTAGGTGCTGCATTGCACTCACATTGAAACATATGAATGCACAGACTGAGAGCGCTCAGGTTTGTTTGTGTGTGTGTGTGTGATCAATGACACATACATCGTCATCGCATCTCGTGCGCCACTGATAAGGCTGCCTGACCGCTGACGCAGACCCTTAAATTCGAATGCAACGTTTTTCGACGAATATTCGAAATTCACATTTTTTTTGACAGCCCTAGTGTGAGGTAAAGCATTAGGGTGGTGCTGCTCACCTGTGGAGCTTCTGCGGACTCTGGGCCCGATGTGCTCTGTCCCATTCTACCTCAACGCACAGCTGGGCCATCAATGACAGGCACTGCAACACAGAGCAAGACAACAGACTTCATGCTAGAGCTGCACGATTATGACAAAAATCATAATTGTCGATTATTGTAATTGTAATTGCGATTATTCATTTACTATTAAATGAATGTTTACACCTTTGTTTGAAGCAACTGCATGCCATATTTTTATATGAAAATAAACAAGCTGAAAACACTAACTTTATTGCTTTTCTATAGTATTAAGTCTCAAATGTCAACTATACATCGGATTGGTTTCTCTTTAAATAAAAAGGTAAAAATATGCATGGTATTATAATGTTATACTCAAACTAAAATTAAAACAATGGAAAAACCCTTAAGATAACATGTAGAAAGAAAAAAAAGCATCTTAAGCATGCAGAATAACATAAGTGGACTTTGAACGATTAATTGCTGCTTTGAACTATTACGTAATTGTGCCATCCATAATTGTGATTGTGATTAGAAATTCGATTAATTGTGCAGCCCTACTTCATGCAACATGCACAGATCAGCATCACACACACATTCAATAAGAATCACTGCAGGCTCAAAAAAAAAACTTCCCATGAACATATTCAGTTCAAGTCCATGCACATTACAGGGATCAGCTGGATTGATTTTATAATAAAAGCTTTTCAGCCACGTTCAAATACAAAAATGTAATAATAGCTACAGTATAGCACGCAATTTGCTTCATAAAACATCACTTTTTTACAGTGCTGTTATTGTTAAAACTATATCTACGTGTTTTATTAATTGAAATAAAGCTGAAATTAGAGATGCACCGAAATGAAAATTCTTGGCCGAAGCCGAAACCGAACAAAATGAAACACTGTGCCGAAGGCCGAATACGGTTTTTCGAGTTTTTTTCCCCCATGTGTTTTGCCAATTTTTTTTCACCATTGCATAAATTAATTAGCCAAAATGTGCTTTTTACTGTTTTGCCTTGCTTTTCAAAGAAAAAAAAAATAAAAAAAAAACAACAATTTAAAAATATTTAACACTGAACATTTTTTTTTTACATTCTAGCAGACATTATACCAACAAAGCACAATTTAACTTAAAATTAATAAGTTAGTAAAATAATATTTTTTGGCCATCAGACCCCCTTCTTGAATCAGGCATGTATTTTTTACTGTACAAATAAAAGCAGCCTTGCTGAGCAGAAGATAATTCTTTTAAAACATTAGAAAATATTACAGATTTGAACACTATGTGTGTATGTTATAATAAATGTATTAACAGAGCAGTTGTAATTATTATTATCATTATATTGTCTTACTTTTTATTTTTTTAGAACAACAGTAAAATTACAATACTAACATTTATGAATGTTGATGGAGTTCTTGCTTTTTCTCAACTTTTATTTTGGTGGAAACGCGCAGGAAGACATCAATGCTTCTTTTTGTTGACAACAGCAGATTTATAAATGAGTCTCATTACGAATACGTTGCACATATCGCATTGTCACATGCCTTGTAAAAAATCATAAAAATGTGTGAGCAACTGACGAGTAACAGTGTTTCAGCGCAGATTTTCGAACCCTGGTTAACAAGCAGATCTGCAGCGCTGTCAGAATACATGCAATGTGTGCTTGTATTAAAATACATAACGTTCTGCAGTTTATTTACTAATTGTTTAAGGCCATTTCACGATTTCAATCATCATACAGTAACCAGCAACAATCACCCCTTCCTCTTCTCATTGAAGACATGCAATGCAGTACTAAACAGTCTCTCGCTGTAGGTGCTTGTAATGATTTTTGCGTCTTTCTCAGACAGTTTTACATGCTTCCACACTGCTGACATGTGTGCTGCATTATAAAGAGTGCGCGGCTGCGCGCCTCTATTTGATCGCGTCATATCATTGTTCGGTACAATTTATTCGGTCTTTTCTCTTATTATTTTGGTTTATACCAACAAAGCACAATTTAACTTAAAATTAATAAGTTAGTAAAATAATATTTTTTGGCCATCAGACCCCCTTCTTGAATCAGGCATGTATTTTTTACTGTACAAATAAAAGCAGCCTTGCTGAGCAGAAGATAATTCTTTTAAAACATTAGAAAATATTACAGATTTGAACACTATGTGTGTATGTTATAATAAATGTATTAACAGAGCAGTTGTAATTATTATTATCATTATATTGTCTTACTTTTTATTTTTTTAGAACAACAGTAAAATTACAATACTAACATTTATGAATGTTGATGGAGTTCTTGCTTTTTCTCAACTTTTATTTTGGTGGAAACGCGCAGGAAGACATCAATGCTTCTTTTTGTTGACAACAGCAGATTTATAAATGAGTCTCATTACGAATACGTTGCACATATCGCATTGTCACATGCCTTGTAAAAAATCATAAAAATGTGTGAGCAACTGACGAGTAACAGTGTTTCAGCGCAGATTTTCGAACCCTGGTTAACAAGCAGATCTGCAGCGCTGTCAGAATACATGCAATGTGTGCTTGTATTAAAATACATAACGTTCTGCAGTTTATTTACTAATTGTTTAAGGCCATTTCGCGATTTCAATCATCATACAGTAACCAGCAACAATCACCCCTTCCTCTTCTCATTGAAGACATGCAATGCAGTACTAAACAGTCTCTCGCTGTAGGTGCTTGTAATGATTTTTGCGTCTTTCTCAGACAGTTTTACATGCTTCCACACTGCTGACATGTGTGCTGCATTATAAAGAGTGCGCGGCTGCGCGCCTCTATTTGATCGCGTCATATCATTGTTCGGTACAATTTATTCGGTCTTTTCTCTTATTATTTTGGTTGCCGAATATTCGGTGCATTCCTAGCTGAAATAAATAAATAGAAGATAAAAAAAAATGTAACTTTAAAATCTTAAATGAAAATGAGAAATGTTGCCTTGGCAGCTAAACTTAAATAAAAGTTACCAAGTACAAAAATTACTAAAACTAAATGACAAAAGCACATTTACTAAATTGCTGAACACAATTTAACACAGTTACTAAAACTTAAACTGAAATTAAAATGAAAACTAAAAATATATGAATAAAAGCTATAAATGCTATAATAGTTAATTATGATGTTATGATGTTAATGTAAATAGTTATAATGTAAATAATACTAAAATAACACTGCCAGCCCAGAAATGTTGCCTTGGCAACTAAAGTTGAAGTATTACGATTACTAAAACAAAAAATAATAGAAATTAAACAAAAAAAAACTAAAAATGACAAAAGCACTACAACTTTAAAATGAAAAAGAAAACTGAAAATATAAGAATAAAAGCTATATACTATAAGTTAGGGCTGCACGATAAATCAAAATGGAATCGAGATCACGATTCGACAGAAGCTGTGATTGTCATGCATATCTTTCAGTGAAGCATGGTTCTGTGATCAGCAGTAAATCTCCATCCAAAGGTCAGAGGGCGCTCTCTTACAGAACCGGCTTTTTTAACAAAATGCGCATGACAATCGCATTCGATTAATCGTGCAGCCCTACTATAAGTTATGTAAATAATACTAAAATAACACTGACATTTTATAATATCTTAACCTATATAAAAGTATTTTATAAATATTATTCTAACATTCAGTCCCTTAATGTGTACCATACAAACACAAACAAGTACAGCCAGTATTTAAAAAACTTTGCTGCCAGAAATGATTCATTGTATTTGGCAAACAGAGAATATTTAAATATTGTTTTCATAATACTAATGTTAATGTAAACAGTGCTTAAAAACAGGTCAGTCAAAGATCACAATCAGCAGAGGAAACTATCCAATCACAACCCCTCCCCAAACTGATGTCATCATCCCTGACAGACTCCCAATAAAACACACATACAGCATGAGTGATTTTCATTCTGATCTTCCCACCAATAACTTCATTGTTCCTTTCACATCCAGGGTTGCACAAGAAGCCTGTGTACACTGAACCACACACACGCTGATTTCGCTGACCTATGCAGCAAACAACACAAGCCCTTCACATTCAGTACACACATAAGCACGTTTATAGTGGGAGAGCCCAACCTCCAACAAAAACACGTTCCTTTACATCTCCCATCTACACCTAAAAAACTGAGCACGAGTCCATCTAAAGCCATTCAGTGATGAAAACACAGTGTCTAGAGGCTAACAACTGAAATCAATGGGGGTGGAGAGAGGATTAGATTACTGAGATCACAGCAGACATAAAGAGATTCATCCACATCTGGATATGAGTGTGTATAAAATGCACTGGTAATGGCTGGAGATGCAAGCCAACTATGAAAGATTTACTGTTTATACACATGAAAGAGACATAGCGAGTGATTGTATCACATTCAGATTGATTATAGGCAGAGATAGCATTGACATTCAATAACATGCTATAGAATAACAAAAGAGGGAATGGAAACCACAGGGCAATGATGAAGGGGGGGCTGGGGGGAATCTGAAATGCCAGTATTCATTACTCACTAATGGGCACCTTCTAATAGCCATTGTCCTCAGTTAACAATGCTCTTATGCGCCCTTAAGCATGAGAGAAAAAGAAAAGACGCCCACACACACTTGCAGACACAGTTTTGTTTTAGAGCCCCCAACTGACAAATACAACACTCAACAATTCAACAAGAACCGTCAAAGCGGCAATGCAGAGTCCTTCACGATATTAGCATGTTCAGCGGCTCAGACATGCTTAAACACAATGTGAACATCTCTGATTTCAAATTGTATGCATACAGATGTCGCTGCACGACAGAGACAACTCACGCGTGACTTTGATGGATACAACAGCTACTACTTTCCATTAGTACAAAATAGTCCCTGAAACTCTTTAAAATGTTAACTTTTTTCTTTTCAATAAATAGTCAGTGAAAGGAGGTGCTTAAAGGGACAATCCACCCAAAAATGAAAATTCTGTCATTATTTATTCACCCTGAAGTTGTTCCAAACTTGTATGAGTTTCTAGGGCTGCACGATTAATCGAATGCGATTGTCATGCGCATTTTGATAGTAATGCCGGTTCTGTAATCAGCAGGAAATCATCATCACGTGCTTTCAGATGGAGCAGAATTTACTACACAG
>NW_015542366.1:980865-1000811 GCF_001515605.1 Sinocyclocheilus anshuiensis | reverse complement strand
GTGCAGCCCTATGAGTTTCTTTCTTCTGTTGAACACAAAAGAAGATATTTTGAAAAATGTTGGTAACCAAACAGTTTCTGGTCCCCATTGCCGTCCATAGTATTTTTTTTTCTCCATATAATGGAAGTCAGCAAGGATCGGCAACTCTTTGGTTACCAACATTGTTCAAAGTATATTCTTTTATGTTCAGCAGAAGATAGAAGAAGGATGAGTAAATGATTACAGAATTTTCATTTATTTAATCTTCAAAAAGGTTACCAGTTGCCAACTTTGACAACCTAAAAAAAAAATCAACAACCTAAAATGTTCAGCCAAAACAGCGAGAAAAAAAAAAGATTTTTCAGTTTCAGCCAAGATAGTTTTGGAGGGCAAAAACCACTGACTGAAAAATTGGTGCTTCTCAGATAGTGTTTTGACTGTGTCAGTCAGTGTACATTTTTTTACACATGAGGTGTATAAGCTACAACAGGTAAACATATCAGCAGTGTGTGTACAAACTTCACCATGACCACAAATAATTCCATAGCAGAATTATCTAAAATGTGTTCAGCTGTACATGACACCCTGAACGGCATACAGAGTTCAGTCACCCAATTACCCTAATTTTTGTTTTTTTTGGGGGGGCTAAACTAAAACGTTCATTTTGATTTTGGTGTCTCTGTAAAAAAAAAAAAAATGCTTGAATGGCTGACCTGACAAAAAAAGTCTGTCCTGTCCTTAAAAGCGGGACTTATGTTTTTGTTATTCAAATTAGCTAATCTAACATCAATTCAGCCTATTATGACAAAATTGTGAGAGTATGATTTTAATAAACAACAGATACAGTCAAGAAGGCCAAGCTGTCTGAGGTGTGATGGACCACAAACCACCATTTTAACGAATGATGCCAACATTTGGTGTCTTTAAAACTAGCTACATTCATTTTATAAATACTTTGTCTAACTTATCTAATAGTAAATGGACAGCTAGCCAAATTAGTACCTTGGCTCAGTAATGGGACACTAAAGTGCCCGCTTGTCCAGCATACAGATCTTTGTATCTTCCACTGCCCAAAGACTATCACATGCTGTAGCCACAAGCTGCTAAAGCACATTATACTCGAGAAGCCAGAATCCATGAAACATCATTTATGCTGATCACCACCACTATGTGATATGCACGCAGCACACCTCATGAGTTGCTAGTAGTTATACTGAAAGAGCATCACATGGATGTCTCAGCTGATCATGGGTTCAAACATGTCAGCAAACAAGCCCAGATGACAGCTAAACCAATATGCATTAAAAAAAAAAAAAAATCCATATCTGTCCGTTATTGAAGGCCATGACTCAGCCGATGTTTTCTCTCTGTATTCAGTGCTGTAAAGTGGTCCGGCCGGCGGGCTGCTGTTGGCGGTGATGCTGTGCGGTGACCTCCGCAGATCAACACAACGCACCATCTACGGCCTCGACCGGGAAACACTCACGGTACACACACTCTAAACTAACACCAAATATACACTGTTCTCTCACATAATCCAGATAACCAGTAAACTGTACATAATGTTTGGATGATAACCATACCTGAAAGCGACGGTCCGTCCTGATCTGTCAAACAACGGTCATAACCGGAAATATCCGCTCAGAGCTCTGCGTAGACTCCGCCCAGTTAGTGCAACAACCAATCAGAGATGACAAACCGACCAATCAGATTTCAGACAATTTTCTTTTACGGATTCCCTCCCCGCTGTTGTTGTTTTTTACAAAACATTCTTATTCTTTAACTTACTGACATAAATTCATGACATAGTTTATGTGTTTTATGATTTAGTCATTGCAGAAACACTTGAAATTTTTACTTATTTAAAAAGTTAAGATTTTATTAGCCTATTTGCAGCTTTTTAGACTGTACAAACCATACTACATGATTTACTGAGTCTTCTATTGAAGAAATATGATTAACTAATATACAATTATAACTCACGGTTGTAATATTTACAACATATGGTGTGAAGTAATAAGGTCAAAGTAGCAATTCAGGAACCATCCTACATATAAGCAAGCTTATAGAAAAGCAAAATCTAAATTTAAGGTAATATATATCACTAACTCTGATCTATGCCAGGAACCGAGCTGAGATAAGAGCAGTTTGTTTCAAGGAAGATCAAATTGTCTGAATAAGTCAGATATTAACTTAAGGGGACGCGGGTACGATACGAGTTAACTGATCAGAATGCACATCATTTACCAAAATGCTTTCATGCTGATTGAATTTAGTAATTTCGTAAACTCATTCTGAATCTCAATCATTAACCACCCGGAGAGAAGTAACGGATTTTGTAGTGATCACATTACAGCCGTCAAACTACATTATGCATTAGGAATGATCTAGTACCACCTAGTGGTGATCTTTAAACACACACTGCTTGCTTACAGTGAGACAGACACCAAATGAGGGTTTTTGTGATTCTAAATGTAGAAGTATTATAACCAGGGTTTGAAATTAACACCCGCCAACCCGCCAAATGCGGGTAAAAATCAGCTGTGGCGGGTAACGCTGTCAAATCATGCAAGCCAAATCTGTGCAGGTTTAGCGCAAATACTGAACTCGTGAGACATCATGACATTATCGAGTATATTGCAAAAACCAAACAAAACACACCTAAGTTACAAAGTGCACGCATACGCGACGTGATGTAGTCTGGTTAGACTAACTTGTGCTGTGCGCATTTAGAGTGCATTCTTTCATTGCATGATTCGGTCTGTTAATATGCATTACGAATGATCACATAATTCAAGATAAGGGGGTTGGAAAATTTATATATTTATATCAATTCATATAGTTAATATCACACGAAGTGTGCCGTTTAAAAAAAAATCAGCATGGTTACAAATGTGATATTGATTTTATACAGCAGTTCAATAATCAATAAGTTAATATCAAGAGACTTACGTTTTAGACACCATATTGGCTGTTTTTGTGTTATTTCGCCAACAGAAAACATTCCAAACACAGCGCTGTTTTGTGTCTCTGAGCAAAATCAACCGTTTAAATGATTCGGTTCATTCGCAATGACTCACTTAACAGTAGGCTTGTTTGAGATGCGCCTCGCCTTGCCTAAAATGTTGGCGAGAGCAGGCGGCTGCAGTGAGGGGAGGAGTGAAATAAGCGCAGTCAAGACGGACAGTTCTGACCTCTCGAAGTGGAGCAGCTACCAACGAGATCGAAGGCGGATATCGCGTTATTCTCACTCGCGTGCTGTGTTGCTTATAAACACTGGTAGAAGTTATGAATGGCCGGTAACTTAAAAATTTAGTAGCCAAATTGGCTGGTGAGTAAAAAAGTTAATTTTAATCCCTGATTATAACCATATTTAATAGAATTTAAATGTGATAATCGTAGCTCTCCGAACACAGTTAGAACCCGCAGATGTTTTTTTAGGTAAAATGAGACGGTGAGACGCACAAATCTGAGTAGCACTCAGTGTTGCCAACTAATTTTCAGGGGAAGTTGCTAAAGCAGGTTTTTGTACCTGCATTTTTAATTACGCATTGTATTTTGTGTTTTCGGGTTATAATGGATAATGTCCTGGAAAGTTACTAGCACCTTTTCCATTTTTCTGCATATTTTTCTTACAGTGTACTAACTCATCAACAATCACAGGTACAAGCTACTAACAAAGTGTCTCATAGATGAAAAATAACAGTATTCAATTATTATTATTATTACTATTAAATTAAACAATTGCAAATAGCAGCTAACTTAATTCCTGTAACGTGTGTACTGCTAGGCATCTTTGGTTTCCTCTTTTTGTGTAATTTAAATGGTAAATTGTGCCTTTTTATCATTTGAGTCACTTATCAAACGTTGCTAAAAGCTGCCAAATAAATTTTAAAAAATAGCTAAATTTGTTGCTAGGTGCTTTTGGAAGAAAAAGTTGCTAGGGTAGTCTGAAAAGTTGCTAAATTTAGCAACAAAATTGCTAAATTGGCAACTGGTAGCACTTTGAACAACAACAAATCAAACGCCTGCTTCTAGAACATGTCAAAATAAATGCACCACTATTACATTTTTGTACTCTATTCAATTATAAAGACATTACAACTTTTTGTGTTTTTATGTCGTCGTGACATATTCTTTTATTTTGTACTTATTGCATATATTTAAAATTCGACTCAATTTTGCTTCGTGCAAGACTTTTATTATGCTTTGTTAGGAAATGGGATCGTGTCGACCCGGTTGTTGATGCTAATGTTCAGCTTTTTTACAGTCTATGGTTCAGCTGCTGCATGCGTGGAAATAGACAGTGCATAAACTGTGTAGATCGGGATTTCATGTGCATTATTGTCCAAACGTTTTCGCTACACACAGCAGAAATTAATAATCAGTGGTGTATTAGTGCCTTACAGACTTTCCGAAAGTTTAAAAGTCAGCGATGATTTTGAGACTGTCAAGCAGGGCATGCGTCCTCTCTGGATCAGCTCGTCTCAAAAGCACTTTGTCAACCTTCTTCGATGAGATGGGAAAAGCTGGTATCATCCTAAAATCTGCGTCAACTGGCATATTTGAGAACCTGGCCTTAGAAGACTGGATTCACGATCACGTTGATCTGCAAAACAGAAGCGTGCTGTTATTATGGAGAAATTCGCCCGTGGTTGTCATAGGAAGGCATCAAAACCCCTGGCAGGAGTGTAACCTGCCATTGATGAGACGCTTGGGGATCCCGCTAGCGAGGCGTCGCAGTGGAGGCGGGACGGTTTACCATGATTTTGGAAACATCAACATGACCTTCTTCACCTCCAAGAAGAAATACGACCGTCACAGAAATCTCAAAGTCGTTACTAGTGCATTAAAGACACTGAGACCCGATCTAGATGTCGCAGCAACAGACAGGTTTGATATTTTGTTAAATGGCCATCACAAGATTTCAGGCACTGCTGCGAAATTAGGCAGAACCTCTGCATATCATCACTGTACATTACTGTGTTCTGTTGACCGTTCAGTATTGTCCTCAGTCCTGAAGAGTAACACTTCTGAAGTTATCAAGAGCAATGCTACCCCAAGCGTTCCTTCCCCTGTCAGGAACCTTTTGGATGTGGATCCCACTCTTGACTCCAATACTATCATGGATGCTATTGCTTCCCAGTACAATAATGAATTTGGCTTTGACAGCCCAGTCATCCCAGTGGACCCCACTCATGAATATCTCATGCCTGGCATTCATAAGATGGCACAGGACCTGCAGACATGGGAGTGGATTTATGGCAGAACTCCAAAATTCAGTGTTTGCACATCTTTAGTGGTGGATGATGTGAATATTAAGCTTGATATGGACATCAAAAATGGTGCTGTAGAACAATGTGCTGTGAAAATCCCAGAAGACTGGCTTCCTTCAGAGATGGTGAATGAGTTTACATCAACTCTGAATGGCAGCAAATACTGTCCGAATGAAGCCGCAGTGCTGATGGCGGCATTCATGAGAACTCATTCAATGACAGGTGATGTTGCTGAGAAGATTCATAGATTGTGTGCTGGTGTGGTTTCAGTAATGTGAATAAAAATGAAACCAGAAATGTGATACTTGTTTCAAAAACTTTAAAGTGGTCTCCTGCACAGTCACACTTTACCCACACATACAGAGATTTTATATGAAAAACACAAATAACGCCGCTAATTCTACACTGTAAAAAATGACCGTGAATTTAACGGTAAAAGACTGTAAACTATGTTTCTTCTTAGTTTTTTCTTATCAGTTTTGTATATTAGGGTTGTGTGTTACACCTAATGTTGTTAAATGAATGTTTATTGCATTATTTCAGTTTCATGTGTGTTACCATGATGGTGTTTAGCATTTGTGTGAATGACACTGTGCACCTTCTATATATGTTATTATATAAAAGCTGCTTGTGATGGGCTTTGGTTCATCATGTGACTTTCTCATCACCACCTGCATTTGGTGGTTATCTGTATTACAAAGGTACAAAACAGATTTCAGTGCTTCAATAGGTTGGTATATTAACATTATATCAGTTAATGAAATTACGGTATTTAACTGTAAATTTAAGTTAAAACCGTAAAACCTAAAACGTTGCTACCGTATTTTTTACAGTAAAATTCCGGCAACCACAGCTGCCGTTTTTTTACCGTAAATTTTATGGAATTTTTTTTACAGTGTATGATGAAACTGTTGAAATACTTTGAAATTTGAAGCAAACATTTCTGCCGACATAATTCACATATAATTAATTGGAATGATTACATGCTTGCAAGTATTAATAGAGCAATAATAAAGTAATGAAGTTTATATTAATAATAAATTATATGAAAAATATTAAGATATTGTTTTATACTTTAATACGAATAAAATATAAATACACATTGTATTAGATTATTAATAATACTATATTGATATTAATCCCCCCCCAATTTTTTTTGAATCTATCTATCCATCCATCCAACTATCTATCTATCTATCTATCTATGTCTGTCTATCTGTCTGTGTCTGTCTATCTGTCCGTCTGTCTGTCTGTCTTTAGATTAAATATGTAAATTATATATACACACATATGTGTGTAAAAAATTATTTAAAGTTTGTAAATTATGGTTTTGTCATATATTTAGCTAGTAACATGTTTGCCATGCGCAGCACTCCTGTCGCTCTCCTCGTGACGTAAAAGCGCAGTTTAGCACGGACTAGTATATCATATGGATGGCCAATAATTTCATATTCTTAAAATAGCTTCTTCTTTGTCGCTTGTGTGGTTTATTAAAAAATGCACAAAAACGAAATTATACTTAAGTCAAATATCCAGAAATTGCATACAAACTGCAACTTTTCTCTTTATATGCAGCTGTATAAACTATCCATGTGCGCTAAAGATCATGGTCAAGTGCGCATGCGCAATGAGAGCGTGACTAACTTGAAGCGCTACACTGACTACGCTGCACCTAACAATGGAGCACGAGAATAGATGTAACTCATGGGCGTAAATCAGCTTTGGTGGCGGTAATGCACCTCTTTCGCTGGTTTGCCAAACCGCCATAAAACACCAGAAGAAGAAGAAGACTACGCTGCACCGCAACGAGGAGGTTACAGCCATACAGATATAATGGGAAAGAAACAGAAAAATAAGGGAGATGACGGGTAAGTTAGGACACGGGCGAATGCGTAACACGGACTCCGTTAACAGCAAAACGATCGTGCTGTTTATAGTCATGACAGGTTAATGTTTGAGGAGACACACTGTTAGCCACCTGGCTAGCTTCTGATGGACATGAGTTCATGTGCCGCTGTAACTAGGCCTGTTTTCCTCATTACGATATTGACCGTTTAACTAGAGCAATAACATCAGGACATCACTCACATTTAATTATGTAGGTCTAGACAACGGAGTGATTGGGTAATTTAGCGTGTTTGTCACGTTTGTTACTTAAAAATGAGAAACGAGCAGGTCTTGCCAGCCCTCCTGAGTCGAGATCCAGCAGCTGTGAGTGTTAGATTAGCTGCACTTCACATCTGCTCTGATATCAGACGCTGTCCGAGCACAGAAGACCTTAGTATTTAAGGGCAGTGGCTTTTATGTGTTACAAGCGGTATCTGATTTCTCGCCTGGCAGTGCAACCTCATCCGTTTCCATTGTGTTGCCCTGCGCATTGTCTTCAGTAAAACGCTCTTCTATGGGATGCCATCGACCTTTGGTCGTGTAGAAATGGTGACAGTCAGAAATCTCAACTTGTGAATATGGTAAAATTCTTCCAGGACTCTGGCAGTCTGTCACTAGCTGACTTGGGCTTTCCCACTGAGATCAAGGGATGTGATTGTTAAATGTTCAATTGGACTGCACTTGTAAAGCTTAGACAATACTGAGGACTTATGATTATTAATAATTTGATCCAGATTGTATTTAAAAAATTTCAGCTGTACTGTTTTTGTGTATTCTGTCGAGGGTTGCTGGAACTTCTGAAATTTACTTGTCTGTAAGGTCATCCATGTATTTTGTAAAATGATAATACATTTTTGACTATATTTGGCCACATATCTGGAATTAGGGAATCTATTAACAAGTCATTGATGACTTAAAGGGGTCATATGATGCTATTTTAAAGATCATTATTTTGTGTATTTGGTGTAACAGAATATGTTGACATGCTTTAATGTTCAAAAAACACATTATTTTTAAAATACTATACATTATTGTAGGTCCTCTATGCCCCGCCTCTCTCAAACGCTTCGTTTTCTACAAAGCCCCCTCCTTTGACAAGCGCCCCTTTAAGTAATGTGTCTCTCTCTCTCTCTCTCTTTCTTTCTCTCTCTCTCTCTCTCTCTCTCTATATATGTTTGTACATATATTATCCATATATTGTATTTATATATATATTTTTTTTTGGTTAGACTAAAATTTGGCATAATGATTTTGGTGTTTTTTTTCCCCCATTGGTTTTGATCTGGTTCAGAGTGGAGTAAGTTATTCTGTAGTTAATTGACCCTTCAAAAACCTTGCCCCCCTTAGTTACTGTTGCTACGTCCAACGTTTCCTTTCCCTCTCTGAACTCATTCGCTTGAATGGCTACATTTATCTGGGTCTGATGCTGAGCTGATTCTTGGTCTTTTGGCCTTGTGGTTGGTGGTTAAGTTGATTACCGCTCTAATGAGAGTGTTAACCTGTGCTAACCCTTCAGTGCTGGTTGCCATGTCATTTCTTGTTCCGGTAATCTCAAAAGATGTCATGTGGTCCAGCCATGAATTATCGACTTTCAGTAGCATCAAAACAAGATTACCTGTTACTTAAAGACTATTATTGCCTTCGGGGAAAAAAGGCTTTTTATTGCATCAAAGAACCATGGTCTGCTAAAATATATTTTAAGCTTTATTAAACATTCCTCCATCTCTTCTCCATTCATTCAAGTCATCTGTCCATCTATTAACTGGTGGTTTCATCACCTGCTCTGTGCTTGCTGAGGGCAGCAGGTTTATGTGTGACGGCTCTGCCCTGTCACGACTGTGATTTTCCCTTTCTGATGCAACAAGCACGCAAGGAGGGCTTTAGGCTCCACTATATAAGCAGCACAAGTTCACTTCCTCATCATTGCTGTGTTTGACATGATAGGTAAGCTATTTGAGTTTAGGTGTTTATTTTCCTCATTTTTTGTGCATATATTGTTGTAAATATTGCTATGTGCTTTCATTGGTTATCTAGAGTGGTGTTTAGGGGTGTATTATGCATCTGTACTGCTGGTGTAATGCTTATTGTTTAGTTATAAAAATGTATTCTCTTAACACCACTAGTGTATAATAGAAGTCCTTTTAGTGAAAATCAAAATTGAGTAATGGACATCCTGTTGTTTCTAAATCTCTGGTAACAGGTGTGAGTTTTCCTGGCCGCTTGCTTAGTTAATCATTTCTGGTGGTCTGCATTTTCTCAGGTTAATTGTTTTATTGCACTGTACATGCATGTTAACCAGATTTCATCAAATATTTGTTGTGGTTTGTGTACATTTGTATTTGCTTTCTCAAAGCATTTCTAATTTGATTTAAATGCAAAATATTCTATCCTAAATGTACATCATTAAACCCTGTGAAATCACCAAGTACATCTTTCTTGTATTGACATATTTCCTGTTCAAATAGGACTTTTGGGTAGGCAAGTGGCTTTGGGGGTGAAGCATTTGATTGGAGAAAAATTGGTTATGCAAAATGAGTCCTCATTGCTCTGGTCCGTTGTCCTGGAAGAGGCAAACATTAATTTTGTTTAAATTTGTCATTAAAATTAAATCAACTTTTAGAAGTACACTAGCATGTAGATGACCTTGAATCTAAAAGACATGGAAAAAAGTATGTAAAGTTTCTCAGTCTTATGCTGTAAAGAACTTATGGCCCAGTATATAAGTATAGCTCAATGTAGTGGTTGTAATATGGCAAATATTTGTTTTTAAAAACGTACAGTAGTGAAAAATGTAATCTATTCTTTTCTGCTTTTCATAGTGCCAAAGACGACGGAGTTGACATTGACGCACTTGCAGCTGAAATTGAAGGAGCAGGAGCAGGCAAGGAGCAGAGCAAATCAAAGAGCAAGAAAAAGAAAGAAAAGAAAGATGACTTTGAGTAGGTCTTCACGCTGATAGTTAATAATCCTGAAGAGATTTTCTCTTGTTATACAGTGCTGCTCAAAAGATTTTTTAAATGTTTTTGAAAAAGTGTCTTATGCTTATAAAAGCTGTTTATTTGATCAAAAATACAAAAAAAAGACCGTAATATTATGAAATATTGTAACCACTCAAAATAACCGTATACTAGTGCTGGGCGGTATGACCAAAAATTTATATCACGGTATTTTTCAAAATTATACTGGTTTCACGGTCTGATAAAATCAACATGCATCTACACTAAAGAGCGGCTATGCGGTTGTTTTGGCTATATTACTTTTTTGTCTCACGCAGCGCACTGCCTGTGTATGAGTAACTAAAAAAAACAACAAACAAAAAAGTGCATGTGATATTAACAGATGAACTACGCTCATATTTATAATTCCAAACAATCAGTAAGCGACAGGTGCTAGGAAACGCTGTTTTGTACTCGTTTATTGACGAGTCGGCTGCAGTGCGGCCAACTGAAAGCACTGCTTCTCTGCCGCTCACTACACAGACGCCGAGAGAGGTGACACTTCTCCGGGAAAGTCAGACCTCGCGTTCGCGGGACAGCACTGGCGAAATCTTCCAACTGAACCATAGCTAAGGTTTATCCAAAAAAGTCGGTAGGTTTGTCGGTATGAATATTCTATGGAAAAAAGCCCCTAAAGGGTCTGAAAGTTGCTCAATCTAAAACTTACCACTGACAGAAACAGTCGGCTCTCGTGCCTTTGTATATTAAGTTGCTCAAGCAAGTGGAAACATTTAAACACAGCATACCTATTTTTACTTTCTTGTGTTAGGCTATCACAAATATTTTAAATTAAAACTTACCACTGACAGAAACAGTCGGCTCTTGTGCCTTTTACATTTAAATCTTTATTACAAACAGTCCCGCGGGTCTTAAAGCACTTTGTTTTTCTACCTCCACAAGACACAAGTGCATATGTTGCCTTGTTTATCTAAAAGTGCACTTTTATTTGTTTTAAACCTAGCCAAAAAGCCTGTGAAACACAGTAGACTTTAATTATATCTATTTATTGTGAAATTACTAAATTTCCGTGTCAATCCATGTTAATTTTTACTGCCAACAATGCGCTGTCACTTTAATTCAGCGCGTGCAGCACAGCAAAAATAGACTCGGTGCGTAAACGATCGCTGCACTGCTGCAGACGTGCCGCACCTGGAACGCACTGACGGACCGCAACCGCGTGCAGTGTGAAAGCTCTAATCCTTTAACATGGGTGCGTAAAAAAAAAAACGCAATGCACTGCAGACGGAGTATGTGTGAAACAGGCGTTAGTAACACATACAGCTGTTCCCTCACGACAGTGCAACAGTGAAAAGGGACCCCTTACAAACAATGTCTCGTTCCGAACGTTGTTTAAGCGACATACACCGGTATTGCGGTATTTTAAAAATTCATATCATAACAAAAATAAACACCGGTATTCGGCATGAACCGGTATACCGCTCAGCACTACCGTATACTGTAATATATTTTAAAATAATTTATTCCTGTGTGATTTTTCAGCATCATTACTCCAGTCTTCTGTGTCAAATGATCTTTCAGAAATCATTCTAATATGCTGATTTGCTGATCAAGACACATTTATTATTATTATTATTATCATCATCAACATTTAAAGCAGTCGTGCTGCGTTATATTTTTGTGGAAACTGTGACACATTTTTCTCAGGATTCTTTGATACATAAAACAGTCAAAAAGGCACTTAATAAAAAAAATACAAATCTATTGTAACATTATAAACGTCTTTTCTGTCACTTTTGATCAATTTAATGCATCCTTGCAAAATAAAAGTATTAAAAAAAATCTTGTCGACCCTTTTGAACGTTAGTGTAAGTGTTTGGGAATTAATGAACTTTTACTTGCAGTGAGGATGACATCCAGAAAGAACTGGAGGTACTCTCATTAGAAAACCAAGGAGAAAAATTTAAAGAGGCAGAAAAGGTATTCTTCAGTAACACAAACTGATAAGCACGTTCATCACACATTGTCTTTTGTTTTCCTCTCTTCTAATAGTGCCAATATTACAAGAGTCACGTACCACTGACAGCATTTTCTCCACATGTTTTTCTGTCTTAGAAATCCGATTCAGTAGCGGAAGCTGAACCTGAGCCCACTCTGAGTAAAGCAGACAAGAAGAAGGCCAAGAAGGGAAAAAAGGCAAATCTGGAGGATGAGGAAGGTGATGAAGATCAGGGTCAAAACAACATGGAAAACGAGAGCAGGACGAAAGACACCAAGACGGTGGCGGCTCCCGCTCCTGCTGGTCCTGCTTCAGACTCTGAGGACGAGGGCTCACAGTCATGGCAGAAACCTATGGCTAAAAACAAAGGTGGCCAAAAGGGTGTGTCTGACTTGGAGGATGATGAAGATAATGGTGCGAAGAAGGGTGGAGGAGCGGCTGACAATGATGAATCAGACGATGATTCTCAAGCCGCACACAAGAAGAAAGGAAAAGCCAAAGCCAAACCAGCCAGCGAGGAAGATGGAGAAGAATCGGCCTTCAAGGTGAAGACAGCCGCGCAGAAGAAAGCAGAGAAAAAAGAGAGGGAGAGGAAGAAGAAAGAGGAGGAGAAGGCCAAGCTGAGGGCTAAGAAAGAGAAAGAAGAGGAGGACTTAAAGAAGGAACCAGGGAAACCTGCTACCACACCTTCAACAGAGAGCAAGAAAATCGAGGCAGCGGCTTCAGTGGAGCAGGATGGAGCTGATGTCCAGGGAGAAGGTGAGATTGTCCCCTCAGGGCTGTTTATGCATAGTACAATTTAATACGATTTTTTTATATATATATTCTGCAAGAATGCATTAAAATGATCAAAACTGACATAAAAAACTTGATATATATGTATTCATGTATTTTCTAGAATGAAGGAAAACCTTTATTCAAACCCACAGACGTGATTTTGTATATATTGATTCTTTTTTTTCCTCACACAAAAAAAGTAATAATTCCGCATGATTTTTTGAATCAACTGTTTCATGGAAATGATTCAAAGTTACCAATTCTAATGCTATTTTTGCTACTGAAGTCTTAATGTTCTAATAGTCGCAAGTCATAAGGCAAGGGGTGATTAATATATTAGTCAAACACACTCTATAAGAAATGTGTATATATAATATATCAGAAAGTCCTAAGCATTCATGTTCCTCTTTCCTCTGCTTTTCCACAGAGGAGGCTGAGGGTGATAAAAAGAAAAAGGACAAGAAGAAGAAGAAAGGCGAGAAGGAGGAGAAAGAGAAGGACAAGAAAAAGGGTCCCAGCAAAGCAACAGTGAGAGCAATGCAAGAGGCCCTGGCCAAAATGAAGGAGGAGGAGGAAAAAGCCAGAAGAGAAGAGGAGGAGAGACAGAGACGACTGGAGGAGCTGGAGGCTCAGAGACAGGAGCAGGTCAGTGGAAAAACAGTCACTCAAGCTCATGGTGTCAAAAATCATTATGGTTCCTTCATCTCTGAAACCTTCATCTACAGGAGCGTCTAGAGGCCGAGAGGAAAGAAAAGAAGAAACAAAAGGATAAGGAGAGAAAAGAAAGGCTAAAGAAGGAGGGAAAGCTCCTTACCAAGACCCAGAAAGAGGCTCGAGCCAGAGCAGAAGCCACGCTGCGAGCGCTGCAGGCTCAGGGTGAGAACATGGCTGGTAGCAGTTACGATGAAAGAACTATTACTTTTTTTTTTTTTTTTTTTACCTTACGGTGTAATTGGCTTCTTCTCAGGTGTTGAAGTGCCATCCAAAGACGCAATGCCAAAGAAGAAGCCTGTTTACTCTGATAAGAGAAAAAAGAAGCCAACAGCACAAACTCCTGAAGGTTTGATCCCGACACCTATTTCTTGCTCTTTGTATGTACCTGTCATAATCAAGGATGGTTAAAAACGTCCTAACATTATCTTTGCTTATATTAGAAACTTCAGAAGTGACATCACCCACAATAGAGACACCTCAGCCAATCACAACAGAGATGGAAGTGGACAAACCTGAAGCGGAGCAAGGTAAATACTTCAATGTCTCAAATTTAGGGCCCTTTGAAATGTGTTTTATTTTTTCTGGATTTCCATGTTGGTGTCTTAATTACATTTTAGCCATTAAGAAACTTTAGCCATTATTTTTGTCAGTTACAATGCTTCACAACAAAACTTGACTTTATAAAAACTTGAGTGTAAATTGAAATATATAAAATATTTATATATATATTTTTTTTTATCATCTAAACTGTTGCTTATTATTATTGCTATTACTATTACTGCTACTTATAGAAGTACATTTTACTGCACAATAGTAATATTTCTATCATAATTTCAAGTTAGCAGATTTTTATTTTGATGGTCTGTTGTAAAAACCTTTGAGTTTCTGTGAGTTTTTGACATGCTGATAGTCCTGTTTGTGGTTTAATTACTTATATCAGTCTATATTGTAATTTGAATTTGACATTGCACACGGTACAGTAAATTCAGTTTTTATGCCTGGATTCCACAATTCTGGCCACGTTTTCTGCATTATTGTAAAAAAAAAAAAAAAAAAGTATATAAGTGAAAATACTTTTATAGACTTGTAAAGCTGATCATGGATAAGGATTTGTCTGTTCATAATTTATGGCTGTAAACAAGAATAGCTAACTCTAAATTCTAACATTTTCATTGCAACAGTTAAGGAGCCAAAAGCAGAGGCTGCTGATCTGGACGACTGGGAGGCCATGGCCAGCGATGAGGAGAAAGGTGGGTGTAAAGATGCTTTCCCACGGATACATGTCTTTTAAAATCTAAAGTAATTTGGTGGTAGTTTGTAGTGAGTGATTAATTTGCCATTCACAGAGATGAAGAAGGTTCACATCGAGGTGAAGAAAACTACTCCGGCAACACAAAAACCTGCTGAAGACCAAGAGAACGGCAGTGAGGAAGAAGAGGAGGATGATGATGAAGAGGAAGAAGAGGATGAAGGAGAGGAGGAGAGTGAGGATGAAGAGGACAAAAAAGACAGCAGTGTCAAGATGACCACAAATAAAGCAAGAAAAGAGCCGAGCTCCGAGTCGAGCAGCGAGAGCGAATCGGATGATGACCGAAGCAAAGAGGAGATACTTTATGACAAGGCCAAGAGACGCATAGAAGTACACATACAGTCTTTGGCACTATACAAAGTGTACATATTTATGCACATTTTAGTAAACAAAGTGGACTCAACTGTGTTTTTCTTTGTGTGCAGAAACGAAGGCAGGAAAACCTGAAGAACATTAATTTTGACAAGCTCCGATCTCCTGTGGTTTGTGTACTGGGTCATGTGGACACAGGGAAGACCAAAATCCTGGATAAGGTGCGTTTCAAAATGCCTGATGTGGACTTTAGCACCTTTTTGTTTTTTATATTGTTTTCTTCTTCTCTGTTCTGTCAGCTGAGACACACTCATGTTCAGGATGGTGAGGCTGGTGGGATCACACAGCAGATCGGAGCCACTAATGTGCCCCTGGAAACCATATTAGAACAAACCAAGATGGTGAAAAATGTAAGTATCTTTCTGTAATTTACATTCTCTCATTCTGTTTTCCCATGTGATTCTTTAAGGTTATTAAGACATGTGTTTGTCCATTTACATCAGTTTGACAAAGAGAGCGTGAAGGTTCCTGGCATGCTCATTATTGACACACCTGGACACGAGTCCTTCAGGTACACACTGTACTTATTATTTTTGTGTGTCAAATAATAGTAATAGATTTTATACACCACCATTTAAGTTTTGGGTGAGTAATTTTTTTTAATTAAAGGAAAAAAAAAACTTTTATTCAGCAAGGTCACATTAAATTGATCAAAAATGACAGTAAAGACATTTACAAAAAGATACAAAAGATTTCTATTTCAAATAAATGCTATTCTTTTTAGATTTTTCAAAGAATCCTAAAAAAATTTATCACAGTTTCTACAAAAATATTAAGCAGCACAACCGTTTTTAACATTGATAGTAGTTTTAAAATATACTAATTAGTGATGCACCGATACCACTTTTTCCAGTACTCGCCCGATACCGATACTTTTATTTTTGGTACTTGCCGATACCGAGTACCGGTACCGATATTTTTATTGCATTTGTACATTTTTTAAATATTGGGTACAGAAACCAAAAGGGTATGTATAATGTTAGTTGGTTAACTTCATTTATCAAATAGATACAGTCAAACCAAAATTTATTCAGACACCTTCAACATTTCTCACATTATATTCGATATAGTTTAGAAAATGGTAATAAAATATGACAAGAACTCAAGAGTTACACTGTGTCAGAACAAATTCATCTTGATAATGTTAGATAACTGATAGAAAGGTATGTAATAGATTACAATCAACCAAAATAATTCAGACAGCTGTTAGTATGACAGTATTTACACAACTATGAATACTTTGTCGGGCAACCCTTAGCCTTAATGACAGCCTGTGGTCTCCTGGGCATACTTTTATCCAGCTTCATGCAAACCTCAACTTTTTGTATGAATTTGTATCAATTTGCTGCTCCATTGCAGCGGCTTAGTACTGTAATCATGCGCTTTGCTGTTATAATGCAGGGAACCACTCGTTATACTTCTCCTAACTGATATTTTCAGAAATAGAAGTCGTGTTTTTTTCCATCTGAAACGTGCTGCGATTTCTATTCCAAAGCCACTCATATAATGCACAAACACTCAAGCAAGCTACAGAATTGCGCACGCGCTCTCTCTCTCTCTCTCTCTCTCTCTCTCTCTCTCTCGCTCTCTCCCTACCATTAAGTAACTTGTACATTGTTTTACTTACTTGTTTTTAACATATCCGACCGAACTACAAACTTTCCAGTGATGTCTGTGAGAAAGATATATTCACTCGACAAGCTCGCGCATCTGCGCCGCCGCGCGCTCAATCCACTCAGCGTGCTTTGTTTATCAGCTCGCGCACATCAGCTATACAGGCGTTAATACTGAATGTTTAACGTTATATTCATTGCATACATATACTTCGTAGTAGACATCCTTAACTCCTTTCTGCTGTCTGTTGTTCTGTTGTTGGTGTTTCTTTGTTTGAATATGGCGTTTATCACATGCTGTGTGGTATCGGCGTTTGGTATCGGGGCATTTTAATGAGTACGAGTACAGGAGACCGGTATCGGTGCATCCCTAATATTAATATAGAAAATAGTTATTTTAACCTCTTTAACTGTAAACTTTAAGTTTACTTCACTATATTACAATTAAATCCTAATCTAATCATGATCCCTAATATTAATATAGAAAATAGTTATTTTAACCTCTTTAACTGTAAACTTTAAGTTTACTTCACTATATTACAATTAAATCCTAATCTAATCATGACAATCTATATATCGTTGGAAAGGTCTAAGACTCCTAAATAGATATTTTACCACTGTTTTTTGTTAAAAATTGTTGGAAAAGTAATAGATTAATTTATGACAAGAGTCATAACAACCTCAAAAATCTACATCATAACAGGAGTTCTGACCTTTGTCACAAAAAGTCTTCTTTGTTGCCTTTTTCTCTATCACACTTTAGAAATCATCAGAAATGATATATCAATTGAAAACTTAAAATCTCAAAATCCTTTGAAAACCATTTTAAAATCAGACATTGCATTACCATGAAAATGGTACATCAAAACCATGTTACAAAATGTTTTCATTCATGAATTATTTAAGTTTGGATAGTGCACTTTCACGTCTATGTTCAAAAATGTGAGTGACAGTTAAGGGGTTAAATTGTAAAATTTCAAAATACTACTGTTTTACTGTATGTTTGATCAAATAAATGCAGCCTTGGTGAGCATAAGAGACCTCTTTAAAAAAACATTTAAAAAAATTTACCAATTCCAGACGTTTTAATGGTTGTGTGTGTATTTAAAAAATGTTATTAATGGTTGTTTTTATATGAAAATTAGTATTAAATATTAACTTGCTGTTATCAAATTTATAAACTATGTAGATGTTGTAAAAAACCCATATCAGTCAACCATTAAACCATGGCTTTTTAAACTCTGTTTTTATAGTGTTTGTATGTTTAATGACACTCTTCTTGACCCTTCAGTAATCTGAGAAACAGGGGTAGTTCTCTGTGTGACATCTCCATCCTGGTGGTGGATATCATGCACGGTTTAGAGCCACAGACGATTGAGTCCATCAACCTGCTGAAGGAGAAGAAATGCCCCTTCATAGTAGCACTTAACAAGGTCCCAGATACTGACTACCGAATGTTTTACACTGATGATTGCAGCAAGTATTTGAATGCTAATGTGTTTCTTTCTCAGATTGACCGTCTGTACGACTGGAAGAAGAGTCCAGACACAGACGTGGTGGCCACACTGAAGAAGCAGAAGAAAAACACCAAGGATGAGTTTGATGAGAGGGCTAAAGCGGTCATCGTAGAGTTTGCGCAGCAGGTCTGTTGTCATCATCTTGTAAAGTACAGTCCCTTTTACCGTTGAGCTGCAAATGTCACCCATTGAGTTTTACACACTTTTACAAGTGCTGTCTTATGTGTCTTGCAATCTTCAGGGTCTTAACGCTGCCCTGTTCTACGAGAACAAGGACCCTCGTACGTTTGTGTCCCTGGTTCCCACATCGGCCCACTCGGGTGATGGGATGGGGAACCTCATCGCCCTGCTGGTGGAGCTCACTCAGACCATGCTGGCCCGCCGACTGGCTCATTGTGATGAACTTCGGGCACAGGTCATGGAGGTAAGAGAACAAGCTTAAATGAGTTCCTGCTAACCAATCGTAACAGTCTGGTTTGGTATGTTCAATCACAATAGTTTGTGAAATCTGATACTTTGTTTTTTCTTCCCATGGAGCCCAGCTGTAATATAACCTCAGCTGTCCATCTTCTACATCTTAGGTAAAAGCTCTGCCTGGCATGGGTACGACGATAGACGTGATCCTGATCAACGGTTGTCTGCGGGAGGGCGAGACTATTATCGTCCCCGGTGTGGACGGACCAATCGTCACTCAGATCAGAGGGTTGCTCCTCCCACCACCCCTGAAAGAGCTCCGAGTGAAGGTCTTATGCACAATTATATGTTTAGTTTGCTGTAAACTCTGAGCTTGTTTGTATCTCACTTGTTATATTTTTCTTCTCTCTGGATACAGAATCCGTATGAGAAGCATAAAGAAGTGTCTACGGCTCAGGGAGTCAAGATCCTGGGGAAAGATCTGGAGAAGACGCTGGCAGGTCTGCCTCTCCTCGTCGCTCATAAAGAGGATGAAATTCCAGTCCTGAAGGTAACTGTTACTTTACAAAACAATCATGTCATGTCCTTCTCTCTGTCTCTAAGAAGGCACTCTACTTTTCTTTATCTTTCCTCTCTTTTCTTGTTCTTATATTAATCAAGTCAGAATTAACAGTTCATCGTATTGCTACATTGGCGACCTTTCCTGCATCCTGATGTTGGTTGTTTATAGGACGAGTTGATCCGGGAGCTGAAACAGACTCTGAATGCCATAAAGCTGGAGGAGAAGGGTGTGTATGTGCAGGCCTCCACACTCGGCTCTCTGGAAGCTCTGCTGGAGTTCTTGCGTACATCCAAAGTGCCTGTAAGCTTTCAAACACGCACACATACTCTCATAAAACCCATTTTATAGTTCTTGAACAGTATATCGGCATGGCTGATATAATAGCCAGTATTTGGCTTTTTTTTTTAATTATCAGCATTGGCTGATCAGTTTATCTGTTTGGCTGATGTGTCAGAAACAGGACTTTTATTTTGACAGCACTGAGAATGCCAGTGCCTGAGTGCATGGCACTCTCCATCTTCTTTAGCTTGCTCATTAGTCTCAGTTTAACATTTTCTGTCTAATATATCATTA
>NW_015542366.1:976950-980614 GCF_001515605.1 Sinocyclocheilus anshuiensis | reverse complement strand
ACATTATGTAAAATAAATTTCATTACAGCAATTACGCATGTTTTTACTATCTTTACAATAATTGTGTGATATGTATACAGTATGTATACTATATATATATATATATATATATATATATACATACACAGACACCACAAAATTGGTGGTAACTTTGTGCGATGCACAAATAGCTCTACTCACATGTAGCACAGATTCACATTTGATTCCAGTCGAGTTTAATGATTTTCCATAAAAATACATAGTGCACAAACATTTTTCAAATTAGTCCATTTTTAATTAGATTTTATTTATTTTATCAATATTTTGAAGTTCAAATGAAATGGAAATATACTTATAATCAGCCTTTCTTTTGTCTTGGCTGCCATCTTGAAGTATTGTTTTTTTTTTTTTTCTTCACATGGAGCTTGTCACAATGTAATTAAGATAAGGAAAGATTCTCTCTCTGTCCCTCAGTATGCTGGCATCAACATTGGTCCTGTCCACAAGAAAGACGTCATGAAAGCTTCCACTATGTTGGAGCATGATCCACAGTATGTATTCTGATTGATACATAATATATCTCCTCTTGTGAGATTGTTCTCCTAATCTTTCGCGCTCTCTTCCTGTAGGTATGCAGTGATCCTGGCGTTTGATGTGAAAATAGAGCGAGATTCTCAGGAGTTGGCCGACAGTCTCGGTGTGCACGTTTTCAGCGCTGAGATCATCTATCATCTGTTTGATGCCTTCACCAAATACAGAGAAGACTACAAGAAACAGAAACAGGATGAATTCAAGTGCGTTCTCTACTGCCCTCATCCTCCCCTTCTATTTTAATCATTGACATATACGGTAGTGTTCACTTTCTAGTTAATACTACAGTTAACTTTTATTCAACAAGGAATTATTCAAAAGTGTCATTGTCAGTAAATACATTTAAGAATTTCTCTGTCAAACAAATGTTGTTCTTTTAAACTTTCTATTCAGCAAAGAATCCTGAAAAATGTATCACAGTGTTTATAAAAAAAAATATTAAGCAGCACAACTGTTTTCTACATTGATAATAATAAGAAATGAAGACTGGAGTAATGGCTGCTGAAAATTCAACTTTGCATAACAGGAATTAGTTACACTTTAAAATGTATTAAAATAGAAAACAAATCGTAATAATTTACAATATTACTTTACAATATTGTTTTGTAACATTTGGATCAAATAAATGCAGCCTTGGTGAGCATAAGAGACTTCTTTTGAAAACATTATAAAATCTGGAAAACCAACCCCAAACTTATGAATGGTAGTGTACAATTTATCATTAACTCACCTGAGCCAAAAGTCATTTTACATAACAAACTAGACTAAATTCTTCAAGACTGTGGTTACAGTGGTTTCTTAGAAAAACATGTAGTTTCTCCCGAGTGTTTGCAGTCTGAATATCTGAAAGTTTTTCTCTTTTTCAGACACATAGCTGTGTTCCCCTGTAAGCTGCGTATATTGCCCCAGTTCATCTTCAACTCCAGAGATCCCATTGTCATGGGCATCACTGTGGACGCTGGAGTACTGAGAACGGGCACTCCTGTGTGTGTGCCCAGCAAAGGGGTGAGAAATTTAGAGAGTGCACACTTAAGCTCAACAGTGAAAGAAGCAGAGAAGCTCCTTTCCTCTACTGTCAGCTTTTACATTTTAACAGTTTATTTTAAGGTGAAATTTGTTTTGTTTGCATTCATTTGTTCCACTCTCTCTGTCTCTCTCTCTCAGTTTGTAGATATTGGCATTGTGACCGGTATTGAAATAAATCACAAGTCTGTAGAAAGTGCTAAGAAAGGACAGGAGATCTGTGTGAAAATAGAGCCAATTCCTGGAGAATCACCCAAGATGTACGGCCGACACTTTGAGGCTGTAGACATCATTGTTAGCAAGGTAAGCTCTCTCCCAACATCATGAAATAAAGCCACTGGAGCTCACATGATGCGTTCTTTTTGTTTCAATTATAATAAATTGTATTATAATTTTATATTTTAATTTGTGTTTGATAATATTTATTATTAATTTATTATAATATATAAATAACTTTTAAACCATAGTAATTTTTACTTTTGCCTTGGCAACTAATATACTAAAATTTTAAGCTGTACTAATATGACTCAAAACTAAAAATAAAGGGAAAAAAGCTAAATAGAAATATATATAAAAAAAAAACTACTACAAATGTTGCAGCACTATTCAAATGTGATTCAAATGTCTTCCTTTATTTCTTGCAGATCACCCGTCAGTCAATCGATGCTCTGAAGAACTGGTTCAGAGACGAGATGCAGAAATCAGACTGGCAATTAATCATGGAACTGAAGAAAACCTTTGAAATCATCTGAACACACCTGTGACTGACTGATCGTAGATCTAAACGACCCCCATGCACACATACAAATGCTATACGTTGTTCACTCCTAAAGGTCACTTGTGATTATGGAGTCATCAGTGTTGCTCATACATTTAAGGACATTTGTACTCAGACACAGCCTTGCACAGTCCTGTATTGAGGACTAGTTTCTCGTGTGCATGGGCGAACACTCACACCACTCCCCTTTTCTTCTCCAACTCTTTTTGGGTGGTGGGGAGTGTTGAACACAAAAAAAAAAAATGGAAAAAAAAAAGTGGGGGAAAAAAGTTTTTCTGTGAGAAACTGAAACTTTTACCACTGTTTTAAACAGTGACAGATGTTAGAAAATGTTAGACAACCTATACAATTATTCCAAACGTGCCTGTTCTTTCTGATCAATCCAGTTTATTTTTCTTTCATTTCATGGTATTCTCCTTAAAGTTCACTGTATGGCTGGAGTTAACTTGAGCCGCTGGTTTAGACCTGAGGTCTGACCTTAGATTTACACTGAGGTTTAAATCAAAAGTTATAAAGTGAAGTCAGTGTGGCTTTCGTGAATGACTGATGGAGATTTTGCTAGTATTTTAGATATCAAAAAACATTTACCTTATCAGTATTTTCATTTGCCCTGCTTTTTTCTTTCCTTTCTGGAGTGCAGTTCTTAAATGGTCCTTTTTAAAGCTATCCTCTCCCAGCCAGAAACGGACTCTCGTCCTCTCCCTCCCTCGAGTTTCCTTTGTGCCCACTGACACCTTCACCCAGAGTGTGTGAACTTGTATGAAAGGCCCGGCCCTTCCTCATTTTGAATATGAAATATCAAAGAAATTGACACATGAAAATCAACAATAAAGAGATGGCCTATTTATAGGTGATGTTCTTTCTTAAGTTTTGTTTTTTCGTGATAAATACACAGGTGAATCTTGAAAAATGTCAAGAAATGAAATAGACATTATATTTGGCATGAAGAAAAAGACACTATTTTTGAGCACCAGAAAGATATGATTTTTTTTTTTTTGCTCCAAAATGTCAAAAGCCGGCTATAATGTGGGAACACTCGTCCTCATTACTGATGTGAAAAAAAGAAAATATATATCTATATACACATCATGGTATACATGGTAGTGTTAGTTGTAGGCAATTTATGCTGGTTTTAATCATTAAAAAAATGTATTGATTGGATGGTTTTCAGTACTTCATTACAGCACATAGCATGTATATTAATACTATATTCATTTATGTATTGCTATATTACAGTAATGAGAGTTTGAGAGAGAATGTGCTTGATGTGAAAATGTTTAAAAATCCTAAAGG
>NW_015542366.1:968250-976683 GCF_001515605.1 Sinocyclocheilus anshuiensis | reverse complement strand
CTTGTCCTACCAAAAAAAAAAAGGGAAAAGGACGTTTATTTGTTTGTTTATTATTTATTTATCTATGGTGGCTCCCGGTTAAGGAGTAGAGTTTAATTTACTTTTTAATTCATCTATGAGGTTTTTAGGAGCTGTCGTGTTATCTGAATATAAATCCAGCAGGGGGCGCTACAGGTACATATGGATTTCAATAGAATAGTATTTGGCGTGTGGTCTGTAGATCATACAAGTTGACTTTTGCTCAAGATTTTTTCAAAATAGTTTGTGTTTTACTCTACCTATGGACGTGTGGTGTTAAATATAGTAGATTCACTAACATACGACCAAATGTTGACTTTCATATCCAGTCTAGTGCTGCTAAATGCCTAGAATGTCAATGCGTTTGTTTCTGAAGTCTTTAAAATATTCAGTGAGCCCAAGCAGCATGAATTGGGTGTCGTGTGGCGGAAAACAATTGCAGATTGTTGATTTTGGTTTAACACAGGCTGACATCCTGCCAGATGAAAGAAGAGGAGAGAAGCCGGACCTGCCCGATAACCCTCAACAAATCGTCATCCCTAACATCCAGGGAAAAGGAGGGATCAGAGCCCTCGCTCCAAATACCCTGCTGCTGCGGACTACACACAGGATATCTGTCATTTCATTCGGCCATATATTCGTTTGCTTATGGATTATCGCTTTTGAGCTTTAGACGCATACGAAGTCATGAATTCGGCTGAACAGACCATCACATGGTTAATAACGCTGGGTGTCCTGGAATCACCCAAAAAGACACTGTCGGACCCTGAAGGCTTTTTACAGGCATCTCTCAGAGATGGAGTGGTTTTGTGTAAACTGCTGGAACGACTGCGACCCGGTTCGGTTCACACGGTAAGCCGTTTGGCATGAAGCTCATGCAGTTCCATAACAGAGTAAATCAATTACACAAAAGCACTGATGTTTTTGTGCGTCGGAGCGTCGGTCTCCGCGCGCGCCTTTTGTGTTCGTTCACTGCACGCGCTACGATTAACCAGCACACTAGCATACCGTTTTCTTTAAATTTTAGTTTATAATTTAATTTCTTGAACTGTGAGTAAAAGGGGATTAAGTAGAATGTATGTAGAGGAAATTTTGTATAATTTGCAGTGATGGGGAAAGAGTTGTATTTGAATAATAATCGTAATGAAAAACGCAATTGATCAACAACAAATACATAAACGGATATTAATCTTGGGATTTGTCTATATAAGTCGACCGCCATTGACTGGTAAATAGAGAGAGGAAACGACGATGTCCGGTTAGTGAACGAATTGTTTTTGAGTTGGATCTTTTTAGTGAATCAGTTGAGCACCTGTCTGAATGATTCTTTCGCGAATCTGACTCTTTGAACCGAACCGTATCATTCGGACGTGTCCGAGTTAATGAGCCAAAAAAAACGGATGAATGAATAGATAATAAATACTACAAATTCTGCTTAAATGCCACTTTCATGAGCCGTGGCTGCACAAATTGAATTGAGACACTTGAAATCACAGGGAATAACCAAACTTAATAGGAAAGTATTCCTCATCGGGATGTCATGGCCCGTTGTTGTTGTTTTTTTTTAATTTAACTTCTCATCACTAGAAATATGTGGCTTGTGGAACAGTACTTTTTTATAATTAGACCATTTTGATTTTAAATAGAAATCTGCTAATGGAGCGGAGTTATTGAATTTGAGCACATTTCAAAACAATATTAAATTCTCGCTAAGCATCCTTTGTTCTTTTGCAGGATGTTTATTTGTAACTGTATGGAGTTTAGTATCATTTTTATGTTATACTTTATTATATCCACATACGCTTTGATATAAATGATAATGTGGATGTTTAATTAATAATTCATAAACATTTTGTGGATTATATCAACCATAGTCTCGACATACAGCGTAGTCGAAAGTATTCTAATTTATAAGTAATACAACATAGTATATAGTACATAGTAAAAACAATGTGTCGCATAGTTACAGCATTTCACGGAGATGTTAGACTTCGCTCTGACAGGACTGCTCAGGTAGTGTTTGCTTGTGCCAGCATGCCGCAAGCTATTAGCGCACGTCATTTCCGCTATTCCTCCGCCAACTTCCCTATGAAGAATAAGTGGATTTTTGCAGGAACGGGGCGATGAGCCGTGATATAAACAAATGCCATATTCGCATAAGTTTTTGTTTATTCTTTGAAAAACCTGCTTGGAAGAGGATTTATCTGTTCGCTTTATTTTCAGATCTATCTGGACCCGCGGAAAGACGAGTGTTTGAGTAATATCAGAGAGTTTGTGAAAGGCTGTGCATTATATCACATAGAGGTGAGTGCTTCTGTTTTAGTCGTTAATTTCCTTTGCGTGCTCGTTTATATTTCTGAGCACTGATTCAGTGGCTTGTTTGTGTGGTTTGAAGGCAAATCAGGTCGCCAGACTGAGTCTCAGCTGGAGTTGGGAACAGACTAATCCTGTGTGTTTTGGTTTTAGTGTTATTATTACGTCGGTAACAATGGCATCTTGGCTTGTTTGTTGCCATGACAATTTCTTAGATGAATAATGCACCATTGCTTTAATGTGTCATTTGTAGATGTCCAGGTAGCTTGCTCTACTTTGTGTTTACAGACAGTGAAAAGTCAAGCTGTGGAAGACAGAATTGATTATAAAAACATTGAAAGACATGATATCACAATCAATAAACTATTTATAAGGGCCCCGTGGCCTGTATTTTGCAATTAATCACTAAGGAGGTGAATGAGAACTAACTGACATATAGGGATATGCCGGTATCAAATTGTCATGTTGCGATTATGCATTTTGACCAGTTGATGGGAAAAGTATTCTTAAAATGCATTCAAAATTCTGAATAACTTGTAATATATAATTATTCACGGTATTTAGAAGAGCCCACGATAACAATATCGTGCATATTAATTACCGTGGTATATCGCATTACCGAATACCAGCACAAGTCTACATGTGACTGTCCAAAATTACACAAAAATGTGAAATAATAAATGCCAAGAGCAAGTATTTCAGGAAAACAATGGATAAATTTGGGTTTATTCAGAATATTATTCCAATATATCCCAACAGCTGCAAAGAATCTAAAAGTGTTTTCCAGAATAAAGCAGAATGTGGGCTTTAAACTGTAGCTGATGTTCACGTAAGTCAAGTCAATGTTATTTTTATACCGCTTTTTCACAATACACCTTGTTTCGAAGTAGCTTTACAGAAAAACATGATGTTTATAGTATCTTACAATCTTCATGTCTTATAGTTTCATTTAGCAGATTAGAGCTGAGTGGTAACAGTTTACATTTTGCAACAATCTAGCAGTTTAGTTTTACTATTTAGTATATACTAGTCGTTTATGTGAGAATACTGAATGTGTGTGTGGATAAAGCTGGATTTACTTGTATATCCAACTTTTAAATAGAGCTGTTCAATTATATGTGTAGTTTACATGGCAACATGATCATGATCTGGTGAAACTGGACTGCTGAATTACAAGCATAAATGTCCAATATTTAGTGTAACGTTTCATAATAAACACTTTAACTTCAGTAATTTACAGGGTGTTGCCGATTGGGCGTTGCACCTGACAGTGCTCAATGCCAGGTAAAATTTATTCAGAGTTGTCCAAACTTGTTTATCAAGAGAAGTTCTTTGCTGAAAATTGCAGTGCATTGTAACAGTTTTTTTTACACTGTTGATATGCTATTAACAGTTCATTTGTTTGTAAACATGGTGTTCTGGCAGCTCAGTCTCCACTCAAGTCCAACACCTCAAGGTGTTGGTATGAGACTGAATCAGATCCTTCACCCACACAGTGTTTTTACTGGAGGCAGAGCCAATGCTATTGTTAAACCTGTTTTTATGGCTAGTTTTTGTGTTCAGATCTAGCTCTGCCCATTTTTCCTGCAGATATCTATAGTATGTCTGTACAGGCAATTGCATGTTGTTTCTTGGTAAAAGCATGCAAGAATAGACAGCACAGTATGCAGCCATAAATTATTCACATTATAGTGCAATGAATTGTCACACGACCTTTGATTTACTGCAATCTCTAAAGTCTAGCACTGGCTATGTAATGAATTCCATTCAGATCTAATGTGATAGCACCATGTTATTTTGAAAGTGACGATTTTCTCAACAACTGCTGTTCTGTCAGTAAAAGCTGTTTTTACTTTTTGAATGCCACATTTTTTTGTCACTTTTGAGTGTTTTCAGGAAATCTGACAGTGATTTTTCTTCACAAACACTTCTGTGCTTGTTAATGCTTGGCAGCGTGATCGCGTAACTGCAATCTTTCTGCCCACAGGGGTGCTGGGTGCGCATGTTGCTCTGTGTGGCATTTGTTGCTCTGTATGAGTGTGCTGTTGTGTAGGACCGTTGTGGTTCTACTTCTGTGTGTGTGTAACTGTGTTTCAGAAGTGCCAGTGTCTTCGGTTCTTCTAGCCAGCTGTGAGCGCACAGTATGCAGCCATAAATTATTCACATTATAGTGCAATGAATTGTCACACGACCTTTGATTTACTGCAATCTCTAAAGTCTAGCACTGGCTATGTAATGAATTCCATTCAGATCTAATGTGATAGCACCATGTTATTTTGAAAGTGACGATTTTCTCAACAACTGCTGTTCTGTCAGTAAAAGCTGTTTTTACTTTTTGAATGCCACATTTTTTTGTCACTTTTGAGTGTTTTCAGGAAATCTGACAGTGATTTTTCTTCACAAACACTTCTGTGCTTGTTAACGTTTGCCAGCGTGATGGTGTAACTGAGATCTTTCTGCCCACAGGGGTGCTGTGTGCGTATGTTGCTCTGTGAGGCATTTGTTGCTCTATATGAGTTCTGTTGTGTAGGACGGTTACGGTTCTGTGTGTTTGTGAGTTTCAGGAGTTTCAAGAGTCTTCGGTTCTTCTGGCCAGCTGTGAGAGGTTCAGACAAGCCCTCTATTGTGGTGAATGGAGTTGTGTGTTTGAATGGGCAGAGCTGCCAGCTCATTAATGGTGCTGTGGGGTCTGGCACAGACCAGAATTAAGAGAGGCACTCCAGTCCACACTAAAACTGCTTTTTCAAATGGCATGTTTGGATGACTGGTTTAAAGAGAAAGAGCAGGAGGGAATTTAATTCCACTACAGTGATGGCAGATGATGTAATGTAGACTTCGATGTGTGTGATGATTGTTGATTGTGTTTGAGTCTTGGGGATTGCACTTTAGGCCTGTATCAAGTACTGAATATTAATGAAATGTCTTTGTGTCTCTTTTTTGAGAGATTCATCGGAGAAAATAAACATAGTTTATTTAACATCTTAATTCACTGATAGGAGAAAGTTTCTTTTGTCAGTTCCTGTTAAGTTCATCCTCTTGTAAAATCATTGTTGACTGTTTTTAGATTGCTACATTGCCATGGGTTAAAAATGTTTAATTCAGTAATGACTGCAACCAGTTTATTGATGCACAGTACTGATCAAAAGTCTGGGGGTCGACAAGATTTTTAATGGCTTTAAAGGGTTAGTTCACCCAAAAATTAAAATTCTGTCATTAATTACTCATACTCGTGTTGTTCCAAACCCGTAAGACCTTCGTTCATCTTCGGAACACAATTTAAGATATTTTTGATGAAATCTGAGGGCTCTCTGACCCTCCCATAGACAGCAAGGTAACTACCACGTTCAAGGTCCAGAAAAGTACCAAGATGATCGACAAAGTAGTCCGTGTGACATCAGTGGTTCAACTGTAAAGTTACGAAGCTACGAGAATACTTTTTTGTGCAAAGAAAACAAAAATAACAACTTTATTCCACATTTTCGTCTCTACTGCATCACTTGTGGATGCGCGTTCACGACAGTATCATGACGCGAGCGTGTGAGAGTACTATTCAGAGAGTACTTTTTTTTTTAGTATTCAGGGTCAAAGAGCCCTCAGATTTCATCAAAAATATCTTAAATTGTGTTCCGAAGATGAACGAAGGTCTTACGGGTTTGGAACAACACGAGGGTGAGTAATTAATGACAGAATTTTCATTTTTGGGTGAACTAACCCTTTAATGGTCTCTTATACGGCTGCATTTATGTGATCCCATTACTCCAGTCTTCAGTGTCACAAGATTCTTTAGAAATCATTTTAATATGCTGATTTTAATATTTTTGTGGAAACCGTGACATTTTTTTCAGGATTTTTTATATATTTATTTATTTCTATTTATTTATGTATTTATTTTTTTGGAAGGATAGAAATTTCAGAAAGAACAGCATTTATTTGAAATAGAAATCATTATAGCATTATAGGGCTAGTAAATAACTAAAGGAAAGGAAAAATCTTACCTACCCCAGATTTTGAACAGTAATGTAAGTGTATTTTATTTCTAAAATTAAACAATCTCTCTGACCAATATGTAAGAGGAAAAAATAGTTGTAATCAAAGTTACAGGTGATTTTTTTAAGACAACATGAAATCTAAATGAACCCAATTTACTTCCTTAATACATGGTAATACCTCATAAAATCAAGTGTTTCACTTGAAAAGACTTCATATTATGGCAGTGAAATGGGAAAATGGCAAACACTTCCAAAAAAATGACTTTTTTTTTTTTAATTGATAAAATAGCCTGCTTCCTAACTGTGTATAGAAAACAATAGCCACGTAAACACTGCAGCTAAATTCAGTTGTCAGTTCACCTTTTAGTGCTTAATCCTGTTCTGACACTCAGTTTAGTATTTTACGGGAGTGACAACCACTACAATCGAATTGACTCCCAAAAAATTAAAGTAGTGGCCACCCCATTTGCAGAAATTCTACATGGTGTGTACGGAACCAAACTGAACAACTAGTTGTTAATGACGTATTTAAACGTGTCAGTGTTGTGGTGCAAGAAATCACAGGAAAGGAGGTACGTCTTGACTCAGTGTTGCCAGACCTTGACATAAAAAAACTGCAAATGAGAACAAGCCAATAATAAACTCCAATAAAATCCAAACGTGTTATCTTGGAAATAAGCCACATACCAAAATATCGCCACCTGCCTACTTTATTATCTCCATAAACTAGATCGCTTTATGACCTGGGCCCAAACAACAAACCCAAAGACACCTAATAAGCATTGCTTATAATAAGTGGACATGGCAACACTTCAACAGCGCGATCTGCAAAGCAACCTTCCAAACTTAAACAAAACACGATGGCTCTGCCAACAGTGGTTTTGTTAAAATCGCCAAACATAAGTCTTTGGTCGCTTGTGAGTTCAGTTCTGAACACACACAAAACTGTAATTTAGGGGATTCACTACTGTATTTAAATATGGTTGTCACTCCTGAAACTTTAAAGTGTGTACGTGGCCAACAAGTAAACCATTCATAGTTGACTTCCCCAAAAGGTATAGTTTCCTAAATTATAATCATCATAGAAAAATGCAAATGAGCTGATCCACCAGGAAAAATGTGGTGTTTGGTGTCCAGGACCACTTTACTTCTCCATCTTATTGCCTGTATTGTTTGAAGAGTTCAAATCAAGCTGGTGTCAAATCAGGCCAGTTTGGGTTTACTTGGGATGAGCTTATGTGTCCAGATGGCCCAGAGAGCAGCAGGTAGTCTGAGAGCCAGAAATCCACACGCACACAACACTGCCCTAGCTTAGCAAAACTACATTCTTATATTCCCTCAGTGAAGCTCCTTTTATAGAGAATCTGTGATCCTCATAAATGTTTGTAGGTTTCTGTGACTGGAACTTTGGTCTGTCAAAGAGGTCAGCTTAACCCTAGTGACAGTTTCTGTAATGTTGCTTATTCTGCAGAATATGTGCATACTGTTACTGTTCTGCTGTTTTGCAAATGGCCTTTAGATTTGCATATTTAGCATTACATGACTTGAGTTACAATCCATCTCTGCTAAAACTGTCCATCCAAGTTTAATATATAGACTTGAAGCTTTTTACCATTTGTAATGCTTGGGCCAGCATCACTCATCGTATTCTGATCCCTTGATGCATTTCATTTCAAATGCATAAATATGCTGATTTGAATCACAAGAAATATTTCTTATTATTATCAATGTTGAAAACAGTCATGCTACTTAATATTTTTGTGGAAATCATGATACATTTTTTCTGGATTCTTTGATGAATTTTTTTTACTGTTTTTTTAAAAACTGAAAGTTTTTACTGTTACTTTTAATTAGTTTCATCATTGCTGAATAAAAGCATTAATTAAAGGGGTCATATGATGCGATTTCAGTTTTTCCTTTCTCTTTGGAGTCCCGGGGACGAAGCGGAGTCCAGCCCGGGGTCGTCACGTGGTTGCCGCAAGCCCGCCAGCCGCTGCTTCGTCAAATCCACCGGCCGTTCCTCACTCAAGCCCGCCGGCCCCTGCTCACTCAAGCCCGCCGTGTGTGACGCTGTGTTTCGTTGTGAAAGCGAAACTACTTTGTTTGGCTTTCC
>NW_015542366.1:967989-968227 GCF_001515605.1 Sinocyclocheilus anshuiensis | reverse complement strand
CCTTATTTCAAATTACCGACTCACACTTTTCTCATCCTAATTTTACAAGTTGAAAGTTACAAAACAACACACGCACAGTGCTGACTGATAATGGCCGGGTGTTCTCCGAGTCCGATTGACTCGTGTATTACACACAATGTTAAACAGACCCGGGACCCGAAGTAATAGATTGGGACCCGACCCGGACCCGGCTGACCATTTAAAATATAGCCCCGAACCCGTACGGATCCCGGGTCGG
>NW_015542366.1:958904-967912 GCF_001515605.1 Sinocyclocheilus anshuiensis | reverse complement strand
TTTCTCCGATCACAAATGCAGACATGGTTTTATGTTTACGCGGCGCTATGCAACGCAAAGCGTAAAAAGACAGTATAAGTCATTATAATCCGTAATTATGTCCCCACTGGATGCAACAAATGCCTCGTTTATAATGGGTTTTATTGTTTTTGTCACGTCGCTCCGGCCGGGACACGGCATCACAGTATGGTAAGGGGCGTAACATTTCCGTCACACGCTTGAGGTATTCGGCCAATCACAGCACACCTCGTTTTTCAGACCAATGAGCTTTGTAAAAAATCGACGTGTTTCAGAAAGGCGGGGCATAGAGGAGAAACAATAATGTACAGTATGTGGAAAAGAATGTGTTTTTTTAACCTTAAACAGCATAAACACATTTCATTACACCAAATAATGTTCTTTTTAGCAACATCATATGACCCTTTAAATAAATAAAAAAATCTTAGTGGCTCTAAACCTTTGAAGAGTATGTCATGAATCAAGTTGATCTTGTTTTGCAGATAAAAAAAAAACAGTATTTATTCTTTTGGGACTTGTTAACCTACTGCACTTAAGGCATGCTGTGCATCAAATCAAAACATGCTAATCTAAAATGTAATTTCTCTTTGTATAGGATTGTCTGTATGATGTGAGACTAGCAGATCCAAATTCTGTACTTTTATTCGCTTTATATTTGAGCTCATGAATGTCTTTTCGTTTTTAGCATGTGTAATTGTGGCATTTTTCCCTCTGCAGGTATTTGAGGCCAATGACTTGTTTCAGGGCCAGAACTTCTCCAAAGTCTTGAATTGTTTGGTTGCACTCAACAAAGCAACTTCAGGTGAGATACGTCTGAAACACCTGTATTATCAGTGCTGTCTGACCGTCAAATCATTTGATAAGTAAAGTCATTTAGTTTATTACCAGCATAGCCTAGCTGTATTTGTCTTGTCACAGTATTTACTCTGAAATGAGCTAAAACCTGATATGATTGCCCAAATATTTTTTGTAAATATTCTTAAAAATGTTTTTTAAAGAAAGTTTTCTGTTAAAGAGATTTTGAAAATCTTGTCATCATTTACTCACCCTCCACTTGTTCCAAACCTGTATGAGTTTCTTTCTTCTGTTGACCACAAAAGAATGTTAGTAACCAAACAGATGCTGGTAGCCATTGACTTCCATAATATTGTTTTCCATACTATGGAAGTCAGTGACTACCAGCAACTGTTTGGCTACCAACATTCTTCAAAGTATCTTCTTTTGTATTTATTGTTTTTCATTTTTAGGTGTCCTATTCCTTTAAGGTTAGGGTTAGGTTATAGTATCTATGTCTAGCTGTAAATAAAGACAATAGAATGGAATGTCCCCATTTAGATAGCTAAGTAAATGTGTATGTTTTGTTGATGAGTATTTTCTGGTTGTAGAGTCCGGTGGTGAGAGTAATTCAGTGTGTTCTCGTCACTCGTCTTCTCTGCGGATCAAGTCCTTTGACTCGATCAACTGTTCTTCCACTCACAGGAGATCATCCAGACTCAAGTACAACCAGTACCGCAGTCTGGTGAGCTTCACAACCACTTCACACCCTAATAAATAAATAGAATAAAAAATCTAAACCTCTGGAAAACAGACTGAATTGATTAAAAAAAATATATTGTTAAATGTACTACTCAATTCTTTGTGTGTAACACCTTTTTGAGTACTTGGTACACATGTAAATTGAGACCTCAGACAAATATGAAAGCCCGAAAGAGAAGCTGGAAGAAATTCTCTCTATTTGTTTTTCTCTTTCTGTCTAGGACATGTCTGAAAACAGTGCCCCTCAGGTGCTGGTGAAAGCGCGGTTTAACTTTCAGCAGACCAATGAGGATGAGCTGTCCTTCAATAAGGGTGACATCATCCAGGTGACACGGCAGGAAGAGGGCGGCTGGTGGGAGGGGTCTCTCAATGGCAAAACCGGCTGGTTTCCTAGCAACTATGTCAAAGAGATCAAAGGCTCTGGTTAGTATTTGCCGCTTTAAACCTCGAAAAAATTTAGTTGCAGAAGTTGAACCCTGACAAAAACTCTTGTAGGAAGAGAACTCCTGCAGGACCAGACAAGCAAAGTGAACTAGAGGATTTTGTCTTACTCATAGTCCTCTCATAGGCTGCCAAGAAAAGCAGAAGAGATGAAATTTTGTAAACCCTATTTACCTGCTGACTTTCTTCTGTGTCCTAGTGTTACCATAATATTTTCATAAAAGACCTGCTGGGTATGTGCATAGATCAGAAAATCGCTGCGGGCAGCTGCATCTTAGGCTGTCAGCACTTTAGCCAGCTTAAAATATTTGGGTGATATATTTTTTTAAAAGCCATATTTGTACTTGTACTCTATGAGGCACTGTGGCACTATGTGAACGTAAAATCTGCCCGGGTCTATTAAAAGGGCGATTAATAGAGGACTTACAGGCTTAATGAAAATGTGCCAAAAGAGAACTGAATGGCAGCTCTCTGCAAAAGCCAAAAACTGTAGGATTATGTGACCATTACAGGCTTACAGTGGAAAAATGTGCGCTCGTTCAACCCAGGTTGCGTACAAGACCAGGTGCTGCATAAAGAGGAGCAAACTAAGAATTAAAAGAGTAAATGAAGGACACTTCATCTGAAGACACCATTTGTAATGACAAAACCTTTTGTTTGTTTAGTTATTTAATAAAATTTGCTGATCTAGTGCTTTAGACTTTAACTTTCCCTTTAAACATTTTCATCCCACCAAAAAAAAAATAAGTGACTTTTTAAAAAAATATTTGAAAGAAGCCTCTTATGCTCACCAAGGCAACCCAAAATACAGTAAAAACTGAAATATTGGCAAGATTATTACAATATAAAATGTATTATAGAATATATATTTGAAGTGTCACATGATTCAGAAATCATTCTAATATGCTGATCTGCTGTTCAAGAAACATTTCCTATTATCAATGTTGAAAATAGTTGTACTGCTTAATATTTTTGTGGAAATCACAATAGGTTTTTGCATTATATAAAAGTTGGAAAGAGCAGCATTTTTTGAAATAGAAACCTTTTGTAAATTTCTAAATGTCTTTACTGTCAATTGTGATCCATTTAATGTGTCCTAATGGAATAAAACTCTTTTTAATTTCTTTACAAAACCTTATCTCACTGTATGCACACTGTAGTATAAACACAACCCCCTGACCCTTGTTCTGCAGTCCAAACATAAATAGGATATACACCCCATGATGCCAAACAGATGCTTCCCTCTCATGTATGGGGAATCGACCTTAATGTGTATTCGACCCAGCTTGAATGGAAATAATTTAGGATGACATCAGAGCTTGAACATCCAGGACTTAACAGGAAGGAAACACCATCTAACAACAAAGACAGGAAGTGCAGCAGCCAGAAGACAGCACTTCCCCTTTCCTCTGAATATGGCTCGACACTCAAGTTTATTCCACTCTCTGAGCACTTAGTGATCCAGTCTCTTTTAGGATTTACTTGTGTTAAAAGCGTGCCGAACATTACTTGTAGTAGGCTTTAATAGTATATTGATTTCATACATCATCTCAAAAATGGCTGCAGTTAGGAAGAGGGGAAGAGTGTAGTGTTCATGATACATGCATTGTTTTCTTGGTGTTCAGATTACATGATTAAAGGGACAGTTCATCTAAAAATTTTAATTCTGTCATTTGCTCACCCTCATGTCATTTCAAACCTGTGCAACTTACAGTTGTGTGCAAAAGGAGAAGTCACACAGTTTTGGAACAAGATGAGAGTGAATATGATGACACAACTGTCATTTTTGGGTAAATTATTCCTTTAAAACTAGAATTGTTCATCTGGAGATGTTGAGTTAGAGAGCTTGAGGAAGGGAAGGAAAAAACAAAAATCACAGATTTGCCAAGTAGAGAAAGAGAATAATGGTTTTAATCAATGAACTGATTGTTTTCTTTTGGCACGATGAGAAATGTTCAAGCTGGCAATTTTGATAGTTCCAGGAAGTTCACACATTATGTTACTGATATTAGTGTAACGCAGGGGTGGGCAAACTTGTCCCTTCCAGGCCACTTTCCTTCAGAGGTTAGCTCCAACCCTAATCAAACACACCTGAACCAGCTAATCATTGTCTTCAAGAGTACTAGAAGGATACAGGCAGGTGAGTCATATCAGGGTTGGATCAAATCTCTGCAGGAAAGTGGCCTGGAAGGGCCAAGTTTGCCCATCATTGGTGTAACGGAACCATAAGGGATTGAACTAAGTGAAATGTTCAAACCATCTTCTTGCTGAAGGAAGAAGTGTAATGTTTTCCTGTAAACTCTGATCTCCCCCTCTAGGTATCTAAATCTAATATTCCTGTCCTGACTGCTCACTGCAGGAGAGATGTACTTTAATATTCAATAACAGAAACAAAATGTTTCCAGATGTTGGTCTAAGGTGACCTCCTTACCTTTTGTTCTGTTTTTGCTCTCTCAAACAGACAAACCTGTGTCACCCAAGTCTGGAACGCTGAAGAGTCCACCCAAGGGCTTTGAGACCACTAACTTCTGCAAGACTTACTATAATGTGGTAAGAGAGATGTGCTGTAGTGTTGCACTAGCGGCATGTAACACCTCCCACATGGAACGAGTTGATTATTTATGATGTGCGTGGGGTGAAAGTGATGCCTCTGGAGAGTTTGTATTGCACAGATATTTCCCTAACCAAATAAGCAAGTACACACCACCAATTCTGCCTATACTTGACAGATAAGACTAAGGTTTAAAGATATTTGGAGTGATTGTTATAACAGCATTATGAATCATTTTAGAGGATTATGGAACACTGCAACATATTTTTGTGATTTTTTTTTAACAGACTCGTTGCATGTCTGTTTGTCTGGACCTCCCCTGAAATATTATTTTAGACTTAACTCTGAGGAGCACATTCAACTTATTTAAATACAATATGCAAATCCTAATTGACATAAACATCAGTATGCCGATTACAAAGTCAATAATATACACTACCATTCGGAAGTGTGTGGCTGTAAGATTTTTTTAAAGAAAATAAATTGATACTTTTCGTCAAGGATGCATTAAATTAATCAAAAGTGACAGTGAAAATATTTACAGTATTGCAAAAGATTTTTTTTTAAGTAAATACTGTTCTTTTGAACTTTATATTCGTCAAGTAATGATGACAAAATGTATCATGGTTTACACAAAAATATTAAACAGCACAACTATTTTCAACATTAAAGGGTTAGTTCACCCAAAAATGAAAATTCTGTCATTAATTACTCACCCTCATGTTGTTCTAAACCCGTAAGACCTTCGTTCATCTTCGGAACACAATTTAAGATATTTTTGATGAAATCTGAGGGCTCTCTGACCCTCCCATAGACAGCAAGGTAACTACCACGTTCAAGGTCCAGAAAAGTACCAAGATGATCGACAAAGTAGTCCGTGTGACATCAGTGGTTCAACTGTAAAGTTACGAAGCTACGAGAATACTTTTTTGCGCAAAGAAAACAAAAATAACGACTTTATTCCACATTTTCGTCTCCACTTTGGACGCGCGTTCCATGCGCAATGTGTTTCTCATATTTATGTAGCAACATATGCTGCACTGACTTTATTCTCCCATCTACAGATTGTTAAATGTTGAGCGTGTGTGGCAATAAGAGACCAATCATGAGTACTTGCCTCTTTTTTAACTTGCATATTGATGATTTTAACATTCAGTGCTTTAGGCATTTCAAATTGTGTTCTATTTTGTTTATGCTAACTACTATTCTATATATATATATATATATATATATATATATATATATATATATATATATACATGATAGTATAGATGCATGACATTTGAACAACACAGAGTCTGGTGTGTATCTTATTATATCATTACACTGTTGCAAAGTAATACTAATAAAACTAATAATGTTTAAAAATGTAAAATTGTAAATTTTTCTCAAATGCACAGGTGGTTCAGAATATTGTACAAACAGAGACAGAATACTGTAAAGAGCTGCAGACTCTCCTCTCAACGTATCTGAGAGCATTACAGCCCACAGACAGGTAAGAACACAAGCCGGGAGTCCATCATAACCAGAGATGATAGTAGTTCAGTACCCATCTCTCTTTCTTTCTAGGCTCAGCGTGTCAGATATCAGTCACATCATGGGAAATCTAGAGGAGATCAGCTCATTTCAGCAGACACTGGTGCATTCACTGGAGGAAAGCGTCAGGTAAGAGTCCCTATCCTGTTCTCATTCACTCACTCACAGTCTGTCACAGTTTGACATCTAGAGGCAGTTACCAGTAATGCACTGTACTTATCTGGATTTACACTTCAGAACTTTAAGATGTATATGATTTTTAGCTCTGTTCAACTTTAACATTTATTTATTTTTATTAAACATTTATTATTTCCAAATGAACTGATGTGTGTTGTGTGCAGAGTTCCAGAGAGTCAGCAGAGAATAGGAGGCTTCTTCCTGTCCCTCATTCCTCAGATGAGGAGTCTGTATGTGACCTACTGCTCCAACCATCCATCTGCGGTTAACGTTCTCACACAACACAGGTGCTTAACACAACGCATTACACATAACACTTACAGAAACATGTGCATAGATAATTAACACTGGGCAGATGCGTTTTCATTCATTCTTAACCATTAAGTTTCAGAAATAGCATTAATGACATAAGTGTGTGTGTGTGTGTTTCAGTGAGGAATTTGGAGAGTTTATGGAAAGTAAAGGTGCGAACAGCCCTGGAATCCTCACACTCACCACGGGCCTGAGCAAACCCTTCCTGAGACTGGAGAAATACCCCACACTACTGAAAGAGATGGAACGGCACATGGAGGTACCGAACTGCCCTAGTTGTCAAAATGTTTTGGCTAAGATGAGTAAAATGTTAAAATGTACACTACCATTCAGAAGATTTGGGGTTGGTTTTTCAGGTTGTTTTATGTTTATGAAAGAAGTCTCTAATGCTCACCAAGGCTGTTCTATTTTAATACATTTTAAAATGTAGCTTATTCATGTGATGGCAAACTACTCCAGTCTTCAATGTCACATGATCCTTCAGAAATCATTCTAATATGGTCATTTGGTTTTCAAGAAACACTTATTATTATCAATTTTCAAAACAGTTGTGCTACTTTTTTTGAAACCATGATACTTTCAGGATTCTTTGATGAATAGGAAGTTCAAAAGAACAGCAGTAGAAATAGAAATGTTTGGTTATAATTACATTATAAATGTCTTTACTGGCACTTTTAAACAATTTAATGCTTCCTTGCTGAATGAAATTATTAATTTCTTTTAAAAAAGCTTACTGACATCACATTTTTAATGGTAGTGTAAGTATTCTGGTTATGTAATGAAATGAAATCTCTCTCTATATTAGTGTGTGTGTGTGTGTATAATACCAGTTTAACTCACTCAAACTCACTTCCTTTGTTCTGCCCAGGCACTTCATCCAGATTATCCAGACATTCAGAAGAGCATGACAGTATTTAAAAATCTCTCAGTGAGTATTATAAGGTCAACATCATCGATTTTCTTTGTTTTTCACCAGTAAATAAGGATGAATGATGTGTGAAATGACGATGAGCTGTTTGTTTGAGTTACGTTATCTTTCCGAATGGGATGCTGGGCTTATTTCTGTGTGTGTTTGTTTGTTGTTGTGTCTTCAGGCCCAGTGTCAGGAAGTGAGGAAGAGGAAGGAGCTTGAGCTGCAGATTCTGATGGAGTCTATTCGGGGCTGGGAAGGGGAGGGAATTAAGACCCTGGGTTTTGTCCTCTACATGTCTCAAGTCCTCATCCAGAACCATGGCACCGAGGTGAATGTTACAATGTAGTTTAGGGGTTTTCAACACTCAGCCAACCATCAGGGACTTCCAGTATTTAAAAATAAAAGTTCAATATAAGTTCATTTATAGTTGGAAACATCAGATTTCAAAAATCTAATTGTTTTATAAGTTCTCCATGGACCCCAGGTTAAAAAAAATGGTTTAAAAGCAGTCTTTTGTTATTTATATTATATATGTTGTTTCTTACATTTTAATTGACTGATTTTGAATTCAGTATACTGAAAATGCTAAACTTAAAATTAAATCTTCATTGTAATATTCTGCTTCATCAGGAGAAGAATGAGCGATACCTTTTGCTGTTTCCTCACATACTTCTTATGTTGTCTGCTAGTCCTCGAATGAGTGGTTTCATCTACCAGGTAAATCAATCCTTCACTGTAGTATAAATACATTATCCAGTCCCATCAGTGTTTCACTTCATTACTTTTTCTGATTTTTGTAGCATAGATTACTTTGCTGCTGTTTTTCCCAATATTGTAGTAATATTTTTTATTTTTTTTGGTGTGTATTGCAGTGAAAACCCACCTACAATCATTATGTATTTATGTAATTAGTATTTTGATATTAAGCGTACGATTACCTTCAACTTTTTTATTTTTTTATTTTCGTATAATTACTGAAATCACTCTCATGCACATGGCAAATGGTGACAATGGTATATAAATATTTATGAAAATACACAATTGTGTTAAAGGTGGGGTATGTATTTTTTCAAAAACGCTTTAGAAAACCGAGTCGGGCCGAGTACCAAAACAAACTTGTAGCCAATCAGCAGTAAGAGGTGTGTCTACTCATGATGTGGAGGAGAGAGCGTTCAGTGCACAGGACATTAGCCGAGCGACAGAAAGATAGAGATGGGGGATAAAAAACAAGAGAGGAAAACATCTGCGGAACAAACGAAGGCTTAAGGCAATAAGGCCAGAAGTAGGACCCGTGTAAATATCGGATCAGATTTCCAGCGCTGGAGAGAACTCGAGCAGAAGGCCATGCAAAGACTAAAGTCTCAAATCCAAAGAGATAATCTTTATAAAAGTTAAGAATTGTCCATGCCCTCCTAAAATGCCTGGTTTAAACACGCCCCCATGTCTACGTCACGATGTGGGAAGAGTTGCATAACGCCGCCCAAATGTTCACGCAAAGAAAGAAGGCATAACTTTTATTCTCGC
>NW_015542366.1:923744-958359 GCF_001515605.1 Sinocyclocheilus anshuiensis | reverse complement strand
GGTAGGGGCGTGTTTGTTTTGGTGATTTGAAATATCAACATTGGCTACCAGAAATCGCTTACCCCACCTTTAAACGTAGATGCTGCTTTCACAGTCACTGATTACATACTGTACATTTGACATGTTTTATATTATTGTTTCATGTTTTGACAGTTTAGCAATAAAATCCTACATTTCATACTCCATATTATTCTATTATTATTTCATATTACTCTAATATTACACTACTCTATTAGAATGACCTCAGAATGGACCTCAGCTGTTTGTTTGGTTGTTCATGCATTAATAACACTCTAAAATGCTGACAGCTGATTGGTTTGGTTGATTGACTTACACAGGGGAAGCTGCCTCTGACTGGTATGAATGTAAATAAAATAGAGGACCGTGACACCACGAAAAATGCTTTCGAAATATCTGGTGAGTTTCCCACCCAGTTGCCCTCATGTCAAATGTTAATATTGCTAGATATTGAGAATACATATACTTGAGCAGTAATGATGTGTGTGTGTGCAGGAAATATGATCGAGCGGATCCAGGTGATCTGTAATAACCAGCAAGATCTTCATGACTGGGTGGATCATTTACACCGGCAAACCAAACGCACTTCAGTTGGCAAGATTTTTGAATGTCTTTGAAAGAAGTATCCTATGCTCACCAAGGCTGCATTTATATATATATATATATATATATATATATATATAATGATATTCAGCGATATTCAGTATTACTCACTGGCCCTTCTCCTTCCTGTTCAGCTGCCGTCTCACCCTCTCACCCCGTCCAGACACTCAGAGAATCGAGGTGTGAGCGGATCTCCCGTCTACCACACTCTTCCTCACCTCTCTTCACTTGGAACCCCTCACAGCGGTATGATGTGGGGGCCCCTCGAACCCCCCAAAACCCAGAAGCCCTGGAGTCTCAGCTGTCTCCGACCTGCACCACCCCTAAAACCCTCAGCTGCATTGTGTTACAAAGAGGTATCATGTTATGTGCCATGTTACACATGTGTATGTTGACACATTAATAGCATCTCTAGAAGAAGAATTGCTATAAACCAATGGATAAAACATGATTTATTAGCTAACCTTTCATTATTAAAGAAACTTCTTTTGTATGAGATTTAATTTGGATATTTGCATCTAATTTTCTTATGTCCTTCAGGACTTGAGTAAAAGTCCCAAAAGTATGAAGAAGCTTCTGCCCAAACGAAAATCTGAGAGGAAGCCATCTGATGAGGAATTTGCTGTCAGAAAAAGTATGACACTAATGATTTCTTAAAGTTTAATAAAGTTCTGTTTCTTTTTGCATATGCATGTGATGTATTTATTACAAACACATCACATGTATTGCTTTTGTGTGTACGTTATAGTGCATTGATTATATTCTCACAATGTTACCTTACCACTGGCATCTTTTATATACTCTTCTTGTTTTCAATCAGGCACTGTAGCTCTGGAGGAGGATGCTCAGATCCTGAAAGTGATCGAAGCATACTGCACAAGTGCTAAAACACGGCAAACACTAAACTCAAGTATGTACTTTCTACACGTTTATGAATTTTTCAAATTTTCTTGTGATTTTCAGTCCCAGACTCTGTGACGGGCTTTGTCCGAGTAAATGAGTGAGGAGGACAATATAACTGTGGATCTTGCATAAAACTCGTGGTTTTGTCACATTTTAAATGTATTTTTTCAAGTTATTTCTAAAATACACAGTATCGTTTGAAAGCTTCGGGTCAGTATGATTTCTTTGAAAGAAATTAATACTTTTATTCAGCAAGGAAGCATTACATTTATCCAGAGTGACAGCATAGAGTTTTACATTGTTACACATAAAAGTTTTTCTTTTGAACTTTCTATTTATCAGTGAATCCTGAAAAAATGCATCACTGTTTCCACAAATCTATTAAGCAGCCCAACTGTTTTCAATATTGATAATAATAATAAGAAATGTTTTTGAAGAGCAAATCAGCATATTAGAATGATTTCTGAAGGATCATGTGACACTGAAGACTGGAGTAATGATGCTGAAAACTCCGCTTTGTCATCACAGGAATTAATTACATTTTTCAATATATTAAAATAGAGAAGTTATTTTAAATTGTAATATTCCACAATATTGCCGCTTTTACTGTATTTGATCAAATAAATGCAGCCTTTGTGAACAAAAGAGACTTCTTTCAAAAACATAAAAAATCTTACTGACCCTAAACTTTAGTGTATTTGGCCTAGGAGGCCCACATTTTGAGTCCAACAAAACGCCTTCATCTGTCCTGAAGTCTCTCAAACATGTTTACATATGTCTGTGAAGTACTGCAGCATCTTTACTGCATTGTTATGGCATTGGCTATACAAATATGTGTTAACTAAACTCTTTACCACTGCGTTGATCATGCTTTTAATATTTTCTGCTCTTTTTAACATGCATATTTGTCTCTTTTCTTCTTCCTTCCTTCCTTCATTCATTTCTTTTTCACTAATTTCTCTCTTATGTTGTCCTGCCATTGTTATTGCTTTTTTTTTTTTCTATATTTTTTTTTAATTTCATTTTGTCATTTATATACATATAATTGGTTGGGCGTCTTGGGTTCTCCCTCACTTTACTCCTCTTGGTTTGGTCCATCCTCTCAATCCACCTGTCCTCTCCAATATGATTGGTTTGATCCCCATCCCTAATTAGCATGGCAGGGTACTGATTTGATGCATAATCATGTGCTGGCTGATGTTGACCAATCGTGTGTGGATGCTGTGGGTTGCCGTAGCAGCGGCTTTCCCTCTGATCATTCTGAAGACTCGGACTATAGCAGTATATGGATAACTCACACTAACAGAATGGGTTCTATGTCCCGTAAGAGCTGCTGCTCGTATATACACATCAAAACTAAAACACCTTCTTTGTTTTATTTTGTTTACATTGAAAGTGGCAAGCTCTTTTTGAGTGTTTGGATATAAGCTTTGAAGTTAATATGTAAGGTTGGGAACATATTGAAGACATGGAAGGACATGAACGAGCAGGAAAGATAGTTTTATTGCTTTTGATCCATGGCTTTCATAGGACAGAAGCATTCACATTTAATAGTACCCCATCCTAAAATTCTGTTTCTGGACAATTCAGGATTATTATAGTTAACCAAACTGAAATAAAAATAAAAACTATTATAGACATTAAAAAAAAAAAGACAAAAACACATCACAAAATTACTAAAACTAACCCAAATTAACATGAAAATGAAAAAAATATATTTAATTTTTTTTAATAAAAACTATAATAGTATCTCAATTGTACTGAAATCACACTGGTACTGGTAACATGTTACAGTTCAGTTTTTAATCTGTTAGTATTGTTAAACTTTTTTCAGGATCAAGGAAAGAGTCAGGGCCACATATGCTTTTTCCTGAAGAGGAGAAAATCATTGTGGAAGAGACAAAGAGCAATGGTCAAACCGTAATTGAAGAAAGGTTAGCTCTCAGATTTATGCATCCAATCCTATTTATTTACTGTTTTTGTTATTAGGGCTGTCAGTTTAAACATTCATTTATCATGATTAACCCTATAATAATATTGCGAATTAAAAACGTGTAACATCTCAATAGTTGTTCACGATGATGATTTTATATGGATGTCTTTACAGGAGTCTGGTGGATACAGTTTATGCCTTAAGAGATGAGGTTCAAGAACTTAAGCAGGTCAGTCCACATGCCACGTACAAACATTTGTTTATGCTTAATGTGATGCCATGTTGAAAGTCAAAATCTGGTGCCGTGACCCGGATTCACTGATTTTACATCACCAGGACAACAAGAGAATGAAGCGCACTCTTGAAGAAGAACAAAAGGCACGGAAAGAGCTGGAGAAGATTGTCAGGAAAGTGTTAAAGAGTATGAACGACCCATCCTGGGATGAGACTAATTTGTGAGCCTGTGATGTGAGATCTGTGCATTTATAAATGAAAACTGCATCTGATAATTGTGTGTTGAGTGTAATATCGGTCTTAACTCCTGACCAAAAATACTTGTAAATATTGTGACAAAACTGGACTTAATACCCGCAGTCACAGTATTATGCCTTTTAAACCTGATCGTTTTCTAGCCTTTTTTGTTTGCTAGTGCCAAGTATCTAGTTCAAGTTCATCTAGTTCATTTTCCGATATGCAAAGCTGCCAAAATAAATAGCAGGTTGATCATTTAGCTCACCTTCACAGATGTCATTGGTTCCTAGTCTAAAACTGGGAGTCTCAGGGATGATAGACACACTGTATCTACAAATGTTGCCAGGCCTGCATCACTGCCTGTGTCCTTTGACATTTTCAATCATTAGCCAATATGTTCAATAAGTGATGACATTCAGTAGGATTTTTCCAATGGAAAACCTTGCAATACAATACTGGAGACAATTCCGAGGGAACTAGTCTTATTCTTATAGATTTTTGGGGGGGATATCATTTCAATGTTGCTTTTACAATAACCTCAGTTTTAATTTTGTCCGGTTGCTCTTTTGCACCTTGGAAGCTTGCATCTTTTTTTTACTTTTATTATGATCCTCTACACTAATTGTGTGCTCACAGACCTTTTTTGTTTTGTACATAAATAATCCTTTATTGTATTTAATGCTCAGAAATGTGCCTTTTTGGAAAAAGAGATTTCCAGGATTTTGTCAGCATTTCTAGCTCTGTCAGCATTTCAAAGAACCTTTGTATGAAAAATGTATGCAAGAGTGATTTTAAATTAACACAGAATCTGTGGTTAGAAACCGACGGATTAATGTTGTCTGTCTAATTTATGTATTTAAATTAAATATTGTCTACTACTAAATGTGTATTGTGAAATTTCCAGATAACCTCATCTGCTTTTTTCTTCCCAAAGCACTCTCTTTATCTTACTCTCTCTTTCTTGCTGATTGAATTAAATAAATACATATTCTTACTGTGACTCTTTGAATGGGATTTGTTTGTTTCATTCCTTTCGTGCGTCACTAAATTCATTCTTCTGTTGCCAGATCTGTCCTTGTATGATGACAATATCAACAATATGTAATGTATTGACAGTTAGGCAAGAAGTTCAAAAATAAATAATTAAAAGCAGTATTATTGTAAAATATTATTAGAATTTAAAATAACTATTTACATAATTAAAAAAATAAATGTAATTTTTATTTTTTGCTTAATAGTTTTGTGGAAACTGGTACTTTTTAGAATTCTTTGATGAATAGAAAGAAGAGCATTTATTTGAAATAGAAATCCTTTGTAACATGTCTTTACTGTCACTTTTGATCAATTTAATGCCTAAATAAAAGTATTAATTTCTTAAAAAAAAAAAAGCTTTTGAACAGTATGGTGTAATATCAAACAATATAATTTACACAAACAATGGGCCTCATTCATGAAACAGGAGCAGAACGAATTTTTGTGTAAATCGTGCGTAACGCCGTTCTGACGTAAACTTTCAAATTCATGAAAATGTTCGTATTTTCAAAATGTTAGTTGGTACAAAAGAAATGTACACCTGCTCCCTACCACGTGTAAACGGTGCGTAAAACGTTCTGTGTTCTTTTTGGCAAACTGATGGCACTGAATTTTGATGCACTGCCATAATAATTACACGTTCATTTGCCCTTGCCCTCTTTTTGAATTTTTCCTTTATTTATTTATTTTGCAGCTAAGTTGATAACTGTAAAACGCAGCGCTCGTCACTGTCACTATTTACCCAGCCGCGGACGGGTGGGACAAATAGCGACCAACCATCCTACTTGTACAATGTCTGCCTACAATAATGGAGAAGTCAATATTACTGGTTAGCCTACTGGTTTTTTATATTTAGTACAATTTTTAAAAATGAGATACTAGTAGGCTAATACGTTGCCGCCGTGGATATTCAAAATCATAGCAACTAAAGTGTATCAGCTGGAAAAAACGCCGTTTTCAAGCGCCACCAGCTGGTCGTTTTAAGAAGAGCGTCTGACATTTTTTCACCTGGCTGAAAACTCTTTAGTACGGAAGTACTAAAAGGCCATGGATTATTAATTTTTTTTCTTTCTTGTTTTGTCGTGATAACGACTTAATTATCTCGTGATCTCGACATGACATAAGTTATTTCCTCTGATCACGACATAACAAAAGTAGTTTTCTCGTGATCACAACTTAATTTTCTCGTTACATCGACATAACGAAAGTTGTTCTCTCGTGATCACGACTTAATTTTCTCGTTATATCGACATAACTAAAGTTGTTCTCTCGTGATCACGACTTAATTTTCTCGTTATATCGACATAACGAAAGTTGTTCTCTCGTGATCACGACTTAATTTTCTCGTTATATCGACATAACGAAAGTTGTTCTCTCGTGATCACGACTTAATTTTCTCGTTATATCGACATAACGAAAGTTGTTCTCTCGTGATCACGACTTAATTTTCTCGTTATATCGACATAACGAAAGTTGTTCTCTCGTGATCACGACTTAATTTTCTCGTTATATCGACATAACGAAAGTTGTTCTCTCGTGATCACGACTTAATTTTCTCGTTATATCGACATAACGAAAGTTGTTCTCTCGTGATCACGACTTAATTTTCTCGTTATATCGACATAACGAAAGTTGTTTTCTCGTTATCACGACTTAAATTTCTCGTGATCTCGACATAACAAAAGTTGTTCTCTACGTTACAAAACTGCGCCAACAGGTGGCACTACAGACCTGAATATAACTGATGGGGTGTTGTATACTGTATATCCACTTTACTGTACACGTTTGGGACAGAATAAGGACCTTCTTCATGATCGCTATAATTTGTGCAGTATTGATCATTACTGACATTTAATTAATTCATAAAGCAACACCGCAAACACAGGCGGAGCGCCTTCAGAAGGATGCAGAGAACTATTCTAAAATCTTTTAGAGCTGCTTAGATTCAACTCACTTTATTTTCCTTTTATTTGAAATAAAATTATATAGAATTTGTCATTTTTAGTAGTCATAGAGGATATGCTGTGACTGATATCATCTGCGTTACAAGCTTGGGATGCTGTTTGAAAAGAGTGTGTGTGTGTGGTTTCCATAAAGAAATGTAGAAAATACAAAAGATTACAACACTGTAGAACATCACGTAATTAAATTAGCCTATAGGCTACACTTTACATATATAAATCACATTTCTTATCAATATACATTTAATGGTTAACAAAAAATAAGGAAAAGATGCACATTATAAATGTTGTTGAAGCGCGTCCTAGATAAACACAACATCCCCGCTTATTAACTAGCAATCATGTAGGCCTACTTCAAAGATGCACAAATAAAGATATAGGTGCAAACAGAATACACTGGTTTTAATAAGCAGTTAGCTTATGACACGGAATGCTATGCGGTGGTGAAACTGTGATGAGTCACGCATCTAGCAAGAACTTAACGATAGACAAAATAATCATATTGATTCAAGCATTTAACATTTATGAATTAATTAAATGTCAGTAATGAACAATACTGCACAAATTATAGCGATCGTGAGGAAGGTCCTTATTCTGTCCCAAACGTGTACAGTAAAGTGGATATACAGTATACAACACCCCATCAGTTATATTCAGGTCTGTAGTGCCACCTGTTGGCGCAGTTTTGTAACTTAGAGAACGTCTCATGTTACTTATGTAACCATGGTTCCCTGAGTAGGGAACGAGACACTGCGTCCTCTAGGGGTCACTATGGGGAAACCTAGAGGACGCAGTTCTAAGTTCCCATGAAAGGGAACGTCTCAGGTTACTTATGTAACCATGGTTCCCTGAGTAGGGAACGAGACACTGCGTCCTCTAGATTTCCCCATAGCGACCCCTAGAGGACGCAGTTCGAAGTTCCCATGAAAGGGAACAACTTTTGTTATGTCGAGATCACGAGAAAATTAAGTCGTGATAACGAGAAAACAACTTTCGTTATGTCGATATAACGAGATAATTACGTCGTGATAACGAGAAAACAACTTTCGTTATGTCGATATAACGAGATAATTACGTCGTGATAACGAGAAAACAACTTTCGTTATGTCGAGATCACGAGAAAATTAAGTCGTGATAACGAGAAAACAACTTTCGTTATGTCGATATAACGAGATAATTACGTCGTGATAACGAGAAAACAACTTTTGTTAGGCTATGTCGTGATCACGAGAAAATAACTTATGTCGAGATCACGAGATAATTAAGTCATTATCACGACAAAACAAGAAAGAAAAAAAAATAATAATCCATGGCTCTTAGGACTTCCGTACTTTGGTGGACACACGTTATTGAATATTTATTGTTAGGCATATGGCCTACTAGTCTTTTTTGCATTTATGCAATAGGTACTGGAGCCAAACCTGAGAAAGTAGACCAGAATATTCCACTGCGTTCCTTGACACGCAATTTGTTTAGCTGTAATTCATAGGCGGGGATTATGCTAATTGTGATTGAGCGTGCACGAGCGCAGTATTTACGAATGATTGCAGTTCATTAACATACACGTTTAACTAACAAATCGGACGTTTACGAAGCGTTTGTGAATCCGGAGGAGAGTTTTCGGGAAGGTCTGTTTTACGCACAAATTACTCATAATTTACTCATATATTTACGCAAATTTCATGAATGAGGCCCATTATGAGGATGTGAATTAGATTAAACATGATAATTTGCAATAAAACAAACAACAAAAACCCTACAAAAGTCTGTTAAAGTCTTAATCATTTATGTAGTACAAAACCGTAAAACAACACTTTGCTACTAAACAGTCACAATGAATCTGATTGATCACTTTTAAACAACAATATCAGTGTGAAATGTTTCTGTCTTGTAGTTTGTTCTTGGCCTCAATAGTCATCGCTGTCTCAATGTAAATCTGAATCAGGAGATTAATAAACATAATGTTAGTCAATTGCTAGTGGCATGACAAACTTAAACTGTTCATGTATAAAATCTGGCCCAAACCCTACACACACTGCCCTGTACAGACGTGGCACAAGCCAAACCTTCTTTCTGTTCATTGCCCCATTGTTTCGTTCTCATTGTCTTTGTAATCCAGGACTGAGATGGCAACAGATGCAGATGGAAGCTGCTGAACAAACAGGCTGAAACTCAAGAGAAGTGGGTGGATTTTGGACTGTTTTTGTGCTTAGTGTTAACTGGAAATGTGATGGGTGTTCAAATGTTTCTCCTTCTTTTCACATCAAGCAATTTCAGTAATGACACAAAATACAGTCTCTCCAACCAAAATCAATATTCATTGGCAATCTAAATTCCTGGCCTGATGCTGTTTCTTTTATTTCATTGTGTTGTATGAAAGAATATCTGAATTATGATGAAAATGTCACTGGATTGCTCGTACTTTTAGCATTGTTTGTATTGTTTGAGATGCTGGCACAGTAATATTTCAACCCACGGGGCTGCGGTGCAGGTGTGGCAAACCCTCTTGTGTGTGTCTCACATCTGTTTTCCAACATCGCTACCTGCACCTCAACCCTATTATGGCAAACAATGACTCGCACCGAACGCTTCCAAAGACTCACAATCCTCAGGGACAGCAAGGCATTGTGGGAGATTTAATCTGGCTGAGGCTCATGCAGAAGAAGTCAGGTTGTTCTTTTGTGTGAGAACTGAGGCGACTTTGACATTTTGAGAAAGACTGACGTTTAGGACACATTTACATAAGGACAAAGCCTAGAGAACTGAAGAAAACGGTACAGAGAGACAGAAAATGTTAAATGTCACTTAATTGAGCTGCTCTGTGCCGTCTCAAATTTTAATTGTTAGAGAGTCATGGACTTAATGGTGCTAAAGAATATATTCCACATATAGTATCCTTATATAAGGGCAAGTGTCACTTCAATTTCTATTCACACAAGTCTATAATGTAAGAAATTATGCTTGTCACAACCTTAGTCAGGATCAGAGTTAGGTGAAATGCATTACTAAGTAATTAATTACTGTAATTTAAAAAACAGTAGATAAAAAGAGTAGATAACAAATAGTAATAATAATACTTTTTAGAGAGAGTAATTAGTACGGTAATCTAATTACACTGTTGAAGATGTAATTAGCTAATAATTAATTACTTTTTTAAAGTAACTTACCCAACACTGGTCAGGATAGATGTGATATTACATATGTAGTATTATGTGAATGAATGATTGAAAACAAGGCTATCATTCAAAAGTTTGGGGTTGGTACGTCTCTTAAAGGGGTCATATGATGCTGCTAAAAAGAACATTATTTTGTGTATTTGGTGTAATGAAATGTGTTTATGCGGTTTAAAGTAAAAAAAAAAACATTATTTTCCACATACTGTACATTATTGTTTCTCCTCTATGCCCAGCTCTATGCTCGATGCCTCTATTGGCCAGCTATCCAGTGCGTTGTGATTGGCCGAATACCTCAAGCGTGAGACGGAAATGTTACGCCCCTCACATACTGTTGATGCCGTGTCCCGGCCAGAGCGACAAGACAAAAACATTAAAACCCATTACAAACGAGGAATTTGTTGCATCCAGTGGGGACATAATTACTGATTATAATGACTTATACTGTCTTTTTACGCGTTGCATTGCATCGCGCCGCGTAAACATAAAACTCTGTCTGCATTTGTGATCAGAGAAATGACAAACAACCAGTGCTACTCTACTGCCCAAAACTCGCGTTTGAATCATCAGTGGCAAATCATTTAAATGACAACATACTTACAGACTGTGAATCAGAACTGCCAACATTTGAGTCTAACGTTACTCTCCCAGGATCAGTAAACAGTCCTCCATATCCCACATAGTGAGGTAGATATGTGGGGGCGTGTTACAACGAGCCATTTTAGGTAGGTGTGGCTGACTCTGAACTTTTATAAAGAATATCTCTTTGGATTTGAGACTTTAGTCTTTGCAACTTTAAAGATCTTCTTTATGCACCAAGAGCTTGTAACACTCCAAAGAGAAAGGAAAAATTGAAATCGCATCATATGACCCCTTTAATCTCACCAAAGCTGCATTCATTTGATCAAGAATAATTTGATAACTGATCTTTTTTTTTCTTCGTATGTTTGTTTTGTATGTTTTGTCACATGATCCTTCAGAAATCATGCTAATATACTATTGTGAGTTAGTTGCTTAGTTTCATATTAAAATGAATGAGAACAAACACAAAGTACTTGGTTTGATCCCAGTCATGTTTAAATGTCAAACGCAGGTTAAAAAGTTGATTATGTAGCGTGGCCTACTTTATATTCTTGCTTGACTAAGAATACTGTGTTTAAGCATTCTTAAAATCAGGTTTTAAACCCCATTTGACTGAACAACACTTAGATGAAAGACAAAAGCTCTGTCTCCTTTCCATTTATGCCGCATGAGAGTTAAGGGTTGTATACTTTCGCCCTTATGAAAGTGACAAGCCAGATTTCATTCTTTTATGGGCACTGACTGCCCCTCATTGACTTACAATGGAAAGGATATAATTTTGCAGATGTTGGAGAAAAAGCTCAAATGTCAGCCTCTTTTCAAACTGCCAGCACAGGGATGAATAATGGATCAGACACCTTTGTCTACTGCTGAATATTCTTACATAAATACAAAGACTCATAAAACACATAAAAGAACATCTAATTGATGTTTTAATGCACAGATCAAACGGTGCAATAACTCGGCGCACAGTCCATTTTTCTTAACGACAGGTAGGTAAATGAAGAACACCTTTGTGCTCGCTCCTGTCTCTTGTGTCTGGAACAAACGTCTGATTTAGCCTTGACTGCTGTCATACGTGTTTCACCTGGTTTTCGTTAACACTTACACAGCAGCCTGGTCTCATGTTTATACGTAGGTATTAATACGTAACATTTACAAGCACAAAACGTACACTTTTGTACGTTTTTATTAATGCTAAAACGTACAATTTAGACGTATTTCAACGTTTAAAACGTACAAATCGCTACATATTTTTAGCTAAAAAACGTAAAAATATTTACGTATCTTTTATATCATTAAGATATTCGTATCAATGCATTTTTTTCATTTTATCAATAAGCGAATTAGATTTTTAGACCCCTTAACCTACCTCCAAACCTAAACCCACCAATTTGATAGCGAATATGCATTTCTATAATTTTAATACGCAATTTAGATTTTTAGACCCCTTAACCTACTCCCAAACCTTAACCTACCCACTTGATAGCGAATATAAAAGGATATAAAGTCACTGGACTCGCTGCTCGGGATGGAGAAGAAGATCGCCGAAAAAAGGCTTGGAGTTGGGTCTGTTCCTCGCAGTCGTATGGATTCGGAAGATTTGGATTACAGCGCACTAATAAAATTGTTTCATTTCGTAATTATGTTGTGTTTTTAGCTTATCTTATAGTTCTATTGTCAGTCACAACATGTCGGAGAAAACGCCTTTTGTGGCCCATGGCAATCAAAGTAAACATTACATGACAAGTAAAGGTTAAACGTTTGCAGAAAATTTATTTATTTTAAGGTTTAAAGTGAAGTCTTGTTTAACATTATGTAGGCATATTCTTGGAAACGAGCTGGCAGCAGAAATCACACAACAAAACGAAATGTTATCATTTCATAAGTAAATGAGTAACGTTAAACAATTTAATAATGCAATTGAAAACAAGGTAATTCATATGACAACTAAAAACGAATAAAATTAATGCCGCGATTTCAATATTCATAAGGATTCATTTTTAGGTGTCGTCAATACGTCAGTTTTGTACGTTTAGATTCTGAAAATACGTAAGTATGTGTACGTTTAGATGCGGAAAATACGTCAGTATTGTACGTTTTAATGCCTGTAAAAACGTAAGTAAATGTACGTTTTATAGAACCACATTTTACGTAAAATACATACGAATTATCATGAGATCACGTTGTACACAGAGGAGAAAGGCTAAAGAGAGTCCAATCCACACACACATGGGGTTTTGGGGAAAGACTGAGGTGATTTTTAAGGAAGTTTGGTCACCCTTGTGTTGTTCCAAACCTATTTGATTTTCTGCCATGGAATACAAAATGAGATGATAAGTGACATTGCTACTCAATTCCATAAAATGAAAGTGAATGGGGACAGGTCATCCAAAGTAGTTCATTTGACTCAAGAGCTGTATTCTGAGGTCAAACAATAGCTTTGTGTGGAGGGAAAAAACCAAAAACAAACAACAGGTTCATTGTATGGAAAACAGCAGCGTGAACATTCTTCGGAACATCTATATTTGTGTTTAATAGAAGTAAAAATAATGTGGCTTCGGAATGACATAAGGGTAAATATATCGAGAGAACTGTCACAGAAGGAGATGAATTTCAGTGGTGGATTTTTATTTATTTATTTTCGATGTGCGCTGAACATAGATGCAAATTTTGCATCTTTGGTATATTAGGCTGTATGCACTAAGCTGTACAAACATTGCATGTCCCTCCTGATGTCATTTAATATTTACCTAAATAGATTTGCTGAGTGACAGTGAGGTAGTACTGTACATTCTTAAAAAAAATAAAGCTTCTTTATTGACATCTGTGGTTCCATGAAGAATCTTTGGTAACACTACAATACCACTTTCTATTTGTTAACACAAACTAACAATGGAAATACTTGTAAATCTGAATTAATGTTAATTTCAACATTTACTAATACATTGTTAAAATCAGAACTTTTAGGCTATCTCTTATTATTATTTAATGGACAATGAGTTGTATTTTTATCAACTAACGTTAACAAAGATTAATAAATATTGTAACAAATGTATTGGTCATTATTAAAGCATCTTTTGTGTATTTTTCCAATTTTGAAGTGTGTGGAATTCGCTTTCATAAATATATCCTCCTGGGACCCATGCATAGACTTTTGTCCTCTGTAGAGGACATTGTATTTTAGTGAATTTCTCTGTGACCCTACATGCCACAGTTTTAATTCTATAATAGCACATTTAGGGCTTTTTAGAGATATCAAAATGTTTGGAGGTGTGATCATAAATACACCTTGTCCTTGGTCTTTAAATATGAATGATATTGACAGAATGATCAAATTTAGCACTCTTAGGGAAATATGATTGCTAATATTCATTATATAATTATCATTTAAATCTGACAAATTTTCAAATTGTTTGTCGTAAAAAAAAAAAACATCAGAGAAAAATGTTATTGGGTTTCAAATCGGAACATGAATTTTTGTTATGAAAGAGGCCATAGTTTTCATACATGTCTTCTGTAGAGGATACCAGGACAAACGGCATGTTTATCAGGCATTTTGTGGAGACACAAGTCAATAGGGAAAGAAATTATAGATCAATATTCCTATGAAATTTGAGATATTCTTATGAAAATGTAGCCAAGTTATTACTCCCATTATAACACTTATTTTTTCTTTATGGTGTGCCCCAAGAACACATTACTATGCAAATTAGATGCAATGTATTACATTGTATAGAATGGGAGTACCAATCTATGGACATTTTACGCACATATTGCACATAAGTAAAATAGTATATCAAATCATTCTGTTATTTCTTTCATAACATACTTGAGAATCATCTTTGTACAAAGTTTGGTTAAAAATAGCATGAAACCTGAAAACTGATTGGTGAATGAAAAAAAATAAAACATTGTTTTTTTTGGAATAACTTAATCCTGGCTACCTCTACAAAGGACATAGAATAACTATCTTTTTTCAAAAAAAAAAAAAATTTCTCCATTTGTTTATTATTCTCCAACCAATGTAATAACAAAAAAAATCACAAAACTTTTTTTTATGGTTATCAGGAGGATATCACTGTCGTGGATAGTTATACAGGTATATTTGTTGCTGCCGTAAAGCAATCCGCCATGTTCGTGGAATTTCGTACCCACTCACCAAACTTCCCAGAACATACGTTTGTGAAGAGCTTGGGAAAGAAACGGAGGCCATTCGCCTTATTTGAAGTTAGAGTCATGTTGAAACTGATATTTCAAGGTAAAAACTTACATTCAGTTGCTTTAATGCATTAACTAATGTGTTACCGAATCTTTAACAAGGAACCTTTCCATTGCACAGAAGGTTCTTTAGATTGTTATTCTTGACAGTAGAAAAAAAAAGTTATTTTATGGGATTTTAATTAAAATGTTAGGCTATTTGAAGAAAAGAAAAGGGTTCTTTTATGACATTGCTATGGAAAAGAAGTTATTTTTAACAGTGGACCAAATATTTGTGTTCCAAAACACCAAGGTTAAATTGCACGTTTCTACACTCTCCACAGCAAGACAGCTTAACTCACCAGCTCCAGTAGAAACCTGCTGCCCTACGCCCAACTCCTGCCCTGGACCATTCAATAGGTAGACTAGTGATCAAAATGACATGTTCTGTGGGACTGCAAGATGCCTTATCTCAACAACCAACCATTCATTCCCCATTCTTGTGCTTGAAAAATATTTAAATATATAAATAAAACCGAGAAAGAAAGAAAGAAGAGCAGCTAGGGCACATTGCATACACCGGGTGCTCTCTCTTTCATTTGGTTATTGTGCAAAATAGCTGTGCAATATTTTTTTTTTGTCAATGGTTTACTCTAAAAGCTTTTCCCTCTGTCAGTATGAAAGGAAAGCAATAAAGGTCTTTCAATGGGCATGAATAAAACCAGGGAGAACAGAGGGGAGCCGCTGGGGGTTTGGCCGAAGGGCTTCTATTCTTTAGCTGGTAATCAAATTGAAGCTGAAATGAAATGGAGGTTTCTTATGAAAATAGCCTTTGTTGATTGGAAGGCTGGTAATTCATAAACAATGCGTAAGGCTTTTGTGAACATAATAACATATTCATGCTCTCAGAGAAAAGGAAGGAACAGGAGAGAGAGAGAGAGAAAGAGAGGCAGTGTGGCAGCGAATAAAGGGCTACAGAGGTTTGGCTTATGCGCGTCTCAACTACTGCCAGAGCAATAACTGATGTTACTCTGTGTCACCTCTTGCACGTTCTGTCATTTTCTCTCTTTCATAGTCTCTCTCTCTCTCTCTCTCTCTCAATAACTTCCTTGTCTCTGGCTTTTGGTATTTGACATGAATACCAGAGACTGGAGGTAGTGGGCAGAATAGGCAGCAGTTGCTTCAGATGAACTCTGAATTACCTGCAGAGGAGCTCAGTGCTGGATTGGAGGCAGTGTGGAGCAGCAGCAGGTTCAAATGATTGTGGTCTTCATAAAAACATCTAAACATGCATTGGATGTATTCGCTGGAATGAAGGTGAATTTCTGTGGGATAACGTTCCAGACAGGACACTCTACTTGTCAGATCACCTGGGAAGGAAAGATGAGAAAGTTTCTTCTGTCTTATCTCTGCGGAGACCAGTGGTGAGTAGGAACTGATTTTTGACAGTTGTTCACATGTCTCTGAAGTTAATGAGCAATTCTGTCTGACAACACAGAATCCTGGGCTGCAATTATGAAACCAGTAACACATATTGCAATAACTTATTGATCTTTCTCTGTGCTGCTGTGATATAATGTCTAAAGTTGCTTTGGTCTTGACTTGACTCGGTTCCTCCAAAAAAAAAAAGAAAAAATGTTTGGTGCTTGAAAAAGTCATACTGAGGAAGTTCAGGTGGCCAGTCTGGTTCACGTACCTGCACAGTTCCACCTGATGGCTCTTTGACTGGCATGAACAGCTCTGTGATTTACATTTTAGTCTAAACGCATTCATATATAATCTATTTACTATGGTTTTTTGGTAGGACACATAGTAGTGTGAGTTTTGCATGCATCTTTTATTTATATTAAATAATATTCTTTATTCCAATTGCATGCTCTGATGATATTAATTATCAGATTTGCTTATTGTATGCCATTGCTGTATTAGTGAAACACTTGCACAACTCATACAACAACAACAACAACAGCAACCATTTTGCACATTTCTCACAGTTTTTTTTTTAATATATTTATTTCTGGTTCTCTTTATTTCATTTTATTCTTGTTTTTTTAAGTTTAGGCACATATCAGATATCTAAATCTTAAAGAAAAAAAAATACCAATAATAAAACAGAAAATTCCATATGCAATTTTCAATTAGGGAAATGATTAATTAAATTGTTCTGATGTTTTGAGTTCTCTTGCACTTGATATATATCTCCAAAAATAAAAGAATAAAATAAAAAAATTATGTAGGGTTGTCTCCATCAGTTAAACAGCAGACCTGAATGTTGGAAAATTTTGCACTTGTAATCTTTAAAACAAGCAAGAGCCCTCATTTAGCAAAGATTGGCACATAAGTCTATTTTGAGGTAAATGGCCTATTCACAGGATAACAATCATCTGCTTTCTTTTTTTGACGGTGTGAATATAATGTGAAACATAGGAAAAATATGTCAGTGACAAACAACAACTCAAAGTGAGAGTCAGTTTGACAGAAACCCAGCCCTTCAAACAGGTGTGACATTCTCCTCAGTCCGATGGGAATGCTTCAAAGTAGCTGGGTTCCATCATAGCTTTGGTGGTGAACTCTCTAAGACAGGGCTTTTAGGAGAAAAAAAGTGTTGGTTTCTAGACAGGGCCGTCTAATGGTTTGTTTCCTTTTTATAATAGATCAGCGTTGGTCAGGACTCAGGAAGTTGTAGGGATGAGTGCCTGAGGAAAACAGAATTAGACAGTGGGAGAGAGACAGAAAAAAGCCAGGGAGTGTGGAATGAAAGAGAAGAAAAGGGAAAAAATACTCAGATGAGACTGTGTAAAGCGGATTAGAGAGAATGGAGAAAATGCATGTGTGAAGCAGTGTACATGAGAGAGAGTGTGGTTGGAAGAAGAAATTGTACATTTGTGGGTACATTTTAGAGCAATGTTAGCAAGTAAACAGATCATACATAGTTCAATGAATCTTCTACACCAAGGATACATGTAGTAATGACATGAGCAATGTATGCATCATTCATCTGATGTGACCGACTGCAATCCTATGACGTGATCAGAGAGTTTGATCTGGTGCAATTGCAGCTCATTTTATATAATCAATCCAGGACTCTTCACCAGATCATATATGTATAAATTAATTTCATGTAATTAATTAAACTTCTAAATAGAATTTGCCAAGATTTAAAAGTGAACTCTGCAAGTGGGTTTACAAAAACCTTACATAAACATTTTAATAATACTTAAAATAAACTGTAAGATTTGTTATAATGAAAACATTTTCTCCAAATCAAATTTAAAGATGAGATTTGTTTCAAAGCCTCATGAACTGAATAGTGGTGCTGCATTTGACTTAAGAGAATGACCAGGAGATGGCAGTATCCTCCATGACTTGCATGTAGTGTTCCTGGAAACATGTGTTTAGTAATCAATGTCAGTATGGAATAAGAAGAAAATATTTAAAAAGACACAATCTCTTGAGGCCTTCTTTTTATATTTTAATGCCAAATATTTAATATTTGTACTTAATTAAATCAAATCAAACTGATTTTTTTCATCCTTGTTGGTTCTGTAAATAAGCAAATACTATATACACTTACAGTGGGTACGGAAAGTATTCAGACCCCCTTAAATTTTTTAATAAATCTGCAAAAATGTCAACAATTCTGTGTTTTTCTGTCAATATGGGGTGCTGTGTGTACATTAATGAGGAAAAAAAATTAACTTAAATGATTTTAGCAAATGGCTGCAATATAACAAAGAGTGAAAAATTTAAGGGGGTCTGAATACTTTCCGTACCCACTGTATATAAACACTTAAAGTGTTGTGACGCTGTTTTCAGTATCACAGAATTTAACAATATCACATTCATAAGCAAACAAACCTGAAGATCAGTACATCTAATAACAACATTAAAAATATAAGAATTGCATGTCAGATTAAGGCTGTTTTAGTATGTTGCCAAAACCAAATGTTACGCTGACATTTGCAGCTGACCTCACAAACCCCTAACACACACTAGGGGTAAATGTTGGCCCTGTTCATTACAGTTTTATACGATTGCTGGGACCCATTTCTCAATACATAGGTCACTTTTTCAAATCTCTTCACACAGTGAGCACAACAGAGGTCTATGTGGGCTAAACTGTGGATCATTTTCCATTGCTTTGGCACAAAATGAATGAATTGAATTCTTTTCACACTTTTCTCACTCTCGATTTCATGCTCTTTTCAAAACTGTTAAACTTAAGTTCAAAACTTAATATGAAGAAGACACCAATTTGCTCTACAGTAATACTGTGTTACAATATATTCCAAATTAATTTAGTAGGCTACTGTAATGTAAACATTGACCGTATAGCATGTGAATTCTAAACATTAGAGAGCTTCTTGTTTTGTAAAGACATTTTTATAAAAGAAATCATAGTACTACCCGGTGTTAGTGTTTTAGTCAATGTTTTATGTGTGACAAAGTGCGTTTGTTGGGTCACAACCTGTAAAAACTGTCATGTCTAACCAGAAGAGGGCGCCTTTGCTCTGTCAAATATTCCTTCAGCTGAAAGCCGACAGTAGACCTGCCGCTGAACTCTTTATATCGCTAGGACACATTTCTCAATACTTAGGTCTCTTTTTCAAAACTCTTAACACAGCTCTCCTTAGCAGCTTTCAGCCTGGCAAAGAAGAACATTTTATGTCCAAGGTGCATTGCGTAAAACTACCAAACACTTCATACATCTTCTCACAGCAATCCTTTCTTCCATAACACTAGCAAAGGTTTTCAACCAACAAGCACACTTTGTTACTCATAAAACTATGACCTAAAAACACTAACAACAGGTAGCATTACACAGTGTTTTCTTTTGTACAATGGATTTAATTCACTGCAGTATTTGTTACTTGGTCCATGTAACATTACAGTACAAAATTATTCATAATGTCTCATTTTGTAAAGATGATAATGAAATTGAAAGACTACGTCTAATTGTTTTTAGATTTGCAATATATTTCAAGATTTTATTACTGTGAAAATGTGGCAAGTTGGTGTCTTAATCAGTTTTGAACTTAGGATTTGAAAAGAGTATACACGTGCATATTTGCCTGGTTGTGTCTGAGTGAGAAAATAATTCATATCATTTGAAAGATGTAATCATTGAATGCATTTTGTACCAAAGCAATGGAAAGGTTTAGTCATGTCAAGTCACCTTTATTTCTATAGCACTTTCTACAAAAATACAGACTGTGTCAAAGCAGCTTCACAGAAATAAACAGGAAATAGCAGAAGCAATTATGGAAACCCAGTTCTTCAGATTCTGCTGTAAAGTAGCATTATAAGACAATAGTGTCGTTATTTAGCTCAAGTTAGTTCAGATCAATAACAGTGTGAAGTTAATCGATCAGCTATAGGCAGTTCTACAATAGGCAGCAATGTTATTATTCAGTTCGAGTCAGGTCAATGTTGATTCAATTAGGTTCAGTACCATTGTCGATGATGCAAGATGTGATTCAGTTGTAAAGCAGCTCTACAGAAGGTGATAGTGCCATCATTCAGCTTAATTCAGTTCAAGTTTTGTCCTTATCTAATGGTGTCAGTGAATGCAGTCATATTAAAAAAAAATAAATAAAAAAAAAATACTGAAAGGGGTCATATGATGCAATTTCTAATTTTCCTTTCTCTTTGGAGTGTTACAAGCTGTTTGTGCATAGATAAGATCCCTAAAGTTGCAAAGACCAAAGTCTCAAACCCAAAGAGATATTCTTTATAAAAGTTAAGACTTGTTCACGCCCTCCTAAAACGCCTCGTTTAAACACGCCCCCACGTCTATGTCACTGTGTGGGAAGATTTGCATAACACCGCCCAAATGTTCACGCAAAGAAAGCAGGCGTAACTTTGATTCTCGCTGTAGTATTGTTGCCAATCGTTTTGTATGTTTTTTATATTTAAAGAATTTGCCACTGACGACTCAAACGCGAGTTTTGAGCAGTGTAGAGTAGCGCTTGTTGTTTGTCATGATAGCTGGCCAATCAGAGCACACCTCGCTTTTCAGACCGATGATCTTTGTAAAAATCTACATGTTTCAGAAAGACGGGGCATAGAGGAGAAACAATAATGTACAGTATGTGGAAAATAATGTGTTTTTTGAACCTTAAACCGCATTAACACATTGCATTACGCCAAATACACAACATAATGTTCTTTTTAGCAACGTCATATGACCCCTTTAAGTGTGACCACAACTAAGCAAGCTAAAAGGTAACAGTGGCAAGAAACCAAAAAGTCTGTGTTTAGCCCACCAAAACAGCTGTTTTGCTCGCTGTGTGAAGAGTTTTGAAAAAGTGACCTATGTATTGAGAAATGGGTCCTAGCAATTGTAAAAAAAAACAAAAAAACGTAATAAAAGTCTAATATTTAAAACAAACAATTCATTTACTGTATAATACGGTTCTTTAGTGATGAACTTTTAGCTCAAAACTTTTGGTCTACATTGAAAATTTCTGTAACCAGCAAAATAATCGTTCATTGTAATTGTCAAATTTTGAAAAGTGAACGTGTTTGAAAGTGTTTTTATCACCAACAAGATAGTAAATAAGGACTCATCACATGGACGAGAGTTTATATGTTTGAACAAAACTTTTAAGTGTCTTAAAATTAAGTACAGACCTTTATTTAATATCAAAAATACTATTTTAAAAATTCCAGAGGGAACCCATAGAGAATTGGCCTTCTGGGTTGGCTTGCAAACTGACCTCATGACTGTTCAGCTCTATTCATTCTGTTAGAAATTAGAAATTCATTAAAATTTTGTTAGAATGTTCCTCAGGAATTGTCACTTGCACAGAATTCCTTCTTGGTGACATTGGCTGTTTAAAGCAGAACATGTATGTACGCCATCAATAATTAAATTACCTATTTGGTAGCACACCTCTATATGGGCCCATGCAGACAGAAACTCAAATAAATAACCAGAACCTCACTGTGCAGATTTCAAATGCAATGCTAATAATACCACGACTTACTGCAGCACACGCTACATGGTGTCTATTGTGACATGCAGCACGGAAAGTACAGGCGCGGGAAGAGCGCGTGCAGCGCTCCATTGAATGCCACAGATCTGGCCGCCATCAGACGTCCTACTATTTTATACATTGTGCGCAAATGCAAGAGCTGTAAACAGATTACTGTAAACAAATCTCCAACTGGTCCGATGTCACCGCAGCCATCCGGTGCTGTCTAGCAGAGTCAGACGTTTTTATTACTGTGGGTGAAACCCTGACACAATACGACCCGAGTGCATTTGTTTTCGACAGACGTTCTGGCTTGAATTGCATGTGCAAAAAGGTGCTTTATAGCGGACCACAGCAGGAGCAAACAGCACAGTACTTTTAGCACAATTATACCCACGGACAGCCGCCTGGCTGATCTATAGATCTAGCACAATTAGCTGATCCGTGTGGGTTTTCCACATCCACCCCTGGGTTTACTGGAAGGGTTAAAAACAGGTAGGAATGAACAGGCCTACTGAAGTTTAAATGCCGTCTGTGAACTGCCTGTGAATTCCTGCACCATCTCGGCTCTTTTCCATTTTCTGTTTTTGATTGCCTGACAACACGTGGCAGTTAGAAAGGGACAATGGAGAAGAGAACGAAAGAAACTCTTAAAACTGAGATGTGACCAACCACTGAGCCTCTTAAACCAGGTTGGAGAAATGGCCGTGACACAGCATGCCCCAAACTCCACCATCGGTTGCCATGACAGCCGCTGGTGCCAGCTCTGCCTTTTCAGCCCCCACACTTCCTGCTTAAAAGTACAGCCCCACCCCCAGTTTTGTGAATGCAAGAGGGACAGGTATCTAAATGTCAAATGCTTAGTCACTATTATTCAAACTCAACATGTATTTTAGTTTGTGCTAATTTCGTAAGATCTTGTAGTATAATATATTATTACTATTATTATAGTTATGATAACTTAGTTATATATATATATATATATATAAAAAGAATTTTGCACAAATATATGTAATACATGTACGCCAAAACAATATATATATATAGAGATAGATAGATAGATAGATAGACAGATAGTTTTGGCGTGAATGTATTACATATTATATTTGAACAAAATTTAATGCATCTAATTTCTTGTAAATAATTCTCAACAATTTGAATACTATTCAATTCAAACTCAAAATGTATTTTTGTTCTCTAATTTTGTGAGGTATGTGTGTGTGTGTATATATATATATATATATATATATATATATATATACAATTCTTACTGACCCCAAACTGTATGTGTGTGTGTGTGTATATATATATATATATATATATATATATATATACAATTCTTAAAACAATTGTTCTTCACATTAAACCAAAATGTGCATCTTAAAGTAAAGCATATTTTTAAGAAACTTGGAAAATCATGTTCATACTTCTTCATGTCTGGATTGTAAAGCTCTGCTCCCTCTGGATCTGTCTCACTGAAGCAGGTGCCGCTTCCCTGGGTTATTTTCCTCTGCTGTGTTATTTAGCTGTCATAGACCGAGGGCAACTTGCCAGCAAACATGACAGAATAAAATCAGCTTGACTTCTTTTAGCGGGATGGACTGTTAGATCCGCTACTGCAATCGCCAGGACCAATTCTTACTCTTGAGATGGGGTAGAGGAAATGAAAAACAGATTAAGTGGCTGATAGTCTTTGTTTAACAGTGTTAGATTTAATATGCACTAACTGTTGGTTGTGGTTCTAAAGCCAATCAGTGGTAAGAATCATTGAAAAGCAATTATCAAAAAACAAACAAAAAAATGATTCCCTTGCTCGCCTGAGAATAGAAGCTCAAATGATAAAGTTAAAGGTTGCATTGCTGATTTAATTGAAATAATTAAGCTTGGCATCTAATGCACATTACCTGTCGTTTTAAGTATGTGTGTGTGTGTGTCCAACATAGGAGAGAGAGACATGCATTTCAAAGACCCAGTATTAAACGTCCCTCTTTGAGGAATGCGAGGAGGTTATAAATTCATTGTCTCCTCTGAAAGGCTTGATAACCTATTCACAAACAAGCACTAAAGATTTTGATAGGCTAATGGAAAATAGGTGGCCGTACACTCCTTTGTAATTGGGCATCATAAATCTGAAGAGGCCTTGGCAGCGCTACAAAGCGTTGTTATTTCTGTCTTTCTTTGACCCAACCCCTAGCCATATATCTCTCCGTTTCCTCAATGGCTGATCTGAAGGGCGTGATATACATGTTACAACCAAGACACATGACCAGGGCTCTGTGACATCGATTGCCTTCCACAATACCCCGTCCACGACTAGGAAATCGGTAGCCTTGGGACAATAATACTGGCCTCTTTCTTATCAAGATCGCTGGTGTACATGCCTCTGTCAGAGGACATTAACCTTGCCTCTTTCATCCTGCCAGTGGTGATTAGCGCGGCGGTCTGAAGAGGAGAGATGCAATAAACCGAGCTGATTATTGGTGGGTCAGCAGACAATCTGCTGACTGCTAAAAGATGCTGTGTGATAGTGTTCCAGTGTAATTGTACGAATGAGGCGTTTTTCACATGAGAGCCACCAATAAGATCGCTTCGAGGCCATGTTCGCACAGCAGGAGAATATAGCTGTCAGTCTTATATCAGAGTGCAAAATAGGGTTACGATCACACAGTTTGGTTACAAGTGAGAGTGACAATCACTTTTTATGACAGAACTGACAATATTACATGTGATGTGTAAACTGTACTGCATTGAAGTGGTTGTATGTAATGTCATGCAATTTTCAGTTAGATACAAACAACCACCGCCATTCAGCTGGCACTGAATTTATTGGTAGTCTACTTTTTGATCATTTCATGACTTACAAATTGACAAAGTAACTAGGACTTTGCATGCTCGTAATTTCATTTCCATTAAATTACCAACTCACAACATCAGCTGGCATGACCTCCTAAAATGATAAGATAACTAAGAATGTTCCAGTTACGTACTATATTAGTAATACTTCGGTAATTTCATGACTTGTTGGCAAAGTAATTTCTGTTGTGTAAATGTATAAATGTAACAATATCATTAAAACACTTTCAGAAATATTTGTTTTCCAGCTGATGAACGATAAAAAGATTGACAGTCTATCAGAATCCATCCTGCTTTAAAGATCTTGAGCATTTCACAATGTTACTTATCTGAACTGAACCAACACTGAACTGAACACTGGCTTGCTCATTTGGGGACTGAAAGTCAGTAACTTATCGATTTGACCGCACTGACTGACACCAAAATAACTTGGAACTGAATTAAGCTGGATGATGGCACTATCCTCTTCTGTAGAGCAGCTTAATTGCATCTTGAAACTGTTATGAAACTGAATTATTTAAACACTGAACTGACTTAAACTGTACATTGCTTTATTTTGTAGAAGCTGAATTGAACTCGTTTAAAACTGATGAAATTCATACTGGTATTGATCTAAACTGAACCAAAACTGAACTGACTTGAGCTATATAATGACACTATTGTCTTTTAGAGCTGATTTACCTGCAGAATCTGAACTGTCTCCATACACTCTTAAAAATAAAGGTGCTTCACGATGCCATAGAAGAACCATTTTTGGGTCCACAAAGAACCATTCAGTCAAAGGTTCTTTAAAGAACCTTTGACTGAATGGTTCTTTGTGGACCCAAAAATGGTTCTTCTATGGCATCGCTTGAAGAACCTTTTGAAGCACCTTTATTTTTAAGAGTGTAGTTGAGTTCCCATAATTGCTTCTGCTATTATCTCTGTGAAGCTGTATTGTAGAAAGTGCTATAGAAATAAAGGTGAATTGATTTGATATTTAAAGTGGCAGATAACATAATTGCAGTGCGTGCTTATAATAAACAGAACATTATAGTGCATTGGTGGATGCTAATATAGTTATTGTAGTTATCTTTATAGTTAGAAAATATAGTTGTCGTTCTTGGTGTGAACAAGCCTTGTGTCTTTCCTCAGTAACAGCTGCATTTCTGTTTCTGCTAAGCTGGAAGAGATATTTACTGAGGTTTAAATATGTTTCAAAGTATTTTTCTCTAAACTTTTTACAGTGAAGGACACAGTGTACGATATCGACATGCACACGTGTTTCTTCAACACCAGTAATTCTCCCAGACAGAGATTTTTTCCTGTCCAGTTGCCATCTTCCTCCGCAGGTGCTCCTCAGTCCTCACAAATGCTGCACTTCACACTCAAACTACTTTTAAACTGCTGTAATTTTTATTAAAATTTAACGGATGAATTTGTGTTTTAACCCCATTTATTACATTTGTGTAAGACAAGTAATAAGTATTGCTTATTATTATTATATAAGGTTTCACTGGACGTTTTTTAATGACTGGCAGAACATCATGGTCAATGTGTCTGCAGAACTCGATTTGCGTAAAATCAAAAGGCTTGTCATTCAAAAAGGTCTCCACATCCCGTGTCCTTTGCATGTTTATCTGTTAAATATTTAGGCTAATTGGATTATGCTTTTATCTTCCAATGTGAGTGCTGGCTCTATTTAACACACTTATACCACATTTAAACCCATCTGATTTTCCCACTGTATTGTTTGGGCTTTCCAATGCATGAGTCCTACAGTACTAGTTCTGTAGCACTGGTCTGTTGTTTGGGTGAGTCCTCCTCTTCCTCTTCAGTGATTTGTGGTTGTGATCAACAGCCCTCCTGATAAGTGGGTGACACTCGTTTCTAACCCTACCTGAAGAGAGATCGGTGGTAGTTTGTGTAGAGTTCGATAATTGCCGTTGTTAGTCAGAAGTGGTGACTCTTGGTGAGGCATTTTTCTGTTATTACAGAGGAGTTCTCAACAGGACTGAATCAGTGGTCTAGTTTATTTAATGTACCACCAAATATATATGGGCTATATAATGTATTTTTTAGTTCCTGTATTATTTTATCTCTATTATTTTGCATTGAGGAAGTATTCTTCAGTGATTTGTTTGATAAAAACGGTTTCATTGGTTTGAGAGGACATAAGAAATGAACGTCTCTTACTTGCCTCCAGAGGGCACTACCTTTTATATCATTATTTAAACCAGTGGTTCCCAATATGGGGCCCCAACAACCTTCCAAAGGGACCAGAGGATGACTTAAAATGATTTAAATTAATATATTATCATAATTTATATTAATATTATTAGATATTAAAATAACCAAACTTAATTTAATTGCTAAAACATACAATAAAGATGTAAACTAAATCATATTTCTTTTTTCTCCCTCAATAAGTAATGTTAATAATTTTTTTTTTCATTTATTTTATTTTTTTACAAATTTCTGGAATCACAAAATGAATAGCGGATAATTAATATATCAACACTCTCAGTTTCTGTTAATTAACAAAGTTAAAAAAGGGGAAAAAAGCTTTGTCAATGTAGAAATACCTTTCCTTATATTGGGGGCATTTGAATATTGTGTTGGATAATGGGGTGGCTTTGAGTCAAAAAGGCTGAGAACCACTGAATTAAACATGCATTAAATGTACGTTTTTAGATGGTCTTTGTCATCATTAATTCTATTTTACTCTGACAAATCTAGCTGAATTATTATATGTGTGCATTTTCTGCCCATGAGAATCGTTGTAGAACCTTCATAAAGTAAATGCAGAGAGAAATAAGGCAAACCGTGTATGTGTGTGTGTGTGTGTGTGTGTGTGTGTAAAATCAAATGAGGACAAATGTTGTGAAGAGAACCTCTTAGGGGAGGGAAAATGTCAGCTGTCTCTTCAAGACTGCGAGCGTATGCGTGCATGTGACTGAGCTTCCGTGCTCTTTGTAAGCATTTTGAGTCCTTGTTTAAATGCCTCTAGATTATGAGACATAATTCTGAGCGTATCAGTTTACACAATACCACAGGAAATCATGTCAGCCTCATTGTCTGCATATCTCTACCTCCTCAGGTAAAAGGACAACATTTGATGGCTTAGATTTACTCTTGTTTACCTTCTAAAAACTGCTCGAAGCCCCCCTCCTCAGTGCTTCCTCTCAGCCCACCCAATTAAAAAGCAAAAGAGGAGAAAAAAAAGCACATTGCTGCCTTGCAAGTATTACTTATCACATTAATTAAAAACTGGTGGCACAATGGGAGCCCGCAGCTGCAGAGGAAAGCCAGTGAAATTAACAAACGTTTGATTTGTTGTGTTGTGGATGTGACATTTATTATACAGGTCAAAGTAAAACAAAGACCAAAGCCCAAATATGCTAATGAGGATCTGGCAACCTGGGGCAGTTGTACAAACACTGAGGACTGGCTAAATATTCCGTGTTTATTGATGTTACTCACAGCATCATGGAGAGGGATACGGAAAGGCTATGTTTGTCACCTGCTGATGTTTGATAGCAGCAAATTTGAACTTAGTTCACTTAAAGACTGGTTTAGATTTCCGTCACTGCCACACATAAAGTCAAACACAAATTATAATAATAAGTAACTTCTAATAAATGATAAAGAATCTATTGATTTGTTAATTATGGTTAACAGTGATCATTTCTAACAAGTTAAAACTCTTGATAGCCACTAAAGCACTTAAAAAGGTAGGAAATAGTGAAGTATCAGGCAATGTAGGTTGGAGAAAATATAAAAAATATTTTCATAGCTTGAGAGAGCAAGAGATATAAAATCTGGAATGTCAGTACATTTTTTAATTGTGATATCCAAGACTAGAAAAGTACTGGAAATTAATGAAATCTTTAAAAATCCATAGTACATCCAATTTATTTATTTATTATTATTATTATTATTATTATTATTTTTACAATGGTTCATTTCTAACATTGTTTTAATTAGTTTTAAAATCTTATTACAGGTGCATCTCAATAAATTAGAATGTCGTGGAAAAGTTCATTTATTTCAGTAATTCAACTCCTGCATTAAATAAATTAAATGCACACAGACTGAAGTAGTTGAAGTCTTTGGTTATTTAATACACGAGTTTCACAATTTGAGTTGAATTGCTGAAATAAATGAACTTTTCCACGACATTCTAATTTATTGAGATGCACCTGTAAATACTAATTAAACTTTTAGTAAATATTTAATAGGCAACTAGGAAAAGTCATGGAACTTTTTTTTTTTGTTATGTTCAGCTCTAAAATATTTAATTGGCCAAAAAATGTTTTTCTAAATCCTTATTCAACAGCTAACACAGAAATTACCACCTTTCTTCTGTAATTAATTTCTTAATAACTAATCATTGCCTCTCTCTCAAGTATTATGTAAATATAGATATTTTTATTTATACAGCTGTATAAACAGTAAATAATGCTCAAATTTGTACATAAATCTTCTGTTCCAGATTTATACCACATTGTTATTATTATTATTATTTAATTTTGCTTTAGTCTTACTTATTTAAATGTTCTTTCTGTTCTCAATGTCATATATATGTATGTATGTATGTATGTATGTATGTTTATACCAAGAGCTTCAAAAGAAGCCACAACAAATTCCTTGTGTGTTTGCACACACTTGGCGAATAAAGCTGATTCTGATTTAACAAGCAACTGGAAAAATCATGGAAATTCTTTGGGCAAAAGGGTTGAGAACCATGGAGAGGGGTCAACACTTCCTCTGACATACTAGCCATTATGCAGATTTCACAGGGGCAGCAGGCAACTGAATCATGGGTAATGGTGTGGCCATTGATTGCACTGGGGGTCATTGTCCAGAACACACACAATGACACAAGGCCACGTAATGACTAAAACACACAGAGCGATGTGATTAAATGATTTATTTCACCTTTAATATGTTTCTACTTTTTTTCCACACAGTTTTCACAGTTATGTGTTCGAGAATCCTCACTAACAGGTTGTGGAAGCAGTCATTGGAGAACTGAGGTGAAAATCAGCAGTCATACTAACTAATGGTGATATGGTGAAGGATGGTGTAGTAATGAGTAAAGGGGCATGAAATGACAGTGAGTGATGCAGTGTGTAATTGCAAGTCTATCAAGAGGCAACGAGACAGCAGGCTTGTGCCGAGGGAACCATTGACATCCTGCCCATTTGCCTGGGGGTGCACTTTAACATGACCCCAATAGAAAAAAATTGACAATTTAAAGACTTCAAGTGCAACCCTGCAGGCTGCACACCAATCAAGGTGTCCTGATGGATTCACAGGCAATCCAGTGTAATATGAGTCCATCTGTGAGTCTCAGCTCTCTCTCTCTCACTCTTTTTATCTCTTTATATTTCTCTTCATGGACACTGTTGCTTTGCATAAAATGAACTGACATTCAGTTTACTAATGCATACATGAATATATGAATACAGTTCAGTCTAAAAACATTTGGATCCGTATCCAGTGCTTAAAAGTAAATGAGATAAAGTAGATTTAAGCATTTTTTATTCCTGCATTTACAGTTCAAATAGCAGATCCAGATATTCAGTATATAGCAGCTGAGAAAAAAAATGAACTGCCCTTGAATGCATTTTTTGAGGACATTCATTTATCTTCCTCTGACGTCGAGGGTAGAAATATGAAAAACAATTTAAATTGAAAAACATAAATTCCACTGGTCAGATTTTTGGTTGCATTGGTGCATTAAAACCAAAAGAATGACACTTGCACTCAAATTTTGTATGTAAACACTATTACATATTGCAAAATAAAACTGGGGAAAAGAAAGGGGGTAGAGCAATGAACTGAAGAAAGATAAAGGACCTTTTCATTTATTCAAGGTCTTCTGGATTGTATGTCTATTTTTTCAGTGTGCCTTTTATTCACATTATATACAATAAACAGAGAAGTACAGACATTCCCAAGATTAAGGCAATAATTATTATGCAAGGCATGATAGCTGAGCCAGTGCATGTCTGTCGTAAATATGTGATGCCATAGCACATTGACTGGACAGAGGCACATTTATTGGTTATCACAATTGTTGTCTCTGTCAATGTAGTTTAAATGAGTATAAACGTACACTCTTAAAAATAAAGGTGCTTCAAAAGGTTCTTCACAGTGATGCCATAGAAGAACCATTTTTGGTTCCACAAAGAACCATTCAGTCAAAGGTTCTTTAAAGAACCATCTCTTTCTTACCTTTTTATAATCTGAAGAACCTTCTTTCGCCACAAAGAACCTTTTGTGAAACAGAAAGGTTCTTCAGATGTTAAAGGTTCTTTATGGAACCATTTAGACAAAAAGGTTCTTCTATGGCATCATGAAGCACCTTTATTTTTAAGAGTGTATACATAGTAATTGCATGTTTTTAAAAGGAGTGAAGCAGCTCTTGTGACTGGTTCTAAACCTCTAATAAACACAAGATCTTGGCATGTTAATGATGATTGCACAGCTAGAAATGTGCCAATGTATCTTTGTATTCAAGTTAGTTTCATACAATTTTTATTTATTTATTTATTTATTTTTATTTAAAAATGTAAGGGGGTGTAACCATCAAGTAATAAAAGTTTTAAAACATAAAGTATTCTTCATAGTAAAACATATTTTTAACATTTTTTAAGGAAAATGAATATCATGATTTCTTGTGGATCATTATTGTTATTATTAAAATATTTTATTCTCTGTAATATATGTTTCTGTTTTATGGTTTTCAACACCACCCTAACTTTTTAACAAATCATTTCACTGCATATTTAAAAAAACAACAAAAAAAAAAACAATTAAACAATATGCCAAACTATTTATGCCAAAGTCGATTGTATTTATTTATTTATTAGAATGATTTAAACACATTGTATATTAACATTGTTACTAGTAAGCCCCACAAAATATTAAAATAAATTTGATTTCATAAATTAACACACTTTCACAAATGAGATCATTTTCCAATTCATAAAAGAAAAAATATGGTCATGTCATAGACCTCTATACATCTTTCTATAACTTAAAGTACATTATCCCCTGGTTTCACAGACAAGGCTTAAGCCTAGTCCCAGACTAAAATGTAAGTCTGAGCTGTCAACTGAAAGAAACTTGCACTGACTGATCTTAAAATATATTAGTGCCTTTGTTTTGTCTCAAGATGCACACCAGTAATGTTTTCTAAGGCACGTTTATGAAAAATTACTTAAATGTCCTAATTGAACTATGGCCTAATCCTGGTTTAGTCTAAGCCCTGTCTGTGAAACCAGGCCTACATGTATATACTTTTAAAATTGTGTGCATTTTACTTTCCTCTTTTGCTTCCCTAAAACCTAAACTGTTTAATTCATCCTCTCCAAACTGTCAGCAGCCGGCACCTCCTTTTCCCCACATTATTTTATCTCACCAGCAGATGATAAATGACTTGCGGTCTCCAGATTTTCATTAAAACCCCCGTGTGTCACATTTAACCTGTGTTCGCTGAAATCAATTATCCAGCTATCACTAGGGCAGACGCTCCTGGGAAGGAGGAGATCGGCATCCCTCCATCAGCGTTTCAATTAGGAGGTAAATAATCAGCATTTGAAGGCCTCTCTCTCTTTCAGTGCCTCCCCAGAGCCCTCTCTGTCTTTCCAGAGCATAGCGGCAATATGCTGATGACTCAATATGGTGTATAATAGCTGTTACAGCTGTGTCAGAAAGAGAAGACTACTGTTTTTAATGCTGTTCTGAAGTCAGTTTGTGTTTTTATGTTTAAAGGCAAGAGAATGTTTTGGTAAAGTGAGCTGATCCAGGATCAGCGCGGGTCTCGCCACCTGGTGCCAGTGTTTTGTTTGTTCTGTCTGTGTTTAGTATCGCTAAGCTCCCAGCAGCCCCTGGGGCATATGGATGGCATGATGCCAGGGCGGAGGTGGGGTATTTTGTGTGTGTGTGTGTGTGTGTGTGTGTGTGTGTGTCCCAGAAAGATGGTTGTTGAGGCCTAAGGCAGCAGTCAGAAGGGTCAGTGGTGCTCTTGTGTGTCAGAAGCCATTTGAAAGTGTGTTTCATCAGGCTAATTAATGTACAAGCACTTATTTAAGAGCCGCTGGAGGCAGAGCAGTTTCATGTGCACATAAGAACAATGCTTTGACTAAAGCTAAGAGCTAAAGGCTAATTTCATTTGTGTTTTACATAATAGTCAATATGTATCTTCACACACAAGCATAATTTTTGAAAACAGCATTTGCATAAACTGCAGTTGCTATTGTGAATATACCCATCTTAAACCAGCCTAAAATGGTTTAAGCTGGTTTAAGTTAGGTTAAGCTTGTCTCCCAAAATGTCTGTGCTGGTTTTCTGGTGGTTTAGCTTGTCTGACCAGCTGAAAAAGTGCCTAAAAGACCTCTAAAACAACAATACAGTAATATTATACATAAATAATATTTATTTGATCAGAAATGCAGTAATGTTGTGAAATATTATTACAATTTAATAACCGTTTTATATTTTAAAATATATTAAAATGTAATGTATTCCTGTTATGGCAATGCTGAATTTTCAGCATCATTACTCCAGTGTTCAGTGTCACATGATTCTTCAGAATTCATTCTAATATGCTGATTTGCTGCGCAAGAAACAACTCTTATCAATATCAATGTGAAAAACATTTGTGCTGCTTAATATTTTTGTAGAGAGCATGATTGTGAACTCTTTATTTGAAATATAAAACTTTTGTAGCCTTATAAATGCCATTCCTCTAACTTTTGATCAATTTAATGCATCCTTGCTGAGAATTATTATTGTTGTTATTATTTTTAAATCTTATTAAATCAAAACTTTTAAACTGCAGTAAAATGTAAAAAATTGCAGCGCATTTGAAAATCGAACACATTTAATTTTCACTTATCACAACTACATTTCTGTCTTAAGAGACCTGTTTTGTACAATTATTTTGTCTTGATCCACAGATCAACCATTCATTCATAAATGACATGATGTGGAAGCATGTTTAATTTCTCACCATTCCTTGTCTGCATTTGCTCATACGTCCACACACACACACACACACACACACACACACACACTAATAGCCTATATTTGGTGGCAGTCATGCGTAGCTGAATTTTTCTAGACTGATATGTAATTTCTCTATTTGGCTCTGTGTGTTTGTGGTCTTTTTGGCTGGTGCCATTGCACTGATTATCACAAACAGAATGCTGGGAAATGCCAGGCATCAGCAGCACAGATACAAACACACTGCAATGAGAGACAGAAACAAATCGGCTTTGGCATTTAGTCATTGTGAAACCTATTATTACTAAGTGGTTCAATCACAGACTCTGCATGCTTTTGCTATCTCTATATTTTTACTCACTATACACTCTTCATGCTCATGTTGCTTCATGCATGTTGTTGTTGTTTTTTAGACATATACTGGTGCAAACAATCATGTGACATTGACACACCCATTTTTTTATCTTTCTTTTCCCACAATAAATAAAATTTCCCTCTCTAAAAAGTATGTTTCTGCTGCGCTCTATTACAACAGGAGGGATAGATCTGACACCTTGTCCCCTCTGATCTTTGAGAACTAACAGATCAAAGGTGATGAAAAGGCCTGCCCTCTCTATCTTTCTTTGCAACTGTCGTCTCTGAATATCTTTCTCCTTCACTTGCTTGGTCTCCCTTTTTTATTTTTCTGGCACAGTTTTATTTTCAGGTGTGGAGAGCAGCTAAATTATGCTCAGTTATAATATCTCAGAGATAATCATCATGATGCCGGGATGTTCATGTGTTGGTGCTTTTCCACTATAACTTAACCATCAAGACTTACTTTGTCAACTGGTTTCACCGGAAAGATCGTACCATGTTGGTCAGCCAATGTCACCAACTCACTATAATGAAAGTTTCTTAGATCAGGTTGAT
>NW_015542366.1:886309-922784 GCF_001515605.1 Sinocyclocheilus anshuiensis | reverse complement strand
GGATTTTTTTTTTTTTTTTTTTTACTTGATTAGTGTATTTTATTTTTTAGTGAATATACTTTTAAAAACATGCAATTTTAAGCAACATAAGTAATGCATTTATATATTTTTTATTATTTATTTTTTATTTTATTTTATTAAGACAATCTACAAGCATATCAGGGGAGTTTGATTAATGTTTCAAGTAGGCCTAAACTGAAAATAATTTTGTTAAAAATTTGCAAATATTATTAGCGTTTAGAGCTTTAAATATGTACAGTAGTTGTTATAATGATGGCAGTTAAGTCATGCCAACTTCAGTAAATAAATTAAATTCACAAAAAAATTAATTAATCCAACCAAAATAAGCCATGCAAACTGTTGCCTTCAAGTTTTTAAAGTTTATATATATATATATATATATATATATTTTTTTTTTTTAATGTTTAGCTGGTCCATCAGCTAGTCTACAAACCAAACTTGACCGGCATGGAAATGTTAATTTTAAATAGACTTTTCTACAAGAATTCAGAGTTTCTCTCATATTAGAGGATTCAATTTGAAAAGATTTGTATTAATTTAAAAAGATGTTTTATATGAAGTACATTTTGAAAGAAGAGCTTTGCATCCTGATTCTCTTGTATATGACCAGGAACAGCGAGTTCTCTGTGAATGGGAGACCGTGTCTGTGCTGCGCTCTGGAGCTGAGGTCTGTTTGTTTAGCATTTGCTGGAACCTCATTTCGAGAGACCACTATTTGTCTTTAACACACACACCTGCCAGGGAATATGTGAGTGGAGTCAGCATCCAATTGTCCAATGCCAGGAGAAACAGACAGAGAAAGCTGAGTGAGAGGAAACGAGGGAAGAGAGATGGCGTGACCGCTCTTCCCTTTGTCAATATTTACTTGTCCCTCAATTAATGTGTAGTCTTCTGGGAAACATTGAGTATTAAGTGATTTGTACTCTGTTTGCATATCAGTCGGCGATATTGCGAGAGGCCTCTCTCTCAACAGGTGATACTGAGATTACCATAGAAGATTAGTTCACCCAAAAATGAAAATTGACATTTATTTACTCACCCTCAGGTCTTTTCAAACCCATATTAGTTTATTTATTCCATGCATTCAAAATAAATGGGGACTGGTGCAGTCAAGCTTCATAAAAAATGCAAAAGCACTATAAAAATCCATGCAAAAGTACTGAAAATCCACCCTAGTTCATAAGCAAAGGAACGATACAGAATGTTTTGTGTTCTTTGAAAGAAACAAAGTCATATGATTTAGAATGGTATGGGATTGAGAGCTTTACCTGCTGAAGTAAGTTATGATGGGATAAACCTGATTCATATGCACATCATTAGAGTTTAGATGAAATTGAATTAAGGAGCAGCTTGCCATCTGCTCTTGATGGGCACGGAGACCAAGGCAAAATCACCCTTGTCATCCACAGCTGTTGCCAGGCCAATGAGGCCTCTGTCATGTCAAAAACGGTCCGTCTTTGTGTGAGACAACACGGTTAATATATTAGAGATTGATTCTTGTTCTCTGGCCCTGTCAAAAACCCTGAGGAGGTAATTGAGGTTGAAAGCCTGCTATATTTTGCAGCTCCAATGTGTGATGTGATTCTTTTGTGTATGTTTACAATGATGAAGGGCGGGCCTTAAAGTAAGGATTCCATAAGAATCATGTCAAAGGAGGGCCGTTTTGCCAGTCTTTCTTTGTTTGAGTTGGACAAGGACACTAGTTACACGCTATAGCAAAAGATGACCTACCACACAGAGCAGACTTTGCTGGATTTGAAGGACAGATTTCACTAATACTGTACGCAAGGTGACATTGTTCTTAACTGAAAACACTTTAAATAATTTTCTCAGTGTTTAAATCGCAGTTTTCGCTGTACTTGTAATTAAATCAAATTGTAATCCGTGAATCCAAATTGGCGGGACTGTCTTCAAACCTCACTTGGTTTACCAAATCAAAGTGACAAAATAATCTTGGTTTGTATATGAATCTTTCACGTTGGGATCTTTGAAACTGTAAACCTGGGCATGTGAAGTGATTGTCACCGTCTGTTTGAACGAAGCTGAAGGTTCTCCAACTTTACATGGCATAAATGAACAATTAAACCTAACCCTTAATCCAGCCTGCATCACCCAAGCCAAGTTTATTTTTATATGGTGCAAGGGCCCTTGCCAACAAATTCTGGAATGCCATTCATCATTCCAAGCTAAAACCCTGAAAATCCACTGAATGTTCCAGTAGACGCAATTACAAATCCCTACACCAGTATGGTCATCCAAACACTGTGGCTCCAGAATGTCAATTGGGGAATTATTATTCTCTGTATTACTGATATGAATTATGCACATATTTTGATATGACTGGAAATAATGAAAGAAAAAAAATAAATTAGTTTGATAGGTCATTTGGTGCAGAAAGCAAGATAAGTGAAGGACACATGCTTGCTGGCTGAATATTATAAATGATATCTAGTGTTTTAGAGTTTAAAGAACTTTAGTAACTCCCAAGGTGGCTTAAATGTATTTAAATGAAGTTAAAATAGCTAAAAAAATTAAGACATAAGCTGAAATCAGGTTTCTTATTTAAATTTGTTTCCTTAACAACTGACATTTTTATTTAAAGGCACAATATGTAAGATTTTTTTATTAAAATATCCAAAAACCACTAGAACAGTTTTATATATTTTGGATCGGATTGCATTGGCTGTGGGGATGAAGACGACAACTCCCATGATTCCACACTAGGTCACGGCATCATCAAACTACGCCTTTGTTTCTTTGTTTGTTTTGAATACGCACCCTCTAGTGGCAAAAAATTACATATTGTGCCTTTAATAGCAGGCTTGGACAACCTGGATACACTGTATGAAGGAATTTTAAATGTGTTATTTGAAAAGTCATGGAAATTATTAATAATTTATTTAAGCTATTTTTTAAATAATAAAAAAACCTTGTAATTACAAACTAGATAAATCAATTTAAATTAATTGGTAATAAAATAACATTCAGTTATTGGGATTATGACATTAATTTTAATTGTTTATAATTATTTTAAGCAATTTAATATCACCCCTCCTATTTTCTATAAATAAAAAGTTTAAAAATGAGCAGCTTTGTCATTATAGCAGAAGTGTTAAAAATATCTTGCAGGGGCATCAAATATTCTTTGACAAAAGGGGGCCTTGGAGTCAAAAAGGTTGTCTTAAAGATATATTTCACCCAAAAATGAATTTCTGCTATTATTTACTCACCCTCATGTCATTCCAAACTTATATTGATTGTTTTTTATGGAACCCAAAAGAACATATTGTCTTGTTTTGGACACTTGACTTTCAGTGTATTGAACAAAAACAGCTGTTCAGCAAAAGGCAGAAAGTCATAAAGGATTGAAATGAAATGTGAGTAAATTATGACAGAATTTTCATTTTTGGGTGAACTATCCCTCAGATTTAGACCTTCCTAAACTTTATGGAGCCCTTGAGTGAACCTGCAACTTGCTCAGAAAGTGTCATCATACCAAATCATTAAATTTTCATCAAGCCCATTAATCAGTCAGTTAAAATTATTTTAAGCTGTAAGGAGATATGAAACATTTGTGGCATGGAGTTATCTGACACCCGTTTCCACGTCAACCCCTCTCCATCCTGCTGCATACCGTTCTGGCTGAGTGTCTTGCTAACTGTTTTTTAATCAACTGGTTTGCATATGGAGTCCCCACGGGTCACTTCCCCAGAGAATAAGGGGGCATTGGTTCGTACACAGCTGACTGGGTGGCCAGAATGGGAGGAGGGAACCTAGGGTGGTTAACTTCACCTTCTAGCTTGATTCAACACAAAAGCATTAGCATTTAACGCTTTCAGACACTTTACAAGAAGTTGGGAGCGACAATGATTTCCAGCAAACTATTTATGGTGTAGTTAAGCATTATGAATGGTGGCAACCATGAATTGTCAGCTTTTTGTGTGCAGGTTAATGCCCATAAACACTGGTAAATTGTCCATGTGTGGCTGTGGGGACAATAGCAATGGGTGATGCACTGAATGTGGAAACATGAATGGGGATGAACGATAGGGGCGTAATTTGGAAAATTACCCATCATACTCTCTGGGTATCACACACACACAACACAATCCCACCGGGACGGCTTGCCAGACCTGGTGGATAGACACACGCATTAACACCAGCGACTTCCTCTCTCCCTGGCTTGGAAAAATGAAGATGTTCATTAACTTGGGGGGATTAGTGAGCCTTTAAATCACTTTTATGATAATACGTAGCTGGGTGTGTGCTGATAAATGAAGACTCACCTTATCTTTACAAACACCTTTAAGTGCAGATCTCTCGCTGGAATTTCCACTTGACGTTAATTCTGTTCCTCTAACTTTTCCCCCACCTTAGATTTCATCATATTTGTATTATTAGCTGCTGATTCAAGGCTCACATGCCCCTTAGATTTAAAAAAAAAAAAAATTGAATTCACCTTTTAGTTGAGACCAAAATTATCTGTATTTTGATTGAAGTGAAATTAAATGATTAATGTAGTTTTTGTTTAAGATGTTTTATTTTCATGCACATATGATTTTTTCCCTTAACTTTTACACTTTTTTATTTTTGTACATAAAGTGATTCCCGCTTATTTTTGGTTAATCAGTATTTGTATTGATTGCAGACTTCTATTGATTCAAGACTCACATTCCCCTCAATTTTTTTACCCTTCAATACAGCTTCCAACCTTCTAGAATGGATTCATATAACTTCTGAATTGTCTCCATTTGAATATTGTCTGTGAAAAATATCTGGGAATCAGCTTCTCCCTCTTTTCTCCAAAACGGCCCACAGAGTTTTGATAATATTGAAGTCAGATGATTTGTCCAGGGCAGATGTTAAAGTTCATCTTGGTGCTTCAACGGTCCAGGTTTTACTGATCATGACTCAATATTTTTCACGTTTTATCATTTTTGTCTGTGATTTCTGTGGTCCGTTTTTGTGGAAACAGAGTCTTCAAGGTGAATATTGAGGTTTGCTGTCACTTTGCTGCAGTAAATCTGTGTTGTTTGGACACAATTTTTTAGTGATTGACTTTCCATGCTTTGCGTACACAGCAAAGATTGTTGTTCTATTTGCTTTGAAACAAATGTGGTAGTGGGATTTATCTTAGTTGTTTTATTTTGTTGAAGGTCTTCATTCAACTCTTAATTGAAAAGATGTTTCTAAAATCCAGAGAAAATTGAAAAACTATGACGCCTATCCCAAGGCCACCGAAAAAGATGGCACTCTGTTGCGCATATACCACAGCTGTAAACACTTAGCTGTGTTATGAATCTATTTGAGAGTGTAATTTTTTTTATAAAAGGTGAAAAACCCCAGAGTTTCTGCCCTTGCTGAAGCTGCTTTTTAGTTCCTATTTATACATTCATAAAGTGTATATTAATGCATTCCCCTGGGTGCTCAGATTGGTACCTATACCCAGCTTGTGTGCTTTCTAACAAAAGACGAACACTTTTGCACATGCACACATGTGCCACTTCTGCTGGTGTGAGGAAAGATAACTTTCCAACTTTGTTTTGACACTTTTGATTAAGGAGCGGTAGAAGAACATCTGTACGTCTGCCTGCACAATACCTCCCTCCTCTGAGAGATTGATTTTTTTTTTTTTACATTAAACTGCCTGCTTTTGTCTAAAGCAACAAGGCCTTTTGTTATGCTAACAACCCTGTGGAAGATTTCCAATTCAATTCCACCTGAGCGCTGGTCAGCTCCACGCTTCTTTTGTGCCGTCCCTAGGGCCCCTTCTTGTCTTCTAAATGACAATTTAGCGATCACAGCGGACAGAGGAAAATTGACAGACTGTGGAGGAGGGAATGTTCGTCATGATATTAGAGCGATCAAGTCTAATTCCGTTTTCCAGTATTAGTTTAGGGCCTTTAACGTATACTCATCAAAGCTATATTACAGAACATGTGATGGAAATTAAAAAGAGGGAAGGAGAGTTGGAAAAACAACTAATTTTATGTTAGCGCTGAGAGGGGAATATTTCTGGTGGGATGCAGGTGCACACACAGACAAACATGTATGCATAAACTAGTATTCAAAAGTCTGGGGCTGGTAAGATTTTTCAAAATTGAGATTTATACATCATCTGAAAGCTGAATAAATAAGCTTTCCATTGATGTATGGTTTGTTAGGATATGACAATATTTGGAAATCTGGAATCTGAGGGTGCAAAAAAATCTAAATACTGAGAAAATCGCCTTTGAAGTTGTTCAAATGCAGTTCTTAGCAATGCATATTACTAATAAAAAATTAAGTTTTAATATATTTACATTAGGAAATTTACAAAATATCTTCATGGAACATGATCTTTACTTAATATCCTAATGATTTTTGGCATAAAAGAAAAATCTATAATTTTGACCCATACAATGTATTTTTGGCTATTGCTACAAATATACCCCAGCGACTTAAGACTGGTTTTGTGCTCCAGGGTCACATATTATGAAATATTACAATTTAAATTAACTTCTCTTTTAAAATGAATTTTGAATTTTGAATTATTCCCGACTCAAGTGTCACATGATTCTTCAGAAATTATTCTTATATGCTGACTTGGTGCTCAAACATTTCTTATTATGAATTTTGAAAGCAATTGTAATGTCAGATGTCTGGAAACATTTGGTAATAAAGTTTGGAGAATGTGGCTTTATATTCCGAATCAAAATAGGCTGCCTTTTTGACAGAATCAATCATCTCTCTCTTTATTACACTTTACATGTTACATGTTTAACTTTGCTGAATTTGACCCAGATTATCTTTTTGATGGTCTTTACCAGGTCTTGTTCTCACAAGTCTTAAAATTAATAAATTATATGTTTCTTACACTTTTGCAATCTAAGATTTACTGAGAAAGTTAGCTGTTTAAAAAGTCAATTAAAGTGCTAGAGAGCAACACATTTCTGCATTTGTTATGGAAATGTGCTTCTGAAATAATGTATTTAATGATTTAATTATGATTTTAGAGGCAAAGATACTCTGCAGCTGTGGCCTGCCGAATGATCATTATTATTTATTGCCTTTTACTTTAAATAGAATCTGAAGATTTAATTAAAGATAATTTTTTATTAAATATCATCAATATATTCCTATTGTTTAACCAGTGTATGATTTCAAATTTCATATTGCTTTGCTTGAGAAACAAAACTCTTATTCTGCACTTTAAAAACGGATAAAATTAATAACTACTCAACAGACTCTCATCAAATTTTGAATGAATGTCAATCCAGAAAGATGCTTTTAGAGTCAGATGGTGTATGTATAAGCAGGAGCTAACAGTGCTATATTAACCAGCTAAACCCCGACCTATAGAATAAGCTCATTCTGCCACCTGGAGAGAAATAAACGTTCTCAAACAATGAGGCGAACAACAAGATTAGAGTTGCAGTTTTCTGGAAATCTGCATATTTAATCATTGGAAATCCCTTAAGGTCTTATGTTCTAGACTTTTTGGAGCTCTGTGGATTTATTTTTGTTCCAATCACATTTATTTCTGTCTCTCTGCTCACCAGCAAGACTCTGAAGCTCAGCTTTTGCAATCTTCCACACTCATCTCAAGCACAGTATACTTGCTACATTTGAACCGAGTCTCCAGAGCAGCGGGGACGGCGTACGCTAAGAGATTTGAAATTACATGTGGCGGTGAGAGAGGTGAAGTATTCCACATGAGGAGAATGCACATGAAAGAGTACCATGCTCAGATCCGTCGCTGAACTCCTCTTTAATGTGATACCAGTAATGGAAGCATTTGGAGATGAGCTGCGTCTTCGACATCAAAGCTAATCGAGAAATGGAAGCCAATTGGCGTTGGGCCTTAGCGGTGTGTGTGTGTGTGCGCGCGCGAGCGGGCGGGCAAGTGAGACGACGTGCACAAAAGAGGATGAAGCTCACTCTACCTAAGAGGATAGATGCAAGAGATGAGACTTAACAAGATCCAGAGTAAAGAGTCTCTCCCTTTTTAAAAACAGATACATGCTGCAACACTCCGCCAAGATGCAACCCGTCTAATGTAATTACGTTTGTCAGCGTCAAAAGCAGCCCAGAATATACCCGTTCGCTCCTCCCTTCCCCCCCAACCCTATCCCTCTCATTCTTTCACAACATCACAAACTGACATGTAAATGGACTGTCATTAAATCCTATTAGTTTGGCCTGTCATATTGGAGCAAGCCAACTCCTTTATTAAGTACTTTGCATGACTCTTGTTTATATCCAGATTAGGGAAGAGAGGGAGATAAACAGACAGTATCAGAGGTAAACAGTCTGGATCACTTTCTTTTGGATTCAGGGTTGCTTTGATGTCATGTTGTCCGGGGATTTGTCATTTAAAGATTTCCCATGCAGCGAGACCACTTACTTTCTTGTTGTTTTGTTATTTACTGTGGTTCTAGATTTAAACACTCAATTAGAAAAAGTCAGATAATTCAGTTAAACATAACAGTGCTATACAGCTGCCTGTGGAAGCCTGTTTCCAACTCAGAGTAAAGAAAAAATAAGGCATTGTGTTAGAAAAAAAAAATGTTTTCTTGCAATTGCGACTTTTATACCTCATAATCATGCATTTATATCACAGTTGCAACTTTGTATCTTACAGTGTGACTTCATATCTTAAACTTTATTGCTTAATTGCAACTTTATTTCTCATAATTTTGACTTTATTTCTCAGTATATGCGACTTTAAATCTCACAGTGACATTATTTTCTATAATTGCGACACTCAGTTGAAACTTTGTATCTTGTGACTTCATGTGTGACTTCATCTCACAATATGACTTTATTGCTTGTAATTGCAGCTTTATTTATCATGTTATTTCTCATTATTCTGATTACCTGTTTTATTTTTTTACTCTGAGGCAGAAACAAACTTCTGTAGCTGTCTGTGTGAACAGTAATTCTTTTCTTTTCTTTTTTTTTAGGATTTGAGGATGAGAAGATGTAATGTGATGTTTACAGCTCATTTACCAATAATAAACAACTCTTTGGGTACAGGGGATTTCACAACTACCAACAGTTGTTGCTGAAATATTGGCAAAATAAATGATTTGCAGTTCCATTTAGTGTTTAGTAAATTGTTGTCTTTTAGTTTAATTTAGTTTAAGTGTTGAATTGCACACTTCACTTTTAAGTAATAGTAATTTTTGAACAGATTATGTATATCCTTAGAAGCATCTCTCTGTATAAATGGGTCTCACTGTGCAAAGCAACAAGTACATTTATATTTGGCAAGCAAAAGGCTGGAGAAGATCATCGAAATTCAAGCACTCTTGCAGCACACCTCGTTTTTCTCACACTCTTTCTTTCTTTCGGCCCCTTCATCATCCTCATCTTCATCAAACTGTCAGCTGTAATTCCAGTCACAGACTCATTCTCATTAAATTAATGATGACCACTCAATTGAATTATAATCAAAGACTCTACAAAAACCCAATTAGCATTGTTTTGATCCTCAGCAATCAAGTGAGAGATGTCTCTCCTCCCCGGCTCATCAGCACAATTAGGACCAAATTCACAAAACTATTAAATAATGAAGGGAGTTTTACTCAGAAATGTGAGTGATGGAAAAGAAATTATGATTCCATGTGTGATGCTGAGGCACTGGGAACAGTTTTGTCACCCGCTCAACTTTCACAGTTCTCTTGCGCTCAGGTTCAGTAAATTCAGTAAATATTTTTAAAGGGGTAATTGGCACAAAAATGAAAAGTTTATCACCATTTACTCACCCTCATGCACTACCAAACCCCTATGACTTTCTTTCTTCTGTGACACACCAAAGAAGTTTAGTTTAGTTGTTCTGTCCGACTCCATACAATGAAAATGAATGAGGACAAGGTTCTGTCAAGCTCCAAAATGAACAAAAGAGCAACATAAAATCACCTTAAAGTCTCATGCACTGCATTCCAATGTTTCTGAATTCCTCAATAGCTTTGTGCGATGAACAAACTGAAATTTTGTTGTGGTCATCATGCTTACTCTGTGAAAAAGAGCAACTCTGATATTCTACTGTGAATAACTTTTGTGCTACAGAAAGGCAGAAAGTAAGTGATGACAGAACATTTCTTTTCTTTTTATTTTAGATGAACTCACTTTAAAACAGCTATACAATATAAATACATCTTCATTACATCTTCAAAGAATGTTGTATGCTTGTGGAATGAGTTTGTTCAGCATGCATTGCTGAGCTGTGTTGTTGAAATCTTGGTGGGATCTCACATAACCATTAATAAATTCAATGAAACAATTGTACTATAAGCAAATATGTGTGTTCACAATTTCCAAAGCTGAACCCTCTCAGTCAGAATGAGTGTGAGTCAGCTGACCAGTCAACAGATTTTACAGCTGTCTTTTGAAGGAAGCCATTGTGATTAAGCAGATAAACCAAGTGTTTAATTATTACAATTTCTACCTTGTTTTCTGCTGTTAGGAATTTATCAGTTGGGAAACCAGTATGGAAATCTAAATCCTACAGTAATGTTAAAGACTTGTATTATGATGAGTATATATTACAAGATACAACAGTTTTTGAACCAACATGCTTTAAAGAATAGAATCAAATATTTATTTGTCATAAATAGCATCATGTTAAGTTTAAGTTGTTTTTTTAGTGTCTTTCTCAATAGTACAATGATCTCACTTCATGGATTGCCTCTTATGGGGGTCAAACCTGCAATTGGTTATCAGTCAGTCACCACCATATTATTAAAACACAAGAATAGAATAGACCTAGATTTCATTTTCAAGGAACTTTCTTTTAGTCTCCACTGACTAGCTGGAGGATTTTTTGCAACCTAGAATCAACCTCATCAATGGTCTAGCTTAAATAAGCCCATTACTTCACTCTGTAAAGACTACCTCAGTGAATAAGGTTAGTAGTTGTAATTGTGAAATCTTGCTCAAATCCAAACTTTGTCAAAGCTCGAACTCTCCATTTCTTGGTAAATTAAACAAATGATTAGTTAGAACTGCAATTTCCAGCAATATTCTTGAGTGAGTGTGAGGTTTGGAGAAAATTCCAATTTAATTGTTTCTGAATTGTTTGTGGTGTGCATGTGTGTGTCTGGCGGTGTTTGAGTCTAAATGTCTAGAATGCTGCTGATGCAATGTGAGTGTTTGTCTTTTATTTGGAATGTGTGTGTGTGTGTGTGTGTGTGTGTGTGCGTTGTGAAGTGTGTATGGTTCCGATCCTCTGAGGAGTGGAAGGGTTTAGTCTTTTGCCCTGAGGAGGGTCTCAGTGCTCTAAAACTGTATTATTTGTGCTGGCACTAATGCAGCCAGCTGAGGGTGGTGAAGAGGGAGGAATCGATGCTTTTGGAGCACCAGTGAATGAAATTCAGAGAGCTAAATATATTCGTAACAGTCGGAGTGCCCAGAGATTATGGACGAAAATCCTTAATCCAGCTGCATCCGGGAGTTAGGATTCAGTGTTTGAAGTGATGAAGATGATGATGTTTGTCTTTGTATTTTCACGATTAAGGGAACAGTCGTTTTACATGAACCCAAAATGCATTAAGGATGTTTTTCAAAAAATGTATTTCAATCAAAACTTTAAGTAATGTTAAAAAATACAAAAGACAAATAAAATGTCTTTTGTGAGTGTGCACAACAGAAAAGTAATCACATCTGTGTTTATATTTAGTATAACAGCACTCATGCTTACATGATATTACTTATTTTCTGCACAATAGATATTTGAACTTTTGATAATTATGAATTGATGAATTAAAAACTGAATTTATTTTGGACATATTAGATTCTAAAACATATTTGCACATTTTTATTATTTTTATAACTGCCTGTGTTTTTGTCAAAAAAACATGCCCTATCTCTATATTCCCTGTCTGCCCTGCACATGATGTCTGCAGCATTGATATAATGGAATATTGCTCCTTCAGTGTGATCCTTCAAAGGGTTGTCATTGTTTTTGGCATCTACTTGATTAGTTTACCACTATGATGCTGAAAATTAATTAAAGTGATTAAACGGGATACTAATAGTGAGGTGACGGAGAACCAATGTTAGCTCAGCTTTTCACCTTTTGGAGAACACAAAGGGCTGACGGAGCAAAAGAAAAAAAAGAGGGAGAGAAAGAAAGAGAGAAATGGGGCTTGTTTATTACAGCACACAAAATGTCATTATCCGCATTAATCAGTCAAGCCCCGCCTGTATGATAATAATGAGTTTTAAATATTCCTAAAAGTGGAGTCTTGGCCAATAATTACAAGGCTTGAAACCATTCTACTGAGGCTGTGCTGAACCTTTATGTTCAGTGGTGTACCATGTCATTATTTTATGTGGGACATTTAAAGTCAATGTAAATTTGCTGTTCGCAACCAATTTTACTTCCATAATCTGACTGGGCATTCAGTAGGAAAAGATGTTGGATGGGCTTGATTTTATCCTGTTTGAACTGATAGGCTTAAGTATATTATATATATTAATATTGACTTGCGTTTTCCAAAATCATGGTAACAGTAGATTCTAAAGTTAATGATGTAATACTTAATTAAGGGTCTTTGCTCATATTTGACACTTATAAGATGAATGTTGACCTTGTAAATGTTTCCATGGTTGTGTTTTTTTTTTCTACGAATGCAGCTGATATATCTGATATCCCTTATGTTTATGAACACTGCAGGCTTCTGATTTTACCACTCTACTCTCCTCTTGAATAATTACACAAAGAGTGTGTGTGAGATGTTTAGGCGGTGTGTGCATGTGTTTGTGAGATAGTGGGGATGGTTTCCATAGCAATTGCAACCACCCCCCCCCCCCCCCTGCTTTTCTTCAAGCCCCTTCAGCAGCCACTCTGCACCCAGAATATATACCGTGATTGGCAGCTGGGCTCTGAATACAGTGGAAAAGGTTTAAGAGTCCTTCCGTATGTTAGAAACCGTTTGGGATCATGCCACCTGCTTCACATCCTGCTTAGAAAGAAGAAATCTTACATCATTCAGAGAACAACTAGAGTGCCCTGGCCAAAAAGATGCAAAACAAAGACAATGTCTTATGGTGCTTTCACACTAGAGTTTTGGTGCCATTCATTTTCATTTTCATTCATTGGGTTTGACTGAAATCAGTTGTCCAAATGCAGGTAATGTTTGCTGGTTTGCATCCAAGTACTCCAGTACAGTTTGCAGTTAGTTTTAAAGCAATCCAATTGTAAATTGCAGAAGTGAATCTGTTGCTGAACTATAATTGGCATATTTGCATTCCCTCTGACACACTCATTATAGTATAATGCATTTCTCGTAGCTGATAGTTTCCAAGTAAAATTTCCTTTTCAGATCAGTTCAAGTTCTTCAAATCTCTTTCTATACAGAGGGAGGGTGGTGGAATCAACAAGCAATCTGACCATTTGGCAAAACAGTTTTAATGCTGGAATACACTACACAAAAAATTCCCAAATATTTGCCCCGATTTGAAATCTGGAGAAGGTGACGTTTGTTCCATAAAGTGAGAGCCAGTTTACAGGTTTTGGGCAGTGGGAGTTGACAGATTTTGCAGAAAATCGGTTGGTGTATGATGAGCATGGACTCGGAATTGTTTTTTTTGCTTCGGACTATGGCACACATACACACTGCAGCTAAATTCAGTTGTCAATTCACCTTTTAGTGCTTAATCCTGTTCAGTACACACACAGTTCAGTAATTTACAGGAGTGACAACTAGGGATGTAACGATGCACCCCGAGCCGGTTAAAAATCCATTCAAATATGTGACGATTCAAATCGGTTGAGATGTTAAACGAATCACGATACAATTGGGGGTAGGAGTTTATATGAATGTATCTCTGAGGGGAACTGAGTGTTTTTAGAAAAGTTTAGATGATATTTTATTTTCATCATGCCTCTATATAATGCATATTAAAGTAGTGTGTATAAGCGCAGCGCTCCTTTGTTTACAGTGGTAATCAAGGAAACGCTGTATTGCTACTGTTCCATAAGCGCCACCTGCTCTCAGAGAGTGAATTTGCATTCCCTCACGAGTAGGTCTCTCGACACTGCGTCATTAACGATGTTGATTTGAGGAAGGAGGGAATAACCTCAAAGCAACATCTTCGATGACACAGTGTCTCGTCCCCTCCTCTCAGGGAACCGAGATTACGTTAGGTAACCGGAGATGTTCCCTCTCGAGTCGGTCTCTCAGCACTACGTCATCGAAGATGAAGACGAAGCTTTGGGATTATTCCCTCCTTCCTCAAAGCAACATCTTGCCAGATCTTACTATAAAAATGGCAAATAAGAACGAGCATAATATAATATAATTAAAAAAGAAAGTCATACAGGTTTGGAATGACATGAGGGTGAGTAAATGATGACATGATTTTTGTTTTTGGGTGAATCTTTTAACTAGACTTTTCAGTTGTGTCACAGTAGATCATCTGTTGTCCACAGTAAATCTTTTCTATTAACAAGCTACCTTTTCTGATAAACAATTAATTAAGTTTTCGAAAAGTATCATTCATTCAATTCAATCTATTTGTTCATACAGTTCAAGTAAATGAACCAATTCAAAAATATGATTAATCAATTCGAGCCCCTTGCAAAAGACCTCTATAGCAAAATGTTTAGTTAATTGTTGCTGTTTGTCATTGTTTTTAACTCATTTATGTAAATTAGAGTTTATTTCTAGTATTTCTTATTGTATTTTGTATAATCTTCTTTTTTGTACCAGAAAATACAGCTCTGATCAATTGTATCATTATACTACAGCACAGTTGATAGCTACTTTTGTTGTTTGTAGCGTATTATAGCTAACAGTAGATTGACGCACCAGTTTGACTCTACTATGCTAAACAAGAAAGAGAAAAATGATTATCAAATCAATCAAAAATCATTTGGAAAACCTTGAAGTTGGTTTTTCCTCACTTGCAATGTTGACACGGTTACTGCATTTTGAAGGTTTACTGCATGAACTTTGCAAGCTTCCAAAAGACCTGTCCTCAGGTGGTACTGTATTCATTTGCTATTACACATTTTAATTTGATCTATTTACTGTGTAGCAGTGCGCAGCTCTCCGTACTGTTCTCAACCCAGCAGTGGTTAACAGGTAGCCCTCCTCCTGGGTTCCTATCTTACGCTAGTCTTTTTAATGAGTTTCTTCAGTCCGTCAGCGGTAGTAAGGACTAATTTACAAATGCTTCAAATTATTTCTAATTAGCACAAGTGCAATAATAAATGTCTCTCTAATCTGGCGGAATAATTAACGGTATAGCGTGTAGCGAGTCCTCCGCGCTTGAATGATCTCTGTGGGGCGTCCAATGTTGACTGTCCACTCGAGGGGGTTCATGCCGGGAGGATGGGGCAGACAGAGATGTCTTTGTTAGCTGGTGGTTTGTGGGTGGCCCATCTTTAGCCTGGGAATTCAGTCTAGCGCTAGTAATTGAGCCGCTAACTAGGCGGTGAATGGATGTAGTGTGCAGAGAATTGAAGCTTTGAGCTTGGCAGTGGAAACCTGGAGTTACAGCAGCTGTAGCTAAACACAAATTACACTTTCTGAGTCTAAATGTGTAAAAGGTTAGGATACTAACCTGATTTGATGGGGTTTTGGATGGATTTACTGGCATCTTTATTCTGAGGAAGTAGGAATAGTAAACTACTGACTGTTAAGTCCACTTCAGTAGGGTCACACCTGCACTGTACTCATCTCTTGGAGACTTTACGTGCTGACCTATGGCTCCCATAATAACTCAGTACAGAAATTCCCTCCAGACGAGTTAGAACAACTCCAGTGCCTTCTAATTACACTCTAATGTGCTAAATTGGTGGAAAATTAGTTGCTAATAATCCTCTCATTCGTGTCCTACTAATGGCCTGTTATCCTAAATTGTTATGTTAATTGAGGTTCCATCATAGGAATGGATGATCACTCTGTCATGGGTTAATGCAGGTCACTCACTCTTTTTTTCTATAGTTAAATCTGTTAATAAAATTTCGATTGTCTTCAGCTGTTACACCTATCTTTCTAACAAAGCACTCACCAGTGTACACTTTTTCGTAACCTGTTAATGGAAATCACATAAAATCTTTTAAAATAAATTTCACTTTGTTAAACCACTCAAAGTATCAATGCACATTAATAAATTCATCTTCAGAGTAATGTGTTCTAATTGTTCTGCATAAATTAGCTTGTACCCTCTCAGTCGCTGATTTCTGTATGTTAGTCAGTCTTTTTCAAGCTTTAGTGTGCCAGTGGTTTTTAACTGGTGGATTGCAACCTACAAATCGCTGAAGGGTCTTCTAAATGTAAACAATGCTAAATTAAATAATAAAAAGTTATATAAATGCGCATTATTAAACAGACTTGTCAACTTTTTAAAGGACGGACTTTTGCAGTCGATATCAAAGGCTCAGCTTTCAATTAAAAGTCGTGGGATTTTGATGAATTTATATCTGTTACTTGTTACTAGTTAATTAAAATAAACAGGTGCCAGCATGGGAATTTAAAACTATGAGCAAAACTGTGAAAACTGCATTAAATACAATTTCACTTGCAGCAAAGATATGTAATTTGTGCCAAAACTACAATGTTATTTATTTATTTATTTATTTTTTAGCAAATGAAGTAATTATTCTCTCTGACAAGAGCATGAAACCATCACAATTTCCCATTTTGAGAAATTTTGAAACTAACAATGGTAAATTGTCCTATTTAGCTTGTCTTGCTAATAATTATTAAAGCTTGTTTCTACCAAAGGATAAAAAAATTCAACAGTTCTCCCAATTCTGAGTTTATACATCACAATTTAGATTTTTTTTCTCAGAATTGCAAGATACATTCAGAATTGTGAGATATAAAGTCCCAATTACCTTTTTTATTTTTATTCCTTGGCAGAAACAAAAAATGTAAACTTAGAATTCTGAGATGTAAACTTGGAATTGCGAGGAAAATGTCAGAAAAAAAGTCAAAGTTTATATCTTCCAATTTAGATTTTTTTTACTTAGAATTGCCAGTTTTTTTGTGCCAGCTGAATTGTGAGATAAAAAGTTTTTTATTATTTTATCCTTTGGTGGAAATAAGCTTACATAAATAATTTTGCATATCAGCTACGTCCAATTTATGAGAGAATTGTTCTTTTGAATCCAATCTTTTCAATGAGTCTTTTAAAACTAGTTCACAGAACCATGCATGAATCAGACCGAACTGAGTCAAGAGATTTGGTTTTAATAAAAAATTATTTATTCAAATGTGCACATAGTTTATAAATGTGAATTAATTTGAGTATTGTTCAACATAGATACAGTAGTCTTTTGATGATAAATAGTTTAGGTACTGGAATGGGTCACCACTTGATGTCCAGTATAAAATCTGAGTCCTGAAGAAAAGCCATGAGGACCACTGGAGAGCCGTATGTCGTCCGTATAGCGGTAGGACTTCCTGTGCCACTGGCTGTCTGTAAAATATGCCAACGTATATAAAGAAGCGGTGGGTCTCCTGGCCTTTTGCTGACATTTACAGCTACTGGGCAAGGACATGGCCTTTTCTTTCTCTTCCCCTTTTTCTCAGCTAATCAGGTGGCTTGAATAGGAGCCAGATAAGGCTATTGTTTGCCCTGACAATGGCCTGATGGTTTGGCCCTGCGGAGATCGTAGGCAAGGCTTCTCCCTTTAAAGAAGGTAGGCCACCAGAGAGAACTCATTAATGTGGTGCATCTGGGTTAATTAGGTGGCAAAAATGCTGCTAGAGTTTCCATCGAAAGAAAATTGATGTAAAAGTCCTTAACATAAAATAAATTTAAAAAGTAATATGGGAGACCAGGCCTAGTTGTTACACTTTTTACTTAGGTGAATATTTCTCATGTTAAATAGTTAATTTCTGTATAGAATCAGATGCAGAAGTCATGGTTACAGAAAAAAAGCTATTGAATATACAGTTCATTGGTCACTTGTTTGTGACAACATGCCCCCGTAATCTGTCACATGCAAGAGGACTTGCCATTAAATAGCCTTTAATGGGCTTTCCAGCGAAATGTAAACAGTAAAACAATTATGAAACAAAACAATTAATGAAAACTATAAAAGTAACACAAAAGAGCAAATTGTTAAGCCCAACAAAAATTGTAATTAATAGATAAAATTAAAATGACATGTGACAACTCTCCCCTTTTGTGATATTCATGAAAAATATGCTTATCTGTTAGATTAAAATCTGCCCTTATTATACTGGCTTATTAACACTTAACAATAAGGTTCCATTTGTTAACGTTAGTTAAGAGGAGCAGTACTTCTAAAGCATTTATTCATCATAGTTAATGCTGATTTTAATATTTACTAATACATTATTAAAATCAAAAGCTGTATCTGTTAATATTAGCTAACATTAATGACCCTTGTTGACAACTTCCCTGTGTGACATCTGGTCTCGTCTATAAAAAACTAAGCTGAAGTGAATTTCTGGTTAAAATGTAGCCCAACAGAATAAAAAGTGGCCTGTGAATGAAAGTGCTCTGAGACAAGGCAAGATTAAGAGAGAGTTGGTTTGACCCATAATCTGATGCATGGATAATTACTTAAATTTCAGCTATCTTGAAGCGACCCTTTATATTTATTGTGAGATGGGGGCAGGGTTACGTGACGGGAAATGACTAAAAGATAGCAGTGTTATCATTATGTGCTCTCTCTTCCTCTGATCAGAATCTTACAGTGTCTGCTTTTCTAAGAAGGGCCGTCTTTAAATGTTTCATTTGTCTTAAGACGGAGGAGTGAAATGGGAAGATTCGCTTAAGCCTTTGAAAACACAAGCAATGGAATTTAGATTCTGACTCAACACCAACATCCTAAATAAAACACTCCAGTATAACAGCATGTGTAAAGCAATTTTGGCTGAGAGTTGCATTTTGTGGTTGAAGTGATTTGCTGTGGCTTGTTTCCTAAACCCGAAGCATAAAAACAGTATTTATAAATGATCAGAAATGTATGTGATTTATTTTACCTGCATATTTTAACACATTTAAGATTTTAACACAAAGCTGATCTGTGGACTCTCTCCCTTGAAACGAATGTTCAGGTAGAACTGTCTACACCAGCATCCACAGAACTAAACATCCTCATCAGAATCGCACGATCCTCTCTTTTATGAATATGACACAATGTTTTATGCATATGACAAAATGTTTTCACACAAAAAACACCCAGTGTTTTCAGAAGAGAATCATGTCTTCTGTATTTTTGTTGTTGTTGTTTCACCCACAGGGACTGAACAGATTAGTATCACATGTCAAGTGTGGCGTGCTGATGTGTTGTTTAGGGGCTGACAGGTTCATTTGTTTTCTCATGCTCCTCTATTGTCTATGTTTGTCATTTAAAACTCCCCTCCCTCTTGCCGTAGGAGGATGCGAGAGCATGTCTGCAGTAGCCGCGAGCACTAAACACAAATCCTCACTGTTTCAAGCTGTTATTGTTTACACAGTGGCGTTTCCTCAAAAGAAACCAGGCGTCGCTGCTCTCAGAGATACTCCGGCTCATTAAAGGAGCTGTGCTCTCGTTGTTGTCTGTTGAGCTTGATTTGTATATACGGAGGTATTTTGCAGGTGCAGGCCAAGATTTTTTGGAACGCCGTTGTCCCAAAATCCAGTGTTCCTAACCAAATGTAATGAAAATGCATTTATGCATGTCTTTAGAAAGCATCCCTCTGAATTTTAAAATGGTCTATTAAATATATTGTCCTGGCAGGAATTAAAAAAAAAATTCTTATAAAGGCTCATCATATAATTATCGTACATTTCGAAATCCATCTGATTGACTAAAACATTTCCCAAATGCATTAGTATCACATACCTGCTACTTTCAGTTTGGTCAGGCTTACTCCATTTACATCATGCACTCCAAAATTACTTTAATATGGAAAAAGTGTAAAATTGCTAATGCATTACTTTTAAAACCACTTAAAAGCCAGTGGCCAGATCTGGATTGAACACAATGTGAGACATTGACAGAGATACGATGGGCTTCAATGGATAGAGCAATAATATAGCTTTTATGTAACTGTAGTCATGTATGTAAATGTACTGTAAAAGATTTGGGTAATTATTAAACAGAAAATTTGTTTTTTATTTTTTATTTGTCTAATGCTCAAAATGCCATAGCTGCTGTAACCTATTCCATATATATATATATATATATATAAAACATCCAGCTTACTTTTTTAGAATAGTTGTATTCATCACCATAATTTCCCTGGTTTACAAAAAATAAATACATGTCGAAAAGGTGAAAAAATATCATTAAAATACTTTTTAAAAAATTACATTAATTTTCATTAAATTTAATCACTTTTGTATGATCATTTAGTTAATTGTTTTAGTTTACATCTTCATTTAAATAACTTGTAAACACTGGTTTATTCTAATATCACTTCAATCAAACCCATCTTGGCTGACTTCTAATATTCTTAATGTCACCATAAAATAGCTGCATCATTTGGAATTCAACGTCTGTTATTAAGATATGGATTCTAAATGATGTAAAATGAGAGCGGTTAAGAGATGAAAGTGATGGTACCAGTGCAGCACAGAGAGACTGAGCGAGAGAGAGACAGAGAGAGTATCCAGGGCAGTTGGACGTTTGTGCAGTCAGCAGTGTCAGTAACATCAAAGGATTACTCCACTTCACACTGTTCATGTGCTGGTAATTTGGGTAATTCTATCGCAGGGTTTGTCGGTCCTGAAATTATGGGCGCTACTGTCCTCGTGTGCCATATAATTTAGTTGTTTCCTATTTGTTTGACTGAAACGAACGGGAAGCGGCAACCAGGCTCGATATACTCAGAGAATTGCTGCTATTGTTCCCCTATATTTTGGTCTTATGTAAAAGTGACATAGCCAGAGAGAGAGAGAAGCCTCCCCCTTTATTTCAACAGCAATTTATGCACTACTGTTTCCAGAATCCACAACAAGCCACAACGTTGCTTTTCTCTCATTCTTGCATTTTAATTGATAAATTCGAGCTGTTTTTTAGGATGCTTTTTTTTTCGAAATGCTGCATGAAAAAAATCAAATGCGGTTATTTTGGTGAGTTTGGTATCATTGTTGCTGTTGTTAATAATAAACATTTCAGTCAGTGAATAAATTATCCATGATTTCATAATGTCTACATAACATTTATAAGAACCTCTGAAAACCGAAGCATTCATTCATTGTGTTGTAGCGATAATAATGTTTACTAAAACTGTTGCAGATATCTTCCCTATTTGCCATAGTGACTACAGCTTGTGTTTCTGGTCTCTTCAGTAACCAAAACAAGGCTTCATCTGTATCGTATCAGCTATTGTGCTTCCTTCACCGAAAAAAAAAAAAAAAAAGATGTAGGATTTACTTTGAAACAATTGCCACTCAGAAATTGCTTGTAAATTTCACAATTAATTACAAAGAAACGGAAAGTAACAATTTGAATTAAATGTTAGATTTTGAATTAGAAAGACAGAAATAGTATTTTCCTGTAAAACCTACTCCATTAATGTTTGTTTTATTTACAAGTTTTATTTTGGAAAGAAAAAAAAAACTGAAAATGGTTTAATTCTGTTAGTGTCAAGGAATATAGATCTGGGCAAAGTTTTAAACACCCCAAATTTGCCCAAATAATGTACATTTTAATGGCTTTCTGAACAAGCATTTTCATCGGTAGGCTCATCTCCACATAGACCTGAAGCTTACTTTTGTCTGTTTGTGCCACTGGGTGGCAGACCTCCTCATGGAAGGAGAGAGAACTTCACACTATTTCAAGGCTTTTTTTAAGTTTATTTAAATGTATTGACATTTTTAACAGTAGTTTAACACCATCTGCCTGTCTACAATAACCCACTCACACAGACACAGATCCATGTTAAACAGACCTGTTCACAGAAACTGACTTTTTTTTTTGGGTCAAAAGATTTACTGTAGAAAAAAAAACACTACGTGGTTTATTCAATAACATATGGACAGATTCTACTGTTTTGTCAATGATGAAAATTATTTTTTTTCTTTTCTTTATTTGTTTGGCAAAATATGAATTAACTGTGACAGTATCTATAATCATATACCACAGTACTGGGGCATAAAATAATGTAATAAAGATACTATGATCAAATATTTCCTACTGATTCGATTATTAAGAAACCAGTAACACTGTAACATTCTTTTGACCTTAAGTGTGAAATGGCTGTTGTTATTGTTGGTAACAGTTGGTAACGGGTATTGTTCATGTAACAGGTAAAGAAATGTTTCAGGTTCAAACCCAGCAAGGACTGATCCATGAGCGATTGCAGTTGCATCCTTGCTCAACTCAGTTTGTGTCTGTGATACAGCATACTGAATTATATGTCGTACATAGCTTTGGATTAAAAAAAAAAAATCTGTACTTTGACAAATTGCTCAAATACTAAGTATGAATCTGAATATGGTATTTAACACTGAATATATTTTATTACATTTAGATAATAGATAACTCATGGAAAATGTAAAAAATAAAATCTATTAGCTATGTAATGCCAATGCAGTTCCACATGAAAACTATTAAACCTTTTAATATAAAAGTTCACATGATCAAAGGCACATTCATTGACGTATTTGAGGAATGTCAGATTAAAAGAATATTTCACGTGAAAAATGCAGCCCAAATTGATGTATGCATTCTATGGTTTTAATTATGCTGAAATTCTATGGCATTTAATTGTAAGAACTGAAATTCCATGATATAAAAAACTTTTCTAAATGCTTTTGTAATGTTTTGTAATATGAGACATCTCCTTGGATCAAGAAACTCTGTGTATAGACTCACTTTCATGTTTCTATGGCATTTAATCGTAAATGGAAATTCCACATCTTTTCACTTTCTTAATGTTTTTGTAATGTTTTGTAATGTGAGAGGTCTCATAGGAATCAAGGAATTCTGTACATAAACTCACTTTCATGTTTCCTCCACACACGCACACACACACACACACACACACACACGGGCAATCACTCTCCTTACCTCTAAAAGCACATGTAGATTGTCCCCTCTCATGTAGGTGCATTTACGTCTCGCAAATCAGGGTTTTTTTCCAGGGTAAATTGAGATACACTGCAACAACCATTCAAGTGAGTGATGTGGAATAAATGAAAGAAGCAGGACACACACAAACACACGTACTTTATAAATCAGCCCTGACAGCAGCAATAGAGCAGAAGTGACAGTGGCCAGTTATCCCAATCACATCCACCACCGTTATTGATCCATAATCTGCCTTCACATAAAACACCCAATTTCATATAATGCCTATAATAACAGTGCATTCAGACTCAAGTAGCCGTCAGAAAAGAGGGGCATTGTGTCTGATGCCGAGGGAGAGATAAAGAATACCTCACATCACAGAAAAGGGAAAATGGCACATGCATTTCATTTTCGTCTTTTGCTTTGTTTTGTTTTGTTTTGTTTCATTTTTATTTTATTTTTAATTTGTTTTATTTTCTGGAGCACTAAGGAGTTGAGAATACTAATGAATAGACTGGACTAATCATAGTTATATGCTTAAGATGAAAGCATATTTTCTCAGTAATTGCACAATAACCACCCATACCTGTAGCTCCAAACTGACAACTTATGGTAAAAATGTTCTTAGTTATTCCCTTACAGATAAATTAATCTATTATATATTATTATTATTATTATTTTTTCCTGAAATAAGCCAAGCCTGCATTTATTTAATTAAAAATTCAATTAAAAAACAGTAATATTATAATGATTATTTATTACAACAAATATTATAATTATTTATTACAATGTAAAATATCAGTTTTCTTATATACATACATACATACATACATACATATAAATAATTTTTTTTTTTTAGTAGGAATAACATGCAGTTTGCTTTACCTTAGGAGGCATGAGCTCATGTTCCTTTGGCACACACAGATACATACACACATCCCACTACATCACAGTCTGCTCCTTATCATAGCCAAACAAACATGCTCATTAATAGGGAGTCCTAACTGCAAGCGTCTGTAGTACATGTTGGCTGGAAGGAAGGCTTATCACTCGAGCAATGTGAAAGACAAGTCATGCCTCACACATCAAAGAGTTACAGAATGTGATATCGGGTGGAGTTTAATTCTGGTGACAATTGCCAACGATGACTTCGCTATAAATCTAGATAAAGATGGATTGGTGACTGGTGTGATGGAGATATCCTCTCAAGATGCATCTGATTATAGTATCTGATTGTCTTATTGAGAACCAAAATTAATAGTCCTATAATTCATAATCTTAATTAATGAATTTGGCTGTTAATTGCTAAAATGTACTGGAATGAGTGACAAAACTTTCTTTAGTTGAATGTTTTGAGTGGTAATGCATGATTTGCATGCAAATTTTTGTTGCAAATGTTTGAATGAGAAAGTGAGTCAAATCTTCCATTTTCCAGAAAAGAAATGAACACAACATGAGCAGTATCTGCAGGTGTGGATGTCAGTGCAAATAACCCTGATTTATTCTTAATACCATGATCTATCTGAATACTCAATTCTGACTGGCTGGAAAGTGTGCTTACAGTAAAACCGGTTAATGCACAGGTAGTTCCAGTCAGTTTAATCACTGTTCCATATTAATGCGCTACCCCTCATTGACGTGCACACACGTACAAAGAAACATTCAGGAGTACAGAAACATTGTATTTCTCTGCAGTGAGGGGTAACAACTCACAGCTTCACTATTAGTATAGAGATACTGCACAGATGCAGGTAATTCACACACTTTCTCTCTAACTAATTACTTCAAATCAGTGCATCCATTCATTTAGCTGTGGATTATCCCTTACATGGATTGACTCATTTATTCATTATTTTTATATTATATAAACACTACCATTTAAAAGTTTGGGGTTATGATTTAGGGTTTTTTAAATAAGTCTCTTATGCACATAAAAGCTGCATTTATTTGAGCAAAAATACAGTAAAAACAGTAATATTATGAAATATTATTATAAGTTAATAACTGTTTTCTGTTTTTTAAATATATTTTAAAATGTAATTTATTCTTGCAAAGCAAAGCTGAATTTGTAGTATCATTACTCCAGTCTTCAGTGTCACATGATCCTTCAGAAATCATTCTAATATAGTGATTTGCATTATTATTATTATGTTGAAAACAGTTGTGCTGCTTAATAACAGCATACCTCAAAATTTGGGCATAGATTTATACAGTGGCTTTCAGAAAAAAAAGGTACAAAGCTGTCACTGGGGTGGTACCTTTTCAAAAGGTATACCTTATTTACCCTTAAAAGGTGCATATTACTTCAAAGGTGCATATTAATACCCCAAGTGTATATATTAGTACCAAAATGGTACATATTAGTAGTTTTGTAAAGGTTACTGCTCCAGTGACTGCTTTTGTACCTTTTTTCTGAGGGTGTACTGTGCATCAGCTAAACAAAGGCTAGTTTTACAAAAGACGGCAAAGGAACACAGAGTTTGTGCATGTTCTTGGCATTGACGTTTGAGGTGTCAGCGTGTTGTAATAAGGGAAGTCTCTGCCTCAATCCCTTTTTTAAAAACACAGAATGCCAGAGAGGCTGTCTTCCGCACTGCTGCTTGCTCAGCTTACTCTGCCTGACGCCAACCTCCGGTGTCCCAACACAGCACTGGCAGAATCATCCAAGACAGCGCTTATTATTCTTTAAAAGTGGGTATTTCATGCAAAATTAGTTGATAGTGTAGTGGACTTTTTTTCAAGAAATATTTAATGGCACTTATGTATATAGCTATTAAATGTTAAAATGTAAGTCTGTTTTAAAGACACTACAAAAAAAAAAAAAAAAAAAAAAAGATTTATAATAAATATGATTTTAGTTTAGATGAATGGATTCCTTGTTCCTACTTTTAGAAATGTAGAGTTTAGTGTAAGTACTTCACCCAAATATTGAAAATTCTGTCATCATTTACTCACCGGATAAATGACTTTCTGAGTAACAACTTAAATTTCAGTTGGTCGCTTACATAAAACTACCATGTGGTTTCAAAAGATGTGGAAAAAATCTGTACAAATCACTTTTATGATACTTTTATAGTAGTTTTGCTTATTTCATTATAAATGTATGGAAAGAGTCTTCAAAATGCATCCTTTTGTCTTCTGCAGAATAAAGAAGCATGGTATAAATATATAAATTATTATGTCATTAAATTATATGCATTTATACCATGGTTGGTCTGAATACTCGATTCTGATTGGCTGGCAGGTATGCATTAAAACAGTTTAATGCACAGGTAGTTCCAAGTCAGTTTAATCACTGTTCTATATTAATGCACTGCTTTCATTGACACACACACACCCATCACTCACACACACAGAGAGAGAGAGAGATATATCGTACTGTAGATCGTCCAGCGCACACACAGAAACATTCAGGAGCACAGAAACTTGATGTCAACGCTGCCCTGCAACTTTGCCCTACAATTGATAAAATAGCTTAGATACTGGATCGCTACATTATTCCTCAGCAACAAGGAGAGTAAAATCACTGTTTAAGTAACTAAACTTACAGCTTCAATGTTTGTAGAGAGAGATGCAGGTAATTCACACACGCAACTGTCATCTCTCTCTCTCTCGATCGATCGATTGATAGTTAATTCAAATAAATTTTATAATTCTTTCATTCAAATAAATGTGATCCTACCGCACTATTTCATCTCTGTGTCTGTTTTGAAGCGGGCAAAATGCTAGCACTAACTGTCATATTTACTCTTAAATATTGCGCTGCAAACATCATTAACAGCTTTAACTTGTCAGTGCTGGCAAATGACCATGGTATAAGCGGGATAATGCACAACTGTGCATTAAACGATTTGAATGCAAGACGTGGAGGCAAAGAACCATCAGACGTGAAATTTAATTTCCTCGATGCTTTTTATTTTCTTTCCACCATCTTTTCTGACATTTGTGAGTTTTGTCACTCGAGTATGAACTGGCATAATATAATCATGCCCCCTGCAGATAGTTTGTCAGAAGAGCCGATAACATGGGACATTCCTTTCTCATGTAATCATCCTCTCAGAAAGAGAAAAACCAGCACTCAGATAGAGAAATACATCTACTGCCTGCCATACAATTACTGGATTAATCATGTTATTCTATCGCTGAACCCCCTGAGAGAGAGAGATGGGGGGATATTTTGTTAAAGATCTGCTTTTTCAGAGCATTTTTCAAATGGCTTGTTAAAACCAGGGGGTCACGGGGTCAGGACTCTTAATTACACTCCAACAGGGTAGAAATGGCCAGAAGAGAAGCGGTGGAAAAAGACTAGAAAAGAGGACAAATGTGAAATGATATTACAGGAAATTACAGCTTTGGTAATATTGCAGAATCCCCCCTATTTCTCTATACAATGCAGATGAGCCCCACAATCAGGCCTGGCGAAGGTGTCAGTGCAGGTCCTTATTAATAACAATACAAGAGAAAAGGCCTCTCATACAAAATCACTCTGGTTCCTCTCCCCCAATGTGAGGGGGTAGAGGATTAGTAGAAGAGAAAAACAAGGGAAGTGTCTCATGAATTTATCTTTTTTTCTTCTTGAACATTACAAGCATATAACTTGCAGTTCAGATTTGCACATCACCATAGGATTCATTTGCTGTGATTCATGTGCAGATTTTTGGTTTGTTTTTGCCTTTTTCTTTCCTAATGGATGCTGTTCACTTGCCAAACTGTTAATCTAATTTTTACTTATCATATGTTCTAACTGCACCACCTATGATGCTTGTGTCAAATTTGACAGATGAAAAATCAAAGAAATCCATAATTAGGGTACAACTGTCCCTAAAATACCCTTTTGGGGGCTTCTAAAAAATTGCATTATATAAATATAATATATAATACATAAAAATTATTATATATACTCATAGATTTATTTTTTTATTTTAATGTTATTTAAATTAAATATTTCACATGGAGTAGGAAAGCTCTGATTAATGCCGTGCTGAGCGGACTCCATCGGCCCGGCGTTTCATTACAGGCAAGGTGATGAAACGACTCTTGGAGTCAGCAGGATCGAGAGTGGCCGTTCGGCAGATTTACTGATGCTGTTTTAATATGTCTGAAAACATCTGCGGAGGAGAGTGAGCAACAGGGGGAAAGCATGGAGAGACTTATTAGAGGGGCAAGAGGACATTCGCCTGCTTGCCCTGTCAGACACTAATATGAGTCATTTGTAATTAGGTTTTTTACATCAAACATGAGGCGACTGTCTCATTGATTAACCCTTAGTGTGTTAGAGTTAGAGTGTTTTTGACTGGGTCTCTTCTGAAATAAAGCATCCTGCAATAAAGATTTCTTTTTATTTGCATTTGAAGGTTAGTATGACTTACACTCTTATATAAGACTACATTTTCTTTGTTGGCATCTATGCTTCCATTAAGAACCTTTAACATCCATGGAATCTTTCCAATCCACAAAAGGTTCTTTATAGTGGAAAAAGATTCTTTAGATTTTTGAAATGATCTTTACACTGTTCACTAAAGGGTTTCTTCTTCTATGGCATTGCTGCAAAAACTGTGTATACAACCAGACCATGAGGCATAAATCCTAGCAAACTGAGTGTCCTGTGACTGTCTTAGACAACTTATGCAGGGCAATATTTTATAAGTTACAGTTTTAATAAAATTGTGAGGAGAGCAATTATTTTTTTCCAATTCAAGTTCAAATGCTTTAGGACTGCATGTGATTGTATTTGTCCCTCCGAGGCCATGCTGTTTTTTCAGTCCCGCACAGTGGTAGATCGCGCAAGACCTCAGAGGTACAGCTGCTGTGCCACTGTTTACCAAAATGAAATTGATTTAACAGCATTGTAGTCATACTGGATTTACATAACCCTCTCTTTACATCCAGAGAGGCCTTGTCTAATTAAACTGTTCTGCAAAATGGGAGAGTTGTTTGTCAGCAGATTGCACTCTGGGGAGGCAAAGTTGTGGTGTTTTTTTGGGCAGCTGAAACATTTGTTTACCCATGTTTACCCCAGCATCTTATATTTCTGCATTTAATGAAGGTCACATTAGAGGTGGAGTTTGTCTTTTAGGACTGTGGGTGAAAGTGATATACATATAGTTGTATGTTTTTTATATATATACTTATGACATACAGTCAAACCAAAATGTATTCAGACACCTTCAACAATTCATACATTATCACAGTTTATTCGCTATAGTTTAGAAAATGGTAATAAAATATGACAAGAACTCAGAGTTAAACTGTGTCAGAACAAATTCATCTTGATAATGTCAGATAACACTTAAGCAAAACATGGTCAGGTCAAAATGTCTGAATAATTTTTGGTCCCAAATTTTTATCAATTTTACTGGTAGTCCACTCTATGAAGAATTTTTGGGTATAATATGTCACAGTTTACTTTATTTTGTTATCCTCACTTACATAAATTAACTATAGTGTCCTGCACCCGCTAATAAAAAAATATCAAAAATTATATCTGGTGTCTGAATAAGTTTTGGTTTGACTGTACATATCTAAACTTTTTATATAACTTAATATCAATATATACTATACAGTGATATTATTACAAATGTATATTATATGTACAATTCAAAATCTGAATTTAATACATCCTTGCTGAATACAAATATTAATTTCTTTATATATACAGTACACACACACACACACACACACACATATATATATATATATATACACACAAGGACAATGAAAAATGTAATAGTATAATTAAAGTAATATATAAGTATATTATAAAATAAAAAATATTAAAACCATACAAACTAATGTTAGTCCATTTGTTGCCTCTTGTCTACCATGACTTAGGCATCATAGAAGTGAACTGAACAATTGTCTAACTGAATTTTAAGGAGCACAGCTGTTATTGGAGCAGCTCTGTAGAATTTGGTTGAATGTTAATTAGTTACATTACTGGCTCTTGGTATGAAAAGACATTGTGGCCTCAGCAGCTGACAAAAATATTGTTAACAGCCTTAAAAAGACTGAAACAGACTAATCAGGATCTTCTGGATTCTGAAAAGCAGTTTATCCAAATGAAATCATTTTAACATGCCTTAATCTATCGAGACAGTAATAGGGTACCACAAAGCTCCCAACTACTTTTGTATCTGGATAACTGTGTTGTATGGGAGAACCACTAATCTGTTGTCCGATGTGTTGATTTTGAGCTAATGTCCAGCTGACGGAGGGTTAACTGAATCAGTTTCACACAGATTAGCCCATAGGGAGCAAGACATAACTTGGTTGGCCCATCAATCCTCCATCTGTCATAGTTTAGGTCACAACTGTCATCCAGTTTGTAATGCCATTGTCAAAGCTGGTCCCATTTAGGAGTGTGATGTGCGTGTGTGGTATCTCTCCTCACAAAAGGAAGTCCAATTTTTCCTTCTGTGTTGCTTATCTGATGTTCCCAGAAATTTCATTAGATTGTAATTTTGATATGTGGAGTGCTTTTTCATGGCTTTTTCAGAATTTGGAGACAGACCCAGACTGGTGGGCCTCCAGGAATAGAGGTCTACACTGGCATACTTGGCAAGCCTGCTTGACCAGGTTACCAAATCCCTTTTACATCGAATTCCACATAAATAAAAGCTCATTAACTTCAAATGGCTTGAACGGATAATATGGGATAATGTGCTGGCTCACAAGCAGTTAGCTGCAAGGCCAGGACTTTATTAAAGGTGAATGACATTCATGCTGCGACTAGCATTAGCGTGCTAATTGTGAAGACTGTAATTAGCCTTGTATAGCAAGGTTAGTGGCCTAGAGAAGCGGCACTCTTTCTCTCGCACAATGTCAGACGTACGTCAGGGAGAAAATGCTAATCTGTTGTTTGGCTATTGTGCTTTCAGACCTTGAAAGAGATGAGAGTGAACCTGGAGAGGTAGAGGGGCTAAGAGAGAAAGAATACTGGAGAGACAAAGCATGAACTGTGTAAGACACAGCGGAGAAGAAGGTGAGCGTGGTAGATAAAGGGGAGGATGGAAGAAGAGATGGTGGAGTGACACATAAATACGGAGAATTGAATGCCAAGGAAAATTCCAGGAAGTCATTTTTTTTTATCTCGATTGAGCTTATGGGAAGGGAAGTTTAAAGGAAAATTAAAATTCTGTCAGCATTTATTCACTCTCATTCTGTTATTTTGTATTTGTTTTTGTGTTACTGAACAGATGTTCATTCTTCAGTCATAAGCTTCCCCTCCTCTTAAATATGTGTCTAACCTACGTTATAGAATTCGAAAACCATTTCAAAACTCCAAGATCATTAAAGATAAATTCATGAACAAAAACAAAAAAATCTGACAGACCGCTCAATCCCCTTCCTGAGCTTCCTTTCAGAGTCCCTCTTTCTTTGTGTATTTGCATCCCTTAGAACTTCGGAGTTCAGAACAGTGTACATGATTAAGCTCCGGACCCGGCACAATGGAATACATCTCCTTCCAATGTCATGGACTGTGAAAGAATGCTTTGTTTCCAGGGTTCTCTCTTCAACATCTTCAACAGGCTAAAACAGGGTTTGTGATTTATTATATTGTGAGGGATACTATGCCTTTTCCTGTGTCCCGTGTTTTCCTTGACAGTACTGTAGATGAAATATGTCTGAACCTGGACGCAAGCAATTAGAAGAATAGCATATGATTTCTATTTACTGTAGAAGTACTAAATAGTTGTGCTATAATAATAAGGCGAAAATTGTAAATTGCCAACAGGTTAAATACAAAGGGGGGCCTATTTGACTGTAATTGTTAGTAATTCTTTGACTTATTTTTAATCATTTGTATACCTTAATTGAAATATTAATTCCATTTGAACTAATTTATAAATAGAGAGCTCCCAATCCAATCCCATTCTTCACCCTATTCCTGTCATATATCAACTTGGAGAGTTGGAGTGGAAGTAAAGTGCCTTACACACATTTAATAGGCGTATAATATATTGAAAACGGCTGTGGTTTTGGAGAGGCTGGCACATAGACTGTGACTGAAACCATGTCTCCCTTCCTGTTCACATTTACTGATCAGCAGGTTCAGTAGGTCAGGGATAGGTGTAGTCACGGGCTTTAGGGATAGGGACAAGTGAGGTCCTAATAAGACATCCTTAGGAATACGAAGAATATCCTTAGGAAGACTTTAACATCACTCAAAACATGAAACATGAGAAAATACAACCACTATAACACAAATAAACAGAATCAATGCAGGACATCGGAGAACTGGAAACTGAGGGCTTAAATACTGATCAGAACAAAGGAAGAACCAAACTAGACACCTGAACTAAGGGCTGAAATTAATCAGTAACCATAGAAACAAACAGGCAGGGAACGAAGGAGAGCTGAACTAATAACCAAAACTAGAAAACTGATCAGGAGACTAAAACAGAGAACAAAAACAAACTCTAAACAGACTGAAAATGTGACAACACTAAGGTGCAAATTGCATTTCACTTGGTTTAAATGGCATCTAAAAGTATATATATTATGTTACTTGTCTTTTTTTTAGGTCATCGAGACCTGCAGCAAGTACACACACACACACACACATATATATATATATATATATACACACAAGGACAATGAAAAATGTAATAGTATAATTAAAGTAATATATAAGTATATTATAAAATAAAAAATATTAAAACCATACAAACTAATGTTAGTCCATTTGTTGCCTCTTGTCTACCATGACTTAGGCATCATAGAAGTGAACTGAACAATTGTCTAACTGAATTTTAAGGAGCACAGCTGTTATTGGAGCAGCTCTGTAGAATTTGGTTGAATGTTAATTAGTTACATTACTGGCTCTTGGTATGAAAAGACATTGTGGCCTCAGCAGCTGACAAAAATATTGTTAACAGCCTTAAAAAGACTGAAACAGACTAATCAGGATCTTCTGGATTCTGAAAAGCAGTTTATCCAAATGAAATCATTTTAACATGCCTTAATCTATCGAGACAGTAATAGGGTACCACAAAGCTCCCAACTACTTTTGTATCTGGATAACTGTGTTGTATGGGAGAACCACTAATCTGTTGTCCGATGTGTTGATTTTGAGCTAATGTCCAGCTGACGGAGGGTTAACTGAATCAGTTTCACACAGATTAGCCCATAGGGAGCAAGACATAACTTGGTTGGCCCATCAATCCTCCATCTGTCATAGTTTAGGTCACAACTGTCATCCAGTTTGTAATGCCATTGTCAAAGCTGGTCCCATTTAGGAGTGTGATGTGCGTGTGTGGTATCTCTCCTCACAAAAGGAAGTCCAATTTTTCCTTCTGTGTTGCTTATCTGATGTTCCCAGAAATTTCATTAGATTGTAATTTTGATATGTGGAGTGCTTTTTCATGGCTTTTTCAGAATTTGGAGACAGACCCAGACTGGTGGGCCTCCAGGAATAGAGGTCTACACTGGCATACTTGGCAAGCCTGCTTGACCAGGTTACCAAATCCCTTTTACATCGAATTCCACATAAATAAAAGCTCATTAACTTCAAATGGCTTGAACGGATAATATGGGATAATGTGCTGGCTCACAAGCAGTTAGCTGCAAGGCCAGGACTTTATTAAAGGTGAATGACATTCATGCTGCGACTAGCATTAGCGTGCTAATTGTGAAGACTGTAATTAGCCTTGTATAGCAAGGTTAGTGGCCTAGAGAAGCGGCACTCTTTCTCTCGCACAATGTCAGACGTACGTCAGGGAGAAAATGCTAATCTGTTGTTTGGCTATTGTGCTTTCAGACCTTGAAAGAGATGAGAGTGAACCTGGAGAGGTAGAGGGGCTAAGAGAGAAAGAATACTGGAGAGACAAAGCATGAACTGTGTAAGACACAGCGGAGAAGAAGGTGAGCGTGGTAGATAAAGGGGAGGATGGAAGAAGAGATGGTGGAGTGACACATAAATACGGAGAATTGAATGCCAAGGAAAATTCCAGGAAGTCATTTTTTTTTATCTCGATTGAGCTTATGGGAAGGGAAGTTTAAAGGAAAATTAAAATTCTGTCAGCATTTATTCACTCTCATTCTGTTATTTTGTATTTGTTTTTGTGTTACTGAACAGATGTTCATTCTTCAGTCATAAGCTTCCCCTCCTCTTAAATATGTGTCTAACCTACGTTATAGAATTCGAAAACCATTTCAAAACTCCAAGATCATTAAAGATAAATTCATGAACAAAAACAAAAAAATCTGACAGACCGCTCAATCCCCTTCCTGAGCTTCCTTTCAGAGTCCCTCTTTCTTTGTGTATTTGCATCCCTTAGAACTTCGGAGTTCAGAACAGTGTACATGATTAAGCTCCGGACCCGGCACAATGGAATACATCTCCTTCCAATGTCATGGACTGTGAAAGAATGCTTTGTTTCCAGGGTTCTCTCTTCAACATCTTCAACAGGCTAAAACAGGGTTTGTGATTTATTATATTGTGAGGGATACTATGCCTTTTCCTGTGTCCCGTGTTTTCCTTGACAGTACTGTAGATGAAATATGTCTGAACCTGGACGCAAGCAATTAGAAGAATAGCATATGATTTCTATTTACTGTAGAAGTACTAAATAGTTGTGCTATAATAATAAGGCGAAAATTGTAAATTGCCAACAGGTTAAATACAAAGGGGGGCCTATTTGACTGTAATTGTTAGTAATTCTTTGACTTATTTTTAATCATTTGTATACCTTAATTGAAATATTAATTCCATTTGAACTAATTTATAAATAGAGAGCTCCCAATCCAATCCCATTCTTCACCCTATTCCTGTCATATATCAACTTGGAGAGTTGGAGTGGAAGTAAAGTGCCTTACACACATTTAATAGGCGTATAATATATTGAAAACGGCTGTGGTTTTGGAGAGGCTGGCACATAGACTGTGACTGAAACCATGTCTCCCTTCCTGTTCACATTTACTGATCAGCAGGTTCAGTAGGTCAGGGATAGGTGTAGTCACGGGCTTTAGGGATAGGGACAAGTGAGGTCCTAATAAGACATCCTTAGGAATACGAAGAATATCCTTAGGAAGACTTTAACATCACTCAAAACATGAAACATGAGAAAATACAACCACTATAACACAAATAAACAGAATCAATGCAGGACATCGGAGAACTGGAAACTGAGGGCTTAAATACTGATCAGAACAAAGGAAGAACCAAACTAGACACCTGAACTAAGGGCTGAAATTAATCAGTAACCATAGAAACAAACAGGCAGGGAACGAAGGAGAGCTGAACTAATAACCAAAACTAGAAAACTGATCAGGAGACTAAAACAGAGAACAAAAACAAACTCTAAACAGACTGAAAATGTGACAACACTAAGGTGCAAATTGCATTTCACTTGGTTTAAATGGCATCTAAAAGTATATATATTATGTTACTTGTCTTTTTTTTAGGTCATCGAGACCTGCAGCAAGTCTTTTTTTTAAGTCTGTTTCTTATATCAGTTCCCCATTATCAATTTCTGCTGGTCGTTTTAAGCGAGACAACCTCTATTTTGCTAAATGTCAGTTTCACAAGATTTGAATTTACGAAACTGGCACCTTTTAGTTCAAAATTGTGTGTAAAGAGTGTTTCAGAATGACAAGACAGAGAGAGTGAGTGTGCGACTGTATTTAAGTGAGAGCTGCTGAGTGCTGGTCTAGGTGAGAGCGGTGTGTAATTGTAGAGATTATAGCCTTTGCTTCCTCTTCACCCTCTGATGCCATAACAGCATAGCGTTACCTTCAAAGACTGAGAATAGATACCCCTTTTCGACCCTATTCTCTCAGCATTAACACTGTCTGTCTCAGACATACTCTATATCCCTGCTCTGCAAGTTGTAAGTACATGCATATCATCTAATAAAACTACTTGCTATTTGTTAGACAGAAAAACAGTGGACCAAAGATGTTTAAACAGGTCTGCCCAATCTTGAACCAGGTAATCAAGGTCTTCAGGTCTGAAATCGCATACTCTTGCTTTTGTAATTACATTACAACTGTTATAAAAATACCTCCTCTATAGAATGAATATGTGTAGTATGAATGTAATCCGGACATTGTCGTTGTCATGTGACCTATCAGCATCAGTTACGTTGCTTCATTGTCATTCACAAATCCTTTCCCATGGCCTCATGGGATAGTAAAGTGTCCATCAGATGCACAATTCAGAATCACCAGCGGCTATTTGCAATAAGTGTAAATAGAGATAGATGCTATTGACACTAAGTGAAAATAGCATATTTTCTTAGCTTTAGATGCTATTTACACCAAGTGCAAATATTGATAGGTTCTGTTTACACTACGTAAAAAATAGCAGTATTTTCTGCTGTTTATACTACTTATTGCAAATAGTGGCAAATATCTGCACCTCAGTATTGTTGTGCATTATAAAATTGTATGCAATAATAACGTATTGAGTGTAAATAATCATTTTTATTCAAATTAATAAATAGATTCTGCCTTATTGGGACAATAAGGTCCTCCCTA
>NW_015542366.1:846421-886180 GCF_001515605.1 Sinocyclocheilus anshuiensis | reverse complement strand
CAATACTTTATTTTCATCTTTTCGATTATTTCCTTCATTTTTATTGAAAATAAATGCCTTTCTGATGTGATATGACGAGATGTGAAAAGGGAGAAGGCAAAAGGCGGTTTCAAAGTCAGGTCGGCCGCGTCAAAAAGATTGCGTTAGGCCGGGCATACACTCTGCGATTACAGCAACGTTTTTGTTAAATACCAACTCGCTGTATGAGTAAATTGCATGCGATGTCAAGCCAAAGCTCAGGATTTATGTGCTCACACTATACGGCCCGTTTGTCGATTAATTGCAGTTTAAGTCACTTCTGTGTTGGTTTCAAGAGAGAGACCGGAAGGTTGCCGCTTGGGCCCATTCGTCGAGCTGCAACTTGACTGCTCACACTATACGTGCAAAATAAACGTGTGAGACTCCCCAACCCGGAACTGTGTAGCCTCCATCGCTTCCGTCCGTATCACTGAGTTTAGGGCAGTCGGTTCATAGTTCTGCTTCAACTGTGCGACACCCTCACGAGAGGCAACCAAAATTCGGCCTGACTCAAAAAAAAGTCGCACGAGTCAGAATTCGGCTTAAAATCGAACGAAAGCTGCACAGTGTATACCCGGCCTTACGCATTTTATCATCTACAATGGAGCTGTTGTTTGGCAGCCGTGTTTTGTAACGTTGTCTAGCCCAACCACATGTTGGTAGGCAGAGTTAGTGTAAATAGTCTCTGCCAAGAAGGCAGGCTATTTGCACTTAATGTAAATGGACACTCCAAATACTATCAATTCGGACATACTTTTTTTTCTCCTACTCTATAGGATGGAAGTATGCATATTCGGAGATAGGCCTACAGACTGTCAGTTGGGTGTAAACAGGTCATAAAAATTCATACAAATTAGCCACCAATTCAAAACATAAAATAGTTCATTGCTATGAGAGTGTGTTGTCCAAACAGGTGTGTGTGTAAGCAAGTTGGAGCGAAACATTATAATGCAGTGAATTGTCGCAAATTCTGAGTTTGTCCTCTATGAGATGAGTCTGATTCTGAATATGTGTAGTATGAATGCTTTAGTCTGTCACATGCGAGACTCGCGTGCTGCTCTCGCGAGGTGTTTAATAGGAGGGACAGCACGTGAATCACTCAGCGTCTCCAGCTAATTACTCGCGCCTTCAAGTTAATTAACTGCAAGCAAGGAGCAGCAGGGAAGGAGGACTAATTAAGCAGTGCTTAAAATCACAGGATGAAACGGCATTATTCTGACCCAACATTTAAAAAAAAAAAAAACTGCTGAAATTGTTTTGACACAGGCGAGGCACGAGGCACTGAGAATTGTAGAAATTCAGTGCTGACAGACAATATTTGTGGCAGTTGCCAGATATGAATGCAGGATTCTGTTGTTGGGTAATACAAATAACTTTTGTGAAAAATTTTAATTGAACTTTTCACAGCACAGTTTGGCACAAAAAACAGACACATCCTTGGCAATGTTGCCATTTTAATGTCCATGACGTGTTTTATTGACTTACAGTAATCTATAAACTGAACACAATGTCTTTGGCTTGACAGTTGTCCAGTACAATCCAGTGTGTGTCTGTATGTATGAGAGAGAGTGAGAGCATGTCAACTTGACACAGTTTTTTTTAATTTTTAACTCACAGGTAAACACCAGTATTCTCTTCTTTTTTTCAGTGTTGAACTCTCTATTCTGATGACTGACAAAGAACTTTCTCTCAGTCTCTGTCTGTTTGTCTTTCTGTCTGCTGTGACAGCACTGTGACACACGCTATGTTTTGTTCTCTTTATTGGAGAGCAGGCTCTGGTTCTAATGCCTGCTGGAAACCTGTGCAGAACTGCCTGCATAATCTATTCTGTAGGAGGGAAACATCCTGGCTATTCTTTGGCTCTGTTCAGTCCTTTTTCAGCAGAATGTGCAACCTATTGTGTTAAGGCAATGCATAGAAACAAGATTAGTTAACAAGCTCTCTGTTCGAATATGTTTTTATTATTTGTTTTTCAGTTAATATATTCACTACCGTTCAAAGGTTTGTGGTATATAATATTTTTGAATTTCTATTTTGCTCACCAAAGCTGCATTTATTTAATAACAGTAACATTATGATTTTTTTTTACAAAATTAAAAATAACTGTTTTCTATTTGAATATATTTAAAATTTGTATTTATTCCTGTGATGGCAAAGCTGAATTATTAGCAGCCATTACTCCATTCTTCAGTGTCACATGATCCTTCAGAAATCATTTTAATATGCTGATTTGCTGCTCAAGAAACATAAAACACATCATTATGAATGTTGTAAACAGTTGTTGTGCTAATAGTTTTGTGGAAACTGATCTTTTTGTCAGGATTCTTTGATGAATATTAAGTTACAAATATTTATTTGAAATCTTTTGTAATATTATGAATATTTACTGAGATTTACGGTCACTTTTGATCAGTTTACTGCTTCCTTGTTGAATAAAAGTATTCAAGACACATTTCTAAAAGAACAAAAAACTTACTACAATATTTTGAACGGTAGTGTATCACAGTTTTCACAAAAACATTAAGCAGCAATAACGGTTTTTAACATTGATAATAATAGGAAATGTTTCTTGAGCACCAAATCTGCATTTGAGCATATTAAAGTGATCGTTTTTAGCATTTAAAGAAAAAAATGGCAATGAAAGTCCATCAAATTTCCTCTTTAATTTGTCTTATGCTTCACTATGGTTTGAAAATCCAGAAATGTTGTTTTTTGGTGCTTGTAGTTATTATTCCTCTAGTTTTTGCTATTTCCCCAAAACAGTGTTTTTCTTTGAGGTCATGTGATGCTCCTTTTTTGTCCTACCTATTAAACTCAAAATGTCAGGGTGGTACAATTGTCCTGATTTCATAATGAAGAAAAAAAGCCTCATTAAAATCATGAATTCTTGAAAAGAAAACCTTATTAGGTAGTTTGGTATAATTTTCAATCATTATTTATTAGAAAGAAATGCTTTAACAAATGTGCGTATTAATATTTGAAAAACTTTTGTCTGCAAAATCAAAGTACTGTGATATGTCCAAGAAAATTCAGGGGATGGAACCGACATGCAGAATCATGGAGAAATAGACCACGTATAATCAGAGTTTGAATCTTTTTATATATATATAAATCCGTATAAATATATCTTTATATATAATAATATCTCTATCTTAACAGAAGCTATAGAGTGCATGTAAACATTCGGCTCTTGTGTAGTGTTTTGATTGACATCCCAGACAGACAGACTTCTGATATTCAAGGCCCGTCTCCATTATGTGGCATAATGATATGTCTGCTTCTCTATGTGCATAGGGGCTGTTTGTTTAGCCCTCGCATTGGCTGCCGTGTATGTGCGTTTGTATGTGTGTTGAGCATGGGGAATATAATCTTGTGTAAACACCAAGCTCGTCTCTCAGGTGGAGTCGTATGAATGAAACACACAGTCTCAGCGAGGTCTCAGAGAGCCGCGTGTCAGTCCACGTGAATGGGAGAAGAGTCTATCTGTAGAAACAGACTGCAATCAGAGCTCCAGCCTTTCAGGCTGCACAAAAAAGCAACAGTCTGACTGTTACAATTATGAATCTTCCTTTGACTTCCTTTGAACTTTAGTCATTCCTCTGCATTTGATTTAGGTTGGTAAAACTTTATAATAAAGCCTCATTAGTTATCGTTAATTAATGCACTAACTAACAATGAGCAATGCACAATACACAATAGCGGAATAGGTTAAAAGTTTTAACTAATAGATATCACCATACTTCATCAGATGAATAATCACAGCACATTAAGACAATTGTTTTGTATTAAAAGTTTTCCTGAAATGTTATGTTTGATTATGCAAATTAGGCATTATGTAATTAAAAGTGCACACATTTGCATAGATTTCCAGCACAGAAATCTAGACATTGGATAAAGTCAGGTTCAAAGTTCTTGTTTCATTTTGTTGACATATAAACGTTTTTTTTTTTTCATCACTCCATGAATCAGAAAATACTGTCAACAGTCCAAACCAGGCAAACGATTGAATAACAAACCCCTCTGTAAAAACCTTCAGAATATAGTTAGGAATAAAACTGGACAGTTATTATGTAACTGCTTCTGAAGTAGAGATTTCTGCATGTGGAAAAATCTTATTCTGAGAAAACGGCCATAAAAGATACCTACAATAAACACTAAGATAAAATGCAATAAAATAAACACTTAAAGGGATAGTTGACTCTTTGTCGTCATTTACTCTCTCTGAAGTTGTTCCGAACCTGTATGAGTTTCTTTTGAACATGAAAGAAGATATTTTGGAGAATGTTAGTAACCAAACAGTTGATGGTAGCCATTGACTTGAATAGTATTTTGTCCAAACCAAGTAAATGGCTACCGTAATCTGGTTGGTTATCAACATTCTTCAAGATATATTCTGTTGTGTTCAGCAGAATAAAGTAACTCATACGAATTTGGAAAAACTTGGGGGAGAGTAAATGATGACAGAATTTTAATTTTTTAGGTGAACTGTCCCTTTAAATGTATATTTTGAATATACCCCACAACTCTTAAAAAATACTTAATTGTTAATTAGCTTAGGTCTATTAAATAATATTCAGACACAACTTGTGATTTGAGTAATGTATCAGTAAATGTTGAAATTCACATTAACTAAGATTAATAAATACTTAATAATATTATTAATAAATATTTTTTATTGTTAGTTTGTTAATGTTAACAAATGGAACCTAGCTGTTACCAGGTTGTTTTCCAGTTTTCTTTTACAAGTTTAGCAAAAACACAAATATCTGTTCAAATGTCACCATACACACTTGGGATGTGGAGTTTTGTAGCCCAAACCAACCACAAGCCCTCTGAAAGTTTTCCCTCCTGTGACTCCGTTTAAATACTCTTGCAGTCCGATGCCGCCGTGACTGCAAGGGGTCAGACCTACACCAGACAAAACCAACACGTTCTAACCCCATAATAATGCAGGACCTCTGGGGAATAAAGCTGTTCTCTTTTTCCCACATCCCACCGTGCTCTGGGGCGCCTTTTTGTTTACACTGCCCTCACAATGAACGCTATAGTGCCCGCCGAACGAGCTTGTATGGGAGTGTTCTGGGCCTGAATGTACAGCCAGCCACCGGCCCTGCTCTGAATAAGCCCCTTTGAATATTGCCAAGACCCCCGCTTGCATTGTTCCGCGTTATTCCCCGTACAATAGATATCACACTTTGGAAGTAATTTTTTTAAAAAGGGATGGGTGAATCAAAATAGTGGTAGCTTTTAGCTTTTGTTTTCTCACTCTCTCTTTTCTTTCACTCGTCTAGCTCTCTTTCTTTCTTTTTTTCTTTTGCTTCGCGCCCGCCCCGCATTCTCTCTACTCTCTCGCCGTTTTTTTCCCCAGCGGCTCATTCAGAGTTCTCCATTATAGCGGCAAATGAAATAAACCACTCCATTGCCATAAGAGGCTGGGGCCTGGACTGAACCAGCCTAGTTAGCGAGGACCAGGGGAGCAAGGCAGGTGTGCATGCTGGGAGAGAGCGCACCTCACTGGGCTGCTGGGGCCCGGACTGAACCAGCCTAGTTTGCGTAGACCAGGGGAGCGAGGCAGGCGTGCACGCTGGGAGAGAGCGCACCTCGCTGGGCTTTAGTCCACCGCACTCGTGGTTCTTCAGGCTGAAACGGTTTGAGACGAAGCGGAGGATGAGGAGTGGATGGGGGGGAGCAAAGGGTCCCCACCCACCCCTCTGTCTCCAGTGGAGATGGGGAGAAGGACAAAGGAGCTCTCTCCTTCCTCCAGCCCCCCTCCTCAAAAGGGCAGCAGGTACGGGGCATGGTTTTTTTTTCCCCCGAGGTGGGTCGTGGGATGCTGGGGCAGTTGTAGGGGGGAGAAAAGAGGTTTATCTGAAGACCTCTTCTGGGGATAGGTTAATTGTGAACTGGCTTCTCAGAAGGAAGGAGAAATGTCAGGAGAAAAGTGCACGGCAGCCATGACAGAGAAAGAGAGAGAGTTACTCAGTGTCAGACAGTTTTACACAAATGTTACGAGATACAGGAAGTATTTATGCTAAGGTGGTGTTTTTGGTGAGAGGTGTGCTGGAAATTTCTTTGCTTTTTGTTGAGATTTCAGTCTTCAGGATGTATGTGATTTTATTTATAGGAGCTGTAATTATACAGTCTCTTTTGGAAGACACTTAAATGTTAGCCAGTTTATTGTGAGCTCAAACTTTTCTCTTCTTACTTTAATGGTTTCCCTTTTTTGAATACAAATGTAGAAGCAACAGGTGCAAGTGGAGCTAAAAATTGACCCTTTACACATGACCTTCATTTTTAGGAGTAACTGCTTATGAATTAGTAATAACTGCTTGTTTTTTGACGTCTTGTAATTTGAGCTGTACAGAGATATCATGTGGTTTTAGTTGTGGCTGTGTACACTCTTAGAAGTAAAAGGTTCCCAAATAAGGTTTTCACAGTGATGCCATAGAATAACCATTTTTAGTTCTCTTTCAGTGAACATTAAAAAAATGATTGACCTTATTTACCTCCAATCTAATTATTTACCTTATTTACCTCTAAAGGGTGCATATTAGTACCTCAAGTGTATATATGAGTTCCTTTTGAAAGGGTACTGACCCAGTGACTGCTTTTTGTACCTTTTTTTCTGAGTGTAAAGAACCTTTTGTGGAATGGAAAAGTTTCCTCATCGAACCTTAAAAACCTTTGCCAGTAAAGAACCTTTATTTTTTAAGAGTGCATTCAGAAGGTTCAGCACTTATTTTCACTTTCATGCCCATTATTTTCTGTGATTAGATTGGATTTGTATTTACAGTTTTAAATATTATTACATTTATTAATTTTATATGATTAATAAAAGCTATTTTTTATCCAAATGCAAGTGGACTGTTAAAGTCTGCTAATTGTTTTCTACATCTGATTCTACACCTAGTTGTGGTAGCATAGGAAATAATTTATGAAGAGAGAGAGAGGGACAGGTAGAGAGACTAAAGGGAATAATGGACAGCCTCTGAGAGAGACAAAACAAAGGGAAGGAAAGGCCAGGTAGTGAGAGGTTGGCTTTGAGCACTGTTGGGCATCAGCCTGGATGGACCAGGAGAGATGACCTCATTTACAATGTCTGAAGACTAAAAGAGGAAAAGGAAGAGAGTTTGAAGAGGGGCCGTCCCGCTGAGTGCCTCACACTTAGCCCCGCTGGGATCCGATCAGGGCCCAAACTAGTGTCAGACAGGGGGTCTAGTTGTCTCCTCCCTGCCATTTCTAACAAAAGAGAAAAGAAAGAGATCCACTGAAAGTCCGATTCCAGCCGGTGGAGAAGGATAGAGAGGGAGGCCGGCCAACAGATGTGGCCTATGAGAGGACTGTGGGTGACGTGCTCGAGGTGTAGGGAGAGGTGGCATGTACCGGCGAGGATTTGAGCAAGGGAGACTTTGGCAAATGTACAAAATGCTTGAAAGATACAGAGAATGAGCAGAAGAGAAAAAGAGTATGAGAGAGTAATAGAGAGAGAGAGAGAGCTGAGGTCAGGGGCTCCCTCTGAGGTCTGACATTTGAGGCTAAGGGTTGTTTTACGAGTGCTGTTAGCGTGTCAGGTCCGATTTGCAGGGCTTACAGGGCAGGGTTAAATAAGATTAGCAGCTTTACACGTTCACCAAATTCCGCTGCCACCTGAGTTTCTCGATAGCTTAATAGTCAGCTGTTTTTTCTTCTCAGCAGGGGTCTCTCAAAAAACAAGTTTAGCTTAGATTTTTTATTTTTTTTTGCTTTAATTTTGTCTAATGAATTTTATATGCATTATGTTTATTTTTAGAGAGCTTTGAATTTATAGGGTGGTGTTGGTAAAAACTTAAATAAGAATATATTAATATGAAGATGAAATTGTAAGATTTTTGCATTATGGTGTTATTTTATTGACACTTAAGCACATGACAAAAAATCCACCTACCAAATATAATAATAATAATAATAATAATAATAATAATAATAATAGATATACACAACCGTTCAAAAATTTGGGGTTTTGAAAGTCTGTTCATCAACTCTGCATTTATGTGAACAAAAAAAAATTAATATTGTGAAATATTAAAATTTTAAATAATTTAAATATAATGTATAGTTTAATTTATTCCTGTGATGTCAAGCTGAATTTTCAGCATCATTACTCCAGTCTTCAGTGTCTCATGATCCTTCAGAAATAATTATAATATGCAGATTTGCTGCTCAAAAACATTTATTATTGATATTATTGTTGAAAACAGTCGTGCTGCTTAATATTCTTACAGTGATCCTTTTTGATGAATAGAATGATTCTTTGATGAATAGAAAGAATAGAAAGTAAAAAAAAAACTTTCACCTGAAATTCTTTTGTAACATTATGAATATCTTTTTTGCTGTCACGTTTTATAAATTTAACGTGTTCTTACTGAATAAATGTATTCATTTCTAAAAGAAAGAAAGAAAAAAATCTTATTTCCCCCAAACTTTTGAACAGTAGTATATATTTTTATTAAATTGTAAAGTAACAATATATCATTGTAGTATTTGTTGAACTGCTATTAACTTTTGCTGATTGAAATAAAAAGTTACTCTTTTATAGTAATAAGAATCCAATAAGAGTCACCACTAAGATTAATGGGAATTAGAATATGGCAGGAAATCTCTCTCTCTCTCTCTCTCTCTCTCTCTATATATATATATATATTCACACACACACACACACAGCACACACACACATACACAGAGTACATATGATGCTGCAAAATATTTATATTTCTGAAAAAACAACAACATAACTATATATGCATATTACTAAAGTACTTTACCCAGCACATTTCAAAATCACTGCAAGTGTCCGGTCTCCAGTACAATATCTCCCTCCTCCCTGCTCGACTATAGTACTCATTATTGCTCTGGCTCATTTCTCTCTCACTGAGCAGCGCAGTGGCAGGGCAGCATCACATTTAATTTAATTAGTCCAGCTGCACTGGCACTTGTGCCATTGGCTGGTATTGTCAGCACGTTTCGTACCGTGGCACACACAATCACTGATTGCTTTCAGATAGGGAGAAATATAATTAGGGTTTTGGAATGGCAGAGAGAGAGGAGAGAGAAGGAGGGGGTGTGAGGGGTATATTAGAGCCTTATTAGTTTCATTTGAAATCTGTAGATAAATAGGAAAGTTTTATTTGAGGCGTAATGAGATTGTAGCTATTTGGACAAGGATGGGTGACCCTTGTACATGGATTACAGAGGGATTATGGGTAATAACACGCTATGGCTGTGAGAAGTGGGGTATTGATCTGAGGCGTCTTTTATGTTTGCTGCTGAAGAAACACTGCTACTTCTCACCTCCAGATACATTTCAAATATGAGTATATTCAGACCACTGCAAGAAAGAAATCCGTAGAAAAATGGAAAGTGGTTATAATTTTCTGACAGGACATTATCTAAGTTTACAGACATTTAACCCTAAAGCACAACACATTGCAATGTGTGATTCAAAATATCAGTGTAAAATCAATACTGACAATTCCTTATATATTAGCACAGTACATTAGGCCCTATTTTTACAGACTTTACTTAGAGTGGAGTTGTTTCTGTTTCTGGCGAAATGCAACTGAATCATTCAAATCCAGTCCAGGCCTTTTCTTACTCACCTTCATGTCCTTATTTCATTTGTAATCCACCTATGGAGTCCCATCCAGTGGCAACAACATACAAAAGTACATCAGCTAACAAGGCCCAGCGTCAAGTGGTTAACCAAAGATACCTTTCTTTCTCTTTACTGGTGCATGGCAACCACTGTGCAGAGCAAAAAGCCTTTTCTTTATTTTACTACGTGAGCCACAAAACCCCTGTATGAAGACACTTGTGCTTTGTCAAACACTCATCGGAATGACACCATCATAACCCTCTAATGAACCATGTGAGGCCTGAGCATAATTGGGTGCAAGATGACATTGTTGAATACAGTAAGCGCAGACATTAACACAGTAACCTGAGTGAAATCTGCTGACTGCTCATTATGCTCATTGGGTATCAATAAAAGTGGTGAATGAAGAAGAATGGAAAATTGTTCAAATAGAATTACAGATTTGATGTCTTGGTGAATTGTTGAATGGCTTCTTGTGCTGGAATTATTGTAGACATTTTATCCCAGAAAAGTAAGCATCAGTATTTTACTATTTCTTTTCCTGATTATTCCAAAAAACCTTAATAATGACATGAATTAAGGAACTTGTTCCTAGGTTACTATCTGAACATAGATGTGATGTAACAACAGATGTAAACAAGAAAAACTCTCTACAGTATATATTTCAGTTATTGTAGATTATGAAATGCTTCTTATAGGTCACCTCAAGACCTACAAACTTACGTTGCACAATGTTGAGCAAAAATCATTTGTATATTATTCTAAGTTGTAAGTTTCACTGTTAACACGCTGTAGCTAGTACAAGAAGTTATTTTAAATAGATATGGCAATATCTGCATAGTGTTCTTGTATTCATATTCTTTACCTGTACTTTCTGTTGGTCTAAAATTAGCAACCAGTCATTTTTTATTACCTTTCATTATCCACACCAAATGCATATCTGAAAAGTCGGCTGACTAGTTCACCCAGAAACCGATCATTTATTCCCACTCATTTGTTTTAAACCCATCTGATTTTCTTTCCTCGGTGGAGCACCAAAGGAGTCATTTATAGCACAATTTATAGCATAAGTCCAAGACGCATGTTTCCATAAAGTGGTCATTACAAGGCCTCAGAAGACTTGGAATATAATACATAAGCCATGAACTTGTTGAACTGATGTTTTTATGCATGTAGATGAATTTGTTTCTTCTTCAAAACAGATTTGGAGAACTTTAGCATTGCATCACTTGCTCACCAGTGGATCCTCTGCAGTGAATGGGTGCTGTCAGAATGAGAGACCAAACATCTGATAAAAATATCACAATAATCCACAAAAAAAATCCTCATGACTTCAGTCCATCAATTAACATCTTGTGAAATGAAAAGCTGTGTGTTTGTAAGAAACCAGTCCATCAAGACATTTTTAACTTAAAACTGTTGCTTCTGGCTAAAATATATATGTTCTATCCATGACAACGCTTCCTCCAGTGAAAAAGTCATCTCGTCTGAATCAGGAGAGAAATATGCAAAGATCAAGCACTGTTTACGAGTGAAAATAGTCCAGAACAGTTCTAAATAAATATGTTGGTGAATTTTGATGTGAGAGCAAACTGGATGGACTTTTTCACTGGAGGAAGTGTTATTATAGATTATGGACTGGTATTTTGGCCAGAAGCAGCATTTAAAGTTAAAATGTCTTAACGATGGATTTGTTCCTTACAAACACGCAGCTTTTCACTTCATGTGATGTTAATTGATGGACTGGAGTCATGTGGATTACTTTTGGATAATTGTGATGTTTTTATCGCCTTTTTGAACTCTCAATCTGACGGCACAGAGGATCCATTGGTGAGCAAGTGATGTAATACTTATTTCCTCCAAATCTGTTTCTATGAAGAAACAAACTCATCTACATCTCTTTGATTCAGCAAATTTTCATTTTTTTTGGGTGAACTATTCCTTTAATGCTCCATTTATCACATTCAACATACAGAATGATTCCTTTTACCAGATCAGTCTTAAAACTCAACTGACTTTTCCCTCAAACAACATAGCCATATATCCTAAGGATTCAGTGGCGTGCTGCTACTGAATATGAACCCATTATTTCCATGTGTACACATCATATTCTCATAGAGGCCACTGAACATCATCTTATGTTTTTTTTTTATGGTTTTGAAAGATCCTTTATGAAGAAACAAACTCATCTACATCTCTTTGATTCAGCAAATTTTCATTTTTTTTGGGTGAACTATTCCTTTAATGCTCCATTTATCACATTCAACATACAGAATGATTCCTTTTACCAGATCAGTCTTAAAACTCAACTGACTTTTCCCTCAAACAACATAGCCATATATCCTAAGGATTCAGTGGCGTGCTGCTACTGAATATGAACCCATTCTTTCCATGTGTACACATCATATTCTCATAGAGGCCACTGAACATCATCTTATGTTTTTTCTTTATGGTTTTGAAAGATCCTTAAAGCCTTCATGCAGCTATACCATGGTGTGTACCCGACACCATGTGGAGAATTATTAACTATAGTTGAGGCGTTGGGATTTTACCTTCCGCCCATACAGTAGAGCTGACAGCAGTTGTGACGGGTAGCTTAAGCAAGCCATCTGCTGTAAAAAGAATGCCTTTGATACCATTAGTCCCCGTGGCGCGCTAACATGTTGTTTCTAGAAGCTTCAGCTGATCCTGTGAAGCTGGCTGTGGTGGGAGATGACTGTGGGCTTAGAGATTCCTGTGCTAACAGCAGGGAGATGTGTGCATGCAGGCGGAAAACCATACAGTGATCATAGTCTGTGTGTGTACAGACATGTGTGTGTGTGTGTGTGTGTGTGTGTGTGTGTGTTGTGTGTGTGCACAACCTTTGATCTTCTGATGAGCTGCTAATTTAGTTTTAAGGCCAGTCAGTAAGCAACACTGTGTGTGTGTGTGTGTGTTGTGTGTGTGCACAACCTTTGATCTTCTGATGAGCTGCTAATTTAGTTTTAAGGCCAGTCAGTAAGCAACACTGTGTGTGTGTGTGTGTGTGAACATGTTTCCATCTTGTCCCTTGATTTGTTTATTAGTGTATGTATGGCTTATGATAACTAATTAATTAAATTCTTAAAGGGACCGTTCACCCAAATATGAATATTCTGTCATCATTTACTCACCCTCATGTTGTTCCAAACTTGTATGCATTTCTTTACTCTGAGGGACACAAAAGTAGATATTTTGAAAAATATCTAATTTATGACATTATATAGTTAGTTAGTTAGTCTATACAAGTCAGTGGGTTCAGTGTTGTTTTGGACCCCACTGACTGTCATTGTATGGACAAAAATGGTTAAAACAATCTTAAAATATCTTTTTTTTTTTTAATTCCACTGAATAAAATCACGATCTGAATAAGTCATATGACATGAATGTGTGTAAAGGATGAAATAATTTTCATTTTTAGTGAAATATTCATTTAACCCTGACATATAAAATAAAAGTCAGACATTTTTTGTTTAAATGAAACAGTTTATTGAACATTTATACAAATCAAAACAAATAAATAAATAAATAAACATTTTTTTGAGTATCATATAGTGAGAATATGCAAAAATAAGCAATTTGAAGCAGTTTCTGATATTAATATGGCCTAAAAGTGTAATCAAATTCTGATAACTTGTAATGCAAATTACTTGTGTAATGATTTATTTAGGATCAAGATTGAGAGCCACTGATAGAAGAAGAAAAAAAGTGCAAGGAAACTAATAACCAAAAAAGAATAATGGAAATCACACTTTAAGCTCAGCAAAATAAAAGTTGTGAGCAGGTATCATTATACCTGGTGCATTGTTGAGAACATTAAAGCAGCATAGAGGAGCATCTCACAGCATAGGAAAGTATGAAACCCATCTCTCAAGACATTGATTTGGTACATCTGAGCTCAAAACACATAATTACCCATTAGCACTGATGTGCTCCAGTCTTATTAGGTGGCTATGGGAAAGAATCTGATAAAGATGGAGTAACCCCTACCATTTGACTTGTTTTTTGTTATATAATATCTACCTCAGTGTATCTGGCTTCTGTTACTATACTGTTTTGAGATATACAAGAGATTAATACACATTTCCTCTATGCTTTATTATGGACCCCAGTAGCTTTGCACTAGGATAATGCCTCTTGTATTTAGGAAATGTTCTGGATAACCTGTGTAAACTGAGATTATATTGAGATATTGTGTAAAAATTGATGTCACACACTATGTAACTGTTGATTCGGTGAAAGTCATAGATGTGCAAATTTGCTTCTTTTCCTGAGCATAACCCTATCATCCCCCCATTCCTTTACCCTCCTCTTCCACTCAGAGTGTCAGTGTCAATGTGTAAATCATACGGAAATAAGTCTGAAAATTTATAATAAAGCTGAAAATATGTGCATGAGACAGCCCTTTCTCCCATACGCAGCCCTTGATCGAGTTTCCCCTCCCCTCCTGTCCAATTATGCTTAAAATGCGGTGGAGAGCAAGAACAGGCGCACCTGACAGATGTTGACCATTTTTAAACCCTGCTCGCTCTCACAAGTTCAAGAGACTCTCTAATTCACTTTGCAGTCGGGACAAAACGGAGGACTGCCACTTACTGAGCTTTTGGAGCACAGACCAACACGCGAGCATTTTAGTGCTGTGAAGCGCAGATCAGGGTAGAGACAACTTCAGCTCAGTTCAGTTTTCAACTTCAAGCAGTTCACTAAACCTATAGTGTGGTTTCAAACATAGTTTTTTTTTCCATAGGTTTTCTGTTTCTTGGCACTTTATTGTGTTCTTTCTATATCAGTGGTTCCCAAACCTGATCCTAAATAAAATAATACATTCACATTAATACATCAATACAAATAAAACATTCACATTAGCAGTCTTTTTAGAGTCTTATTAGAGTCTTTTCGATGGACACTTACAGTTAGTCCTTCATTTTTTTGATTTAAATTATCTGTATCTAAACCAGCTGTGTAACCCTACAAATTCTCTTAATTGTACTCCTGATGGGTATCATGATTAACATATTAACTCCGCGATATTTATGGTGCGCTTCAGTTCACAATTAATGGAGATATTCTGAGCAACTCTTCTGTGAAATCTGAGCGATGCGCCTGCAACTCCCTCAACGCCTCCGTTCAATATCATGCATTTTTCACGTTTGAACAGGGTTTCTGAAGAACCTCACAACATATTCCAAGTTTTTTCTGTGATCCTTAGATGTTCCATAACTATTGTATAGATTATCTAAGGAAACTCGCACATGTAAATGTGTGATTAAACTGTAAAATTAGTACAAAGTAAAGGGAACTTGTTGGGGGTTTCGTATGTGTGCGTCCAGTAGACGGCGATCACAGTCTATAAATCAATGTAGAGAAAGCTGTGACTATATTTTGCCTTTTTATCTGCACCTTTTGTTGACAAAATTAATGACAGTTAAGTCAAAACAAGCGCAGTGAACGTTTTAGTACGTATTATGCTTATATAAAATGGACTTTGTAAATGTGGACGATCTTGTCACCTTGTGTTCCCGTGATGTCGAATAGAGGATTATTTTACATGTTTTAATTGGTGAATTGTGGAGTTATTATTTAATTCGTTGGGATTAATTCCGACTTCACAATTGTTGTGATATTGCACTAAGCTAACGTTTCCGATACCAATGAAAAATGCACTAGTAAAGTTTTTTTTTTTGCACACCAACAATTTTTAGCTGTTCCCTACTTTGCACTTGATGACAAAAGGGCACATATGGCACATGCACTGGGTGTGAGGCACCTGTTTCTTAGCAACCGTCGCAACAGGAAAACACCTGTAGCATCAATTTATTCAAAGGGACTTGAAAGGATTGTGATAAATACTGGAAAAGGTACTGAGAAAATGTGAATGAGAACAAATGTATATATACAAATATATATATATAAGACTTTTACACGTCTGCTTGCTGAGACATTTCTTTCCTGTTTGGGACTTTTTAATGAATAAAAAAGATTTATGGTTAAAAAGACCGAAACAGTTTATATTTAATTCGTTGGGATTAATTCCGACTTCACAATTGTTGTGATATTGCACTAAGCTAACGTTTCCGATACCAATGAAAAATGCACTAGTAAAGTTTTTTTTTTTGCACACCAACAATTTTTAGCTGTTCCCTACTTTGCACTTGATGACAAAAGGGCACATATGGCACATGCACTGGGTGTGAGGCACCTGTTTCTTAGCAACCGTCGCAACAGGAAAACACCTGTAGCATCAATTTATTCAAAGGGACTTGAAAGGATTGTGATAAATACTGGAAAAGGTACTGAGAAAATGTGAATGAGAACAAATGTATATATACAAATATATATATAAGACTTTTACACGTCTGCTTGCTGAGACATTTCTTTCCTGTTTGGGACTTTTTAATGAATAAAAAAGATGTATGGTTAAAAAGACCGAAACAGTTTATTAATGTAATTAGTGTGGTTTACTGAACGAATGAATAAAAATCACTGCGCACATGTTTGAAGTTCAGGCTCCATCGTTTCAAATCACTGATTTATTGTTTATTCCAGCGAAAATGATCATTTGGAGATCATTTACCCCAAATAACATTTGTCAGCAGTGGTTTGTAGCCAACTGTTTACCTTCCGCGCGCAGCTCTCTCCCGTGCTCGTCACCTGATCGTGAGCCATATGCAAATCTGCCCCGTCCTCAAACGCCATTGGCTCTCCCTCACTCATTTATTCCCTGTCAACGCGCATCATATGGCCGCTCTCCCACTAACTTTTTAAGCCCACAGCTGAAAGTAGCTCAAAGACAATTCTGCACTGGATGTGAAAATCACCCCGAGAGGAAGTTAGAATAAAACAAAGCAGCCGCAAAGTTAACTTACCTTCTATCCTCTGTCTGGATTGTACCGATCTCTCCTGTTCGAGTGGCCTCTTTTGTTATTAAGAGGTTCTACACGTGTGTGCCTGTCAGGAACGGGGACGTGTGAATGTTTCTGTGTGTGAGCTGAGTAAGTTAAAGCCAGGTGAATGTATAGCATGATGATGGAAACGGACTTGCATTCCCCGGGACCCCAGACTAACACAAACACGGGCCACACGGGACCCAACGGCGGCAGCAAAGTTAACCAAGACCGCGTCAAGAGACCTATGAATGCGTTTATGGTGTGGTCTCGGGGTCAGCGCAGAAAAATGGCTCAGGAGAATCCAAAGATGCACAACTCGGAGATCAGTAAGCGCCTCGGAGCAGAGTGGAAAGTCATGTCCGAGCCGGAAAAGCGACCCTTCATTGACGAGGCGAAAAGACTGCGTGCCATGCACATGAAGGAGCATCCGGATTACAAGTACCGACCCCGGAGGAAGAACAAGACGCTGCTCAAGAAGGACAAGTACTCTTTGGCGGGTGGCCTGCTCGCTGGACCAGGTGGCGGAGGCAGCTTGGGGCTGGCAATAGGTGCAGCGGGGGTCGGGCAGAGGTTAGACAGTCCGGTGGGTCACGGCGGCAACACCGCGGCGAGCTACGCGCACATGAACGGCTGGACCAACGGGGCGTACTCGGGGCAGGTAGCGGCCGCCGCGGCTGCAGCCGCAATGATGCAGGAGGCGCAGCTCGCCTACAGCCAGCACCCGGGCAGCGGAGCGCATCACCACCACGGACACCATCACCATCCGCATAATCCCCAGCCTATGCACCGCTACGAAATGACGGCTCTCCAGTACAGCCCCATCTCAAACTCTCAGAGCTACATGAGCGCCTCGCCGTCAGGTTATGGTGGAATATCCTACACGCAACACCAAAACTCCAGCGTGGCTTCATCTGGGGCCATCGGCACGCTGGGCTCGCTGGTGAAATCGGAGCCGAGCGTAAGTCCTCCCATTACAGCTCACTCTCGAGCCCCTTGTCCCGGAGACTTGCGAGAGATGATAAGCATGTATTTACCGACGGCGGAGGCAGGGGACCCGTCCGTTCAGAGCAGACTTCACGCTGTACCGCAGCACTATCAAAGTTCCACGACGAGCGTAAACGGAACTGTTCCTCTGACACACATATGAAAAGATTCGCAACTACGCATTCAGACTCAAATAACCAAATATTTACCTCTTTTAGAGCATAACTACCTTTTTTGTACAGAATGTCTGTTCTTGTAAATTTGAAGGTGATATTATTTAAATATGATACTTAAACTGAAGGGTGTCCTTGGGATGTTGTCTGAATAATTTGTCCGAAATTACACAATATGCGTGAGCTTTACACATTTGCGAGGGATTAATTCTTATTTTGTATGTGTGTGATTGTGTGTGTGTGTGTGTGTTTGTTTGTGTGTGTGAGAGACAGCGAGTGAGATGGTTCTGTGTTTAAGACATGAAAAAGAGTGCGTGCTACAGTGTAAAATATAGTCAAATTACAACGTTTTTAAAGTTTTCTAAGATTTTTCTCGATCCCACTTTGACTTGTCAACACGTGAGTTACTGTATTCGATCTATTCCTTATCTGTTTGTTGTATTTTTCCTTGTACATTGTGAATATATTACAGAGAAAGATTGATACACATCTGTAAATATAATTCGGATTTGCCTTGAAAAAATGAAAACGTTTTGCGTTGATGTGAGAAGAATAAATTTCACTGCTTTTGCTGTGATTCTGGAAAGTTAGTTTGTTGTGTTGTTTTGCTTTTTATCCCATGGGACTCGCGATTAAGCTGGAGGAAAAAGAGTTGATGTTCCAATGTGATAACATTTATATTTCTGTATAAACCACGAAACGGACCCAATTTAGTCACACTCGCTATTTGATCAAATCTGAGCGTTTTTGTTTAAAAACATTGGGACAAAACAGTAAGAACAAATTTTTTAAATAGGACATTTTTTGAGCAGATGATTACTTTAATTATATAGGTGTAAATATAAATAGTCATACGTATTTTAGCATGTGCAATCAGAAATAAAATACAAAAATATAACCAATATAGAAACTGAAATGTATCTGTCAGATCTGCTGAAAATCGTATTAGTCGAGTTAAACTAGTTACAATTTTATGGGACACTATATTATTATTATTATTATTATAAATCAGGTTTTTATTTCTAAAGAAGTTCCTATTATTACATTGCTATTACCTTTACTCTGGCAAATATTTTAGATTAGAAGATTAGGTAAAAAGAAGTGAAAGCCTAATGTCTAAAATATGTCACTTGATTGAGTGTTCATCTCTTTAAATTAGTTTTTGACACTTATGAGCTCTCCACTTATAGGCTTGAAGATCGTGGTTGTGTCTGTCTAAATGAAACTACTTCAGATCGCTGGATAGTGTTTATTTGATGCCACTATTTTTATTCATCCTGATCAGCTGCTTTAATCGCGGTAAAGTTTACAAAGCTATTTTGCAGTAATGAATCCTTCTGTATTTGTCTTCATTTAGGAAGCCTTCTGTGACGTTGTTGCTGTGTCTTGATGCATACGATGGAGGTCAAAGTTCAAGACCTCTCAAAATAAATAATGTCCAATGAAAAACGAAGAACAGCAAATAGAGAGCGAACCACATTATTCATTGTTCAATGGACCAGCCCCTGTTTTTTCCCGTGAACCCCAGATTGTGCAGACATATGCTTTAAATCCGCTCCACTTCAATTAAATCCGCCTGGGTAACCCGCGAGCCACTCATGACTATATTTACCGGATATGGAATAATTGCGTTCTAAACCCATGAATGGAATTTAAAATGTTAGTGTATTTCCACTTTTGATATGCATTTTAGGAAGAATTCTATTTTTTCGCCTTCTGTCTTATTTTCTTTTACTATTGACAACATACTTTTCTTATAATTTAATCACTGGTGGGCCGTCAAGCAAATGTTGCTCGTATCCTCCGTGAGGTGTCAGTGGGATTAAGATGAATGCAGAGTGCGTGGCAGAGAGTGTTTTGTGTCAGGGAGAAAGGAGGATTAAACAACCCTAAGAGCTGAACACCCGGGTCAGCGACAAGTTTCATTCGTATTACAATGACACCCGCCGGAAGAGTGACATGACGCGGGAGCTTTCCCGCAACAAGTAGCAGGATTCAGGGAGGTCTTTGAACCTAATTTTTTCCCTTGACGACCGTGAGAATGTCGACGAAGTTTCACTTATATGTTTTTAACTAAAGTTTATAAAACAGTTTAGTTTACGAACAAATAACGAAACTCGGTTATTTGAAAGAACCACATCTACCATATGTGCAAAACATTTCCTTGTTTTTAGCCTAATGCATCATTTTTATACACATTTCCCCCCCATATAAAGATTTTTTTATTTTTTAATAAAATGCTATTTTAAAATATGAAGCCCTGTCCTCACATCACAGTGATAGGGCAATACACAACATTGCTGTTCATAGCAACGCGGATTTGCATTAAAAAACAAAAAGAATGAGCCCTGCATGGGCACCCGTCCAGCAGACTGGCAAAGCTCACCCTATTCACCTCCACCGTTTCCTGGCAGAAGAAAAAGAATACTACCGCAAATCTCACCAATACATCTATAATAGCCAGACAGACCTTTATCACATATATACACGTATATAGCCTACACCACGATGTTCTGAAGTGAAATTGTCAAAATGGGCTTGTATTTTGTCATTTGTAAAACCGGTGATCCTTTGCACTCACTGTCCTAAATGTTCCTAATTAGCATCGGGTTTATCATACCCCTGCATATTTTCTTGCCTCCTCAGAAAAAAAGCTGGTTGCTGTTCTGCTACGGAAGATTACGGAGACAGATTGCAGAGGACGAATGTGCGGCGCCAGATTAGCGGGGAATAGAAACAGCAACTGGGCCAATAAATTCCTAGCGCGGGCCTTATCGTGCAATTACACGTTGACATGTTTAACAATCTCGTGGTCTTTTTTCCTAATCCACAAACCCTCCAAGAGGCACGAGACGTTACGCGCTACAGTCGTTTCAGACGTGGTTAAATGTTTACTGAATAAAACCTGAAAACTGTGCTAACATGTTTCACAAAATATTATATTTTAGGGGACAGTTTTGTTTTCAACATTCTTCTCTCATGTTTAGATAACCAGAAACAAGAATATGTATTATTTTTCGTCTACTTTATCACAATATCTTGTTTGTCAAACCAGTGTGATGTGAATCATGAAAGCGTTGCAAATTACGCGCTTTAAAATAATCGTTTTACACTGTAAATATGTCCAAGCGTTTGTCTTTCACAAATCTTCGTGCATTCATAAATCATCCGGTTTGAGACCTAAGCACTGTACACTTGGAAGTGCCCTCAAAAAATATACAACATGTGATTGTCATGAAGACTAGGCTACTGGAGATCTCAGCCTGACACTGGGGAGAAAGATGGAGATGACATTTAACTCTCACACAAATGCCCTTTGTTATCTAATATATGACAGGCCTATATCTCATTTTAGCCTAATAAGACGGTCTACATAACGTTATGCCTTCGTTTGTCATATAAATAAAGGTCTGTAAAAACCAACCAACTTTTTTGTTAAATACTCGTATAGTGTAAATTGGCATTGCACTTAAAATGCATAATTTATTAAGTGTGTCTTTTGTTTCTGACAAATTGAACGCAAAAGGAGAAGGATCCCTTTAAGCACGTAATGGGTTTACGAGTGGTCCGAGGCTCTGGTTAATTTACGAACGTTTTTACGTTCTACTTAGGCAACGATGCTCGTAGGAAACGTGCCGTGGAGATTAAGTGGGCTACTACGTGCGACTAAAGTTCTGCTCAGCGCATTTGGGAAGGCCGGCCATTGGTAGTTAGCGAGTTATCTCTTTCTCTGGGTCTCTTTTCCCGCATACACACACTCCTCTTTTCCCCTGTTACCAGCGTCCGCCTGTGCGGGGGCCTGCGGCGAAGTGATTGTGAGAGACTCTGTTGGAATTTGGCAGCGTGGCGGCTTTGGAACGGCGCCCCACGCTGACTGTCATTCAGCGGGCCTGCGCGACTCACTGTGCTGTTGGGAAGTGTCGCTCATCCGTGCACTCATTGGCCTTACAAAGCTGATTACAAGCATCAGCGAATTCCTGAAGGCAATGAGAGGCGATGCAGGTGCACGAGAGGGTAAGTTCCTGGTTGGAACAAGCGGGAATGTAGCGGAAAGTTGTTCAAAACACCCAAAAACAGCCTCACCCAATAAGACTTTGAGATGTAGCCTAGCCTGTCTGAGACGCTTAAGTGTAAACTTTCAAATATTTTAAATTTCTGAAATAAACGTTTTTTTCTCTCTTATTGGGAGACTTACAATACTGGAGAAAGGGCATTGTAGATTTGACAGTCCTTGGAGCCGCTTTGTTAACTTTATGTGGATTTAGGAATGTTTAGTTAAACCGCGGTTTGAAATGATGTGAATACACATCTGAATTTTAAAGTAATTCGTTTTTTAGGAGTAATTTTCCGTAGACAGTTGATAATAAAGCATCTATAAAAGGCTGAAATTCTTAAAATAAAAATAATTTTTGTTTAAAAAAAAAAATATTTGAAAAACCTTTGTCCGTGTGGCATATCCAACATGCAGGAAGCCATTTTGATATTATGTGACAACAAGCAAACAAATAAATAAATATCATAAAGAGTTATTTGTATGCCTTCATGACTGTGTGTGTGAAGGTCACATATTTGTATTTTTTTATGAAAAAGTAGGCTCAGTTTTGATCAGATCAAATAAGTAACCCAAGAAAACTTTTATGACTCAAAAATATTTTTACCTTGAAAAATATGTTTGGCAATTTTGAGAAAGATTACTTTTTAGAACTTGTTACGTGTGTTTTATATAACTAGATTTAAAACTATTTATATTTTTATTATCTCAGACATTCTTAGTTTAAAATATGTGTTTTTAAACCGTAAGCAAAGGGTGTGATAGCCTCACGTCTATTGTTTTATAGCAGACTAATTATTTTGCATCTAACCCACTGTTCAGTGGCTGACAGCAGTGTTGTGCTGCTATTCTTAAGAATGCCACTTATGTCCACAATTATGTGCGTGCAGATCGATTGATTTTAAACGTTTTAAAATGAACAGTTATATACAGTAGTCACGTAAGTGTCCATTTACACCGAGAGCGATCACTAAATCATTGGAATCTCTCGACGTATCTTCTTCATCACGTTCCTCAAAGGGAGACCCGTCACCTGAGAGTTGTCACCCCACTGTCACTTGCTGATTAACGGACAAAAGAGGTCTCCCGGACGGTCTATGGCAGCCAGTCAACCAGAACGGACTATGCAAATAGCCCGGAGAAGGCGAGAAGATGGCGAACAGAGCTCTCAATTGTTCTTTGGATTTCACAGCTTTCCCGGCGCAGCTGCATCTCTGTAGTTACCCAGGATACTATTTTGCATTCGCCAGCAGAAGCGTAAAAGGTCTCAACCAAACAGTTGAGCTTAAGCAAGTGGAAAGATTTAAATGTTACTGTTATACATAAATGTGAGAAATTAAAAAGGTGAAAGCAAACCGAAACTTTACAATGTCGTAACGACCAATAGTCAGAATGGTACGAGCGCGGAGCTGTCCAGGTGCTGAAAATTTCTTACGATTTTTTTTCTTCGATTTCTTACACCAGGTTTTACTTTACAGCATTGGTCTGCTACTTATATGTTTTTAGTCTAGCAGCAGAACTATGAACAACATACATATTTCAAATGTCAGCTCACATGGTGATTCAGAATAGGTAGCCCCTGTCTCAACTTTCTACCTATCAGTATTCACCTTATTGTTAACATAGAGCGGACGCGGCCATTTGTAACTTGAATGTGCGCGGCTTCCGTTGTCATCCTCTTCTAGTTATTTTAGCTGCGCAAAGACAGTCCGTTATGCTGCTTGATAGTGCAATCCAGTATTTGTTATCATAAATTTAAAATGTATTATGGTAATCATAATCACCTATTTTTTAAACGGGTTTGTTGGGTAAATGCCTGAAATAAGGTCTGTGGTTAAATCAAGCTCAATATATTTTTAAGTTAGGGTACAAGATCAAGTATTTCTGTTCACATAATTATGCAATTAAAGGATGTCGGCCTCCATTTAATGCTGACCAAAGGACAATCTAAAATTATATTTGTGTTCACCATTATTTTTTATTTATTTATTTTTGTGTGAAGTGCATTCTCTCTCAATTTCTCTATCACCCTTCCAGCATTTGCAATTGACTGCAATTTACAGTTGGCTGGTGGGTAAAACCTCACCTCTGCTGGCTCTTGGCTTTGGTTGGTCAGAGCTGCCAAAAAATAAAAGGCTGTAAATTAGCCCAATTTATGATGCCTAGTGTGTAATTCTGTAATGCTTCCCATGAAGTGCCAGCGGGTGATGGTACAAAAAAAACCCCCGGCACCATGGGGCAGTTCATTAGCACATAATAACCTCTTAATCATGAGATGAAGTCAAAGTCTTCCTCTTGTGTAGTGCCATTTGGTGCTTTCTTGGTTGGAATGGAGTTTAGGGTGGTACATACCCCACTGTGGCCAATGGGCATGATGCCCGTGAGTATTTGTGTGGGTGTAGTTGTTTGCATGTTTCTTGAATTTCTCATGGGTTTTTGCAGGATATGTAAATCCTTAGCTTGGATTTACTTAGCCACATGCTTGTTATTGAGATTCTCTTTAAAAAAACACACACACACACACACACACACACACACACACACACACACACATCGCCAATACTGTGCAAAGTAAAATTAATCTAAACTGATCTCCTAATGGTGTAGCCTAATGGTTAAAGTTCTGAGTTACTAAATGGCTGTAGATTCAAACCCACAAGTTGATCCAGAAACTTTTACCTTTGTGCACTAATTATGCGTATTGTAAAATATTTTGGATAAAAAAATAGCATCATGCCAAATTAGTATTATTTATGATTCCAATTTGTAAGCATTGCTAAAGCGGTTTGGGTGGGGATTAAGCAGAACTGGAGCAGATGAAGGAAGCTTGAATAATAATTTTAAATTTGAATATATTTTAAAATGTAAATTATTTCTGTGATGGCGAAGCTACATTTTCAGCAGCCATTACTCCAGTCTTAAGTGTCACATTCCACTTTTGTGGAAACCATGATACGCAGGTTTGTAATAACTCAAAAGTTTGGGGTACATAATAATGATAATAATACTTTTATTCAGCAAGGACACAATTCATATATTAAAAGTCACAGTAAATACATTTATAATGTTACAAGAAATTTCTATAAATGCTCTTCTTTTGAACTTTCTATTCATCAAAGAATGTGTCACCCTTTCCACAAAAATGTTAAGCAGCAAAAACATTTTTCAACATTGATGTCAATAAAAAGAACCATTGTTAATATTTGAACACCAATAATAAGTGATACCAACTGAACACCAAATCAACATAGAATGATTTATGAAGAATCATGTAACACTAAAGACTGGATATAAATATTTCACAATATTACTGTACTACTTCATTTCTGTAAATGCACCCTTCGTAAGCTTAAGCTTCTTTCAAAAACATTATAATTATTCCAAACTTTTAACCGGTAGTGTATATGCACATAATAAATTTACAATGTAAATAACATTCTGCATGGCACTGACTTTCTGACCCTCATACACAAACACTTACAGGGATTTGCAATCATGAAGAATTAAAGGGATGTTCAGGTCACACACACACACACACACACACACACATATCCCCGATCTGGGGTCAAGTCTCAATCTGGAAGCTCTTTGATTCTTTAAACCCCAAACCTGGGGTCTTGTTTCAGACTACTGGAACCATATCTGTGCTGCTTGACACAATGAACTTGACAGACAACCAGATTTACCTGCCGAGGGTCTGGTTAGGGTTTCTCTGCTCTTATTATGCTGTCTGAAAGAGAACAGGTAATGGAGTCTGAGGCGAGGTGGAGGACCGCAGACTGCGCCCTTTATTCAGCTCTTCCTTGATTACCTGAAACTCAGGTAATTGCCGCAGCTCTATTTCAGAAGCTGTTTACCCCTTCAGAAATAATCATCTGATCAGTCTGCCCTCACCTGGGGCAAAAAGAGCACTGAGCTGGCACGACCTAACTCCCCTATCGTTATCACTGCTCCACTGCCACACCAAAACTACAGCAATGCTAATATACTTCCACATACACTAGCAGTCACCCACCTCAGTGTAACGGCAAGCTTCGGCCTCAATACGATGACTGACATCCCTAAAATTTGTGACAATCAGCAATTTGCCAAAGACTAAGTGCTGTTACAGTATGTTTTATCTGATCAGGGGGCCGGGAGAGAGGGGGAGGGAGGGACGGGGAAAGCAAAAGAAAACCCTCTTCTAGCCCGTGGGGAGAGCAGACCTCTTGTATCTTGATCAGTATGCCTCTATTTGACTGTAACTATTTCCAGACCTCCTGCCAGCTTGGTTTGCCTATAGTGCAGGCCGAGCCACAATAGCATCCCGCCGCGCTGCTCCGGCTGCCTCCATGCTTTCAGGCAGAGCAGTGCCTTGCTGCCGTGGTGATTCATTATTCCGTTGCCCCCAGTGACCGGGAGCAGGTCAAGCCCCCTCCTGCCAAACAGGCCACTAACCAAGAGACGAAATGAGTGACATTTCCTAAAAGTTCTGACCTTTGTTTTCCCATTGAGTCAGCTGCCATGTTGGAGAAAAAGTAGTGTGCGCGCACACGTTTTAAAGGCATTTGTTTTGCTACTGTTTATATTTAGTAGTTAAAACACTGGATGAAACGCACCTGTTAGCCTGCAATAATATATTGATATTTAAGTTAGTGAAGGTATGAATCTAATAAAACCTGTCACAAAATGAAAGAAAAAAGAAAAGACTTTTACTGTAGCTTAATGTGAGATGTGAATGTGAGATATTTATACATATTGTATGATTTTTTCAATATTTTTTTTATTAATTATTAAATAGAACTTAAAAATAAAATACAATTATTTGTCATTAAAATAATCTTTATGGGACTAATAGTCTTCATTTGTTTTCAGTATTTGATATGGAATATGTAAAGGTTATTTTTTAGCATCGATGGTTCCATGAAGAACCTTTAACATCCATAGAACCTTTCCATTGTAAATAAATAAATAAAATAAAATAAAACAAAAGTTATTTTTAGTTGAAAAAGTCTGTTTAGATTATAAATCTTCACATTAAGAAAAAAAAAAGTTTCTTTCAAGGCCCTTCACTCTGCCAAAACTGGGTGGTAGGGGTTTTCACAGTGATTTCATAGAAGAACCACAGTGAACCGTTCTTAAAAGAACCATTTATTACAACATTTAAAAGAACATCTAAAGAACTCTTTTCTACTATAAAGAACATTTTGTGGAATGGAAAGGTTCTATGGATTTTAACGGTTCTTCTTGAAACCATAGTTCCCCATGAAGAACCATTATTTTAAAGTCTGTATGTGACCTGGACATGTTTTTCTAAGACCCACCTAAGGGATTTTATTAGTTTACAGAAATAACATAACTCGATGAATTTATGAGAGATCAATGCTAATCCACTTTCAAAGATGACGTGTTTTAAATGCAGATTTTGACGCGTGCTTTTGTTCTTTTGAAGTCACGCGACATTGGACCCACCCTGCGTGCGCTAGAGCCCACATTTGTCGCACGTTATAAATGGCGTTGATCTCGCGCGCACCGCACCGCTGCGTGCGTCTCGAATCTAAACCACGGTCGCCACTTTAAGCCGCTGACTCCAGACCTCGATAATAACATCCTGACTGCCCACCGGGGCCCCAGAAATCAAGCTTGCCACGGACGCTAGCGTTGTAACGGCTGCTCGGCGAGACCTGTCGCGCACCCGCCGTGCTCGGACCAGCGCTAATTGGTTGACTAATTGAACTCTGCGTGCGGCTGCCCTCCGTTCTCAGTAATCAACATGTGTTTCAGGCGGTGGAAGATTTCTCAAACATCAGCTATTATTTTTATATGGCCATTTCATATTCTACCCTTTATTCTTGACTTTTAATGTTCAGATTTTAATAGGCTATTCATATATCTTATTTAAATGTCTGTACATTTGAAAAGACTTTTACAGCCTGTTGGGTGTTCTCCACTTGCTTATTAATTTACTTGTCAGCTCTAATGCATCACAATAAACCTTATCAACTACAGCAAATCCAATTTATCTAGAGTATCTAGAGCTCAGCTTAGAAAACTCCATTAAGCTATGTGAGCTTTGAAGACCCAAACACACACAGTCTCTGTCTGTCTCTCCTCACCTGTCTCTATCTTTCTCTTTCAGCTCTTTCTTTCTCTTCTTCTTGGCTTCCCTTATTCTCACTTCTGTGGTTTGGCATCTCTCCATAGAAGAGGATTCAGGAAGTTTGGCTGGATGGGAAGCCATTTCATATGCCTGTTTTACAGGGAAAGCAGTATTTGTCTTTGTGTGAGAGACAGTCAGCTTCATCTCCACACAAAATCCTCTGTCTACAGCAGACCCTGACCTCTCTGTCGCCCATGTGATTCACCAGGTGCTGTACTGCATGAGTGGAGGAATCTAACCACTGTGCTGAAATGGGAAGGTTGATGTTGCAGTTAGGCAAGCATCAATATTTCTATTGCTCAACTATAGGTTTAGAGATTTTTACCATCTTCACAATGTAACTTGTCCTGTGCCCTTGTGATATGAAAATTAATGACACCTGACTTTATGCAGCTTGTTGAGGAGATATGTGTTTTAAGTGACTGGACTTTTGGCTTGCAATGCCTAAAATGAGTGAAAAAGTTCCATAGAATTACTATGGCTATATCCAGAGTATCTAGAGCTCAGCTTAGAAACAGCTTAGCAACCATCCCACAAGTTTTAACCAAGTTATAACCACTTGTACAAAATAGTGCCAAGGTCATGGGTTCAGTTCTTATAGAATGCATGAACTGATTAAATGTATACCGTGCTGTGTAAATCATTTGGAATAAAAGTGTCTGCCAAATGCATACATGTAAAAACCTACCATCTTCTCCAATAAAGGTCAAGAGGGAATATCAAGAATGCAATTATCCAGTTCACACAGATAGATAGAAACAAACAAATTAAGGCTCTAAATTATGTTTCAGTGATGACTGCCATTAGAATTGAATTATGTACGGCATACACTACCATTCCAAAGTTTTGGGTTAGTCTTTTTTTTTTAATTAATAGTTTTATTCAGCAAGGATGTATTCAACTGATCACAAATAAAGACATCTACAGTATAACGTTACAACACATTTCTAATGCAAATAATTGCTGTTCTTTTGAAAATTCTATTCATTAAAATAAAAGTTTCACAAAAATATAAGCCGCACAACTGTTTTCAACATTGATAATAATAATAATAAATGTTTCTTGAGCAAATCGGCATGCTAGAACGATTTCTGAAGAATCACATGACACTGGAAAAAAAAGCTTTGTCATCACAGGAATAAATTACATTTTTAAAATATATTCAAAAAGAAAACAGTTATTTTAAATTGTAATGATATTTCACAATATTATTATTTATTTTTTTTTCAAAGTTACTTTAAGAACACTGATGCAATCAAGTTGAGTGTAGCACATCTTTTTAACAATCCACAAGTTCCTTTGAAAAGTGCTGTTGAGAGAAAAGTATTGCTGTACTGATATTACAAGAAGAAAATTGCTTTTGGTTGCTGAAAGAACTACATCAACATACTGTTCTCCATCTCTTAAAAACGGAATCAATCAATCAATCAATCAATCAACCAACCAATAAAACATTCCCAGTCTTTTCCTTGACACCATGCATCAGTTCATTGCTCTGACCAGTGGGGATGATAAAGTAGAAGAAATAAGAAGAACTTAGTGGATGTTAATCATGACTACTATAACACATTGATTTTACACTATGCACTGTCATCACAAATGCGCAAATCAACAATCTCATTTCAGGATTTCTGTCGGTTTAAAATATTTGATTTCTGAAAAGTCCTTTTATTAGGTGTGAATGTCCATTAGCCTAATAAAGAAAACAGGTCTTAAAATGTCCCTACATTGATTTTCACCTGAAAAAAAAGCAGGTTTTAAGACATTGATGGGCTTTTTTCTTTAGTTGCAACAGTCAGGTACACTGAGCGAGGCTAATTACTTCCATAACAATAGGAAATAACTAAATGGACTCATAATGACTTACATTCAAAGTAAAGACAATGACCTGAACCTCATCATCCCATCTAACCATATACTGTAGAGCGAGATGAGAGATACCACAATTCAACCATCTGCCCAATCAGATCAGAGCAATCAGCTTCCTAAACCACTCACTCTATTCGGCTGAGGCTCATTTCATACCTTTTACCTCTCCTTGCTCCCCAGGCTTGGCTTTTAGTATGACAGACAAAGTGTGTAGGGAGTATCTAATGGAATGGACCCAGCGGGGTGCAGCCTGCTTTTGGGACGGAGCTGGGGCCTAATGTCAGGTGAACAGGAATATGGAGTAAGGTAGAGAGTGAGCGACCCAAGGTACTCAGCTCTTAGTGAGGAAAAAACAAAAAGAAAAAAAAAAAAGTACTATATGATGCCCATTTCTTATCAACTTTTTTCTCTGTCTTACCCCTTTTCTTTCTTTTTTGACTCTACCATCTTCGTTCTTTCTATGTAGTAAATGTAGTAAAACAGTAATATTGTGAAATATTATTACAATTTAAAATAACTTATCTATTTTAATATATTTTAACATGTAATTTATTCCTGTATTGGCAAAGCTGAATTTTCAGCATCATTACTCCATCATCATTAGTCTTTACATCATTAGTCTTCAGTGTCATATTATTATTGTTGAAAACAGTTGTTTTGCTTAATATTTTTGTGGAAACTGTGATTTTTTAAAGGATTGTTTGATCAATAGTAAATTCCAAAATTTATTTTAAATAAAAAATATTTTGTAGCATTATAAATATCTACACTGTCACTTTTGATCAATTTAATGTTGTTGCTGAATAAAAGTAGTAACATATTTCCAAATAATAAACCAATCTCTTTTGATATATATATATATATATATATATATATATATATATATATATCCTTTTGAATGGCGTGGATATTTATAATTCTGTTTGTTTTAAAGATAAAGATGAATATATACTATCAGTTTTAAAAGAAGAATTTCTGAAAACATGCCATTGTATAATAAACCAATCTCTTTTTATATATATATATATATATATATATATATATATATATATATCATGAAAATTTTCCATCAATAAAAAGGAAAAAGGTTTTGCCAAGATCATGAGATTTCAAGCATTTTCAAGTCATCAAGTTTAGTTCAGCACTGTACTCTTCATGTTAAAGCCTACTTTCATTATGCACTTTTTTCCCCCAGACCATTGTTTTAAAACTGTCTGATCTTTTAGTTTGAAAATAAAGCTGAATCTTGAAGTAAAGCATTCTAAAGCAATGTTTTTTCCCCCATGAAGTCTTTCTGTAGACTATCATAGTGCATAGCCGTTACCTGAAAAGTGCTAAATGAACTATTCCTCTTTTCAATTTTTACTTCTTTTACAATTTTTTACTACTTTTACTTCTCAGCATGACTAAAATGATAACAATCTAAAACTAGGAGGATGGGACCAGCCGTCCTCATTTTGTTAACAAAATGCACTTAATGGCTATTGTGGAATCATATTTCAATGGCTGAAGTGATTGGCCTGATATTAGAAACCATTTTATTACATGAATGTTTAAAGTAGTGATGTTAATTTGTAATGCAGAAAGCTCCCTGACAATACTCTGTAATCTGTAATGCAGTAACAGTGCCCCCTTTTGAGTGGAGAGGCCCTTGATCTGTAACCTTATAATAGACCAGGAGTCTGTGGGTGAGTGTGTGTGTGTGCTCCTATAGTTTCTGTAAGGCTTTTTATGAATATCAACCAGCTTAGAATGCTTGAACCAGCTCACTTTTCTTTTACCGTTTAAACTGCTACATTCAAAATCATTAAAAAATGGAGTGGGTTACATTTAGAAAAGCAAATGGGTACGTTGATAATATTATTTCAAGTGAAATGGAATAAAAGTCTTCATTTATAGATTAAATGCTAAATCGCATCTGTAGTACAGTAAAGTGCACATTAAAAGCTACACTGCAAAACCTGTCAGTCTACTTCCTCGTAAACTATTGTGTTTAGCAAACCAGCTGAGCGGACAGCAACTCCACAGCGACAGGTGATACTAACCGTTGGCACTAACAGAAAAAAACCCAAAACATCACATATACCTGGGATGTGTGACAAGTCACTAGCAAAAGCATCCCAGAATTCCTAAGATCTTGGGAGCCTGCCAAAAGATGTCAATCATCTGTAAACCAATCCAACATGAGAGTAGGAGGGTTCCAGGGATCATGTTCTGGTTGGTTTAGGATCTATGGATCCGCACGACAGCAAGCGGCCTTCAGCGATTACTGAAGTCAAACATCAACCATCTCACATTAACCTGCCTCTGATGAAACCGATAAAACCTTTCAGGGAGGCAATAATGAGAAAATGCAACCAAGAGAGCTACTGTTTTACAATTCATACTCTGTTGATGGGTCTGATAAATTTCAAGTGCTTTATTATCTTTTTGTTTTTAAGTCTCTAAATGTGTATTTGTTTTTATAAATCATCAAACTCACTTAAAAGGTAATGATTTTTTAACACGTCGTACAATGTCACTGACATCTTGTAATATGAAACACAATCATTGGTTTCAATTATGACAGCAATGGAAATGTTCTGTCTGCAGGTTACCTGATTGAAGTCTCTTGAGTCGATGTGTATCTGATGCGATATGATGTACCTCAGGGAGGGTACTTGAAGAGAGAAAAGTGTCTCACAGATCAGAGATATCACTGATCCCATAATAATCCCATGATAATCCTACTGTGAGACAGCACTTAATCATCCTGTTTGTAATGTGATATGGATTAGGCCATTAGCTATCAGCATGGCCACTAGACTGAGGCACTAGGCACTAATACTAGCCAAACAGCCAGGAATTGAGCCAATGAAACAAAACTGGGCTCAGTCAAACCACCTTTCTCAAACGCACATCTTCGGTCACTCCAAATGTTAATATAGATTAAGTGATCAACAATAAAGTTGATATCCAATACTGCTGATTACTGTATATACAGTACCATTTAAAAGTTTGGAAGTCTCTTATGTTCACCAAGGCTGCATTTATTTGATCAGAAATGCAGTAAAAACAGTAATATTGTGAAATATTATTACAATTTAAAATAAATGGTTTTATATTTTAACATATTTTTAGATGTGACGCAAAGCTGAATTTTCAGCAGCCATTACATCAGAAATCATTCCCACATTTTGGTGCATCATAAATGTTGAAAACAGGTGTGCTGTTTACATATTTTAACTATGATACATTTTTTTCAGGATATTATTTTGTAACATTAAAAGTGCATTTATTGTCACTTTTAATCTAATATATACTTGCTGATAAATTTCCCTAAAAAAAAAAAAATCTTACTGACCCTGAGCTTTTGAACGGTAGTAGTCTAAATAATACACAGCACAGCGAATGAGCCATACACAACAATTCATAAATTATTATATATTTTTTTTAGATATTAACTTAACATTCACTATAAGGCAATTATCCACTGACACACCTGTCAATAAATGATAACAATTTAATAATCATTTTAATTAAATTACAATTTAATTTAATAATTTCAACCAAATCTAATCGAGTGGGTGATCATCTCAAAATGGCCAAATAATGTCTGATTAATCAGCCTTGACAATATATATCAGTCCATCATTAGTAACGATGCTGTAAATGATGGTTTTCCTGTATGTACTGATGCATTGTCCATGAATCCACGCATTCCGGATATCCCTAAACAGCTCTGTGTGTGCATATCAGTGACTGCCTGCAATAAAAGCCTTTAATTTGACCTGTATTGTTCCTTTAATTCACTATACCTTCACACTAGCGTGAGACTCCCTTTCTTCCTGACTGTCACACAGCCAAAGGGCAACTTTCATCCCGGATCCGGTGACTGAGTAAAGCTTCATCATCTATGACCCCTGCAGCAGAGGAACCCACGAGATGATCCTGCACACACAAACACGCATTTTAACTCAATATCACAAGTTTCATATGTTTTCCCCCTGCATATATAGAGAAAATGACTATTTGAGAGAAAAAAACTATGGTGCAATCACAATATAATGCAAAGACACTGGTTTCCACAGAAATCCTCCCATGTTTGTGGAAATGCATTCTTCTGCTCACCTTTAAACACCTGACCCACAGCTGTATTCACTGGATTGATACAAAAGACTCCCTCAGGTCCATCAGAACAGTTCTTATTATGTGATATCAGAGAGACCTCAGCGAGAAAAGTAGAGTTTGTATCCTAATGACTTTGCCCTGTGGTGACCTCTGGCAGCGGAGCTCAAATACATAAATTCTGCATATTGTGTTGATGAATTTAGTTTGTCTTTGAAAACAAACCCCTCCGAGGACCTCAGATGATGCCAACCCTGAAACAACATACAGAACTACCACATTTTGCTATAAGTTTGATTGCATCATATAATAATTGCTGTTAATAGTGTTCATCGTCTGTTTTATTACGTCTTAAATTGATTTTTCCGTACATTTATGCCATATGTACATTAACTGACAGTCACCACTGATAAACTACCACTAAATATTGTAGAAACTTAATTGGCTGTAAAGTTGCTTTGCAATGATTTGTATGGTGAAAAGCGCTGTACAAATAAACTTGACTTGACTATTTAGCGCCCAAACTCTGGAATAACCTACCTAACATTGTTCGGGAGGCAGACACACTCTTGCAGTTAAAAGCACTATATAAATAAAGGTGACTTGACTTGACTTGACTTTGAAGAGCAAACCCAGTCGATAGAGGTCATTTGCAGTGCACCATGGTCTGAATACTGCTCAAGGCTACGTTCCCGCTTCAAATGAGAACAAAAAGTTGATAGGGTCATGCGCACACACATTTCTTTATGTATATCGTGTTAGATATGTGTGTGTCGGTGTGAGACTATACTTCTTTTCACCTAAAGAGGCACCTCAGCCTTGTGCAATCTTCACTCTTTTAATTGGAGAGCAAGATATTCCCGAACAAAGAACTGTCACCCATTTTCTCTAATAGAAACTTGCGGTGAAAACAAGTCTTTGACTGAGAAGACATCCTTCAAACAAAAAACAAACGGCAGAATTTGCAAGGTTAACAGACCTGGAAAGGAAAAGAGCCGCTTCAAACCGAAAGCCCATTTCACTTGGATTGTGCTCATGGCTGTCTCTTTTTCTGAAAGGAGTGCACGCACCGGTTTGCTTTCAAGGCGAAGACACTAACAATAAGCTCTGGGACTTTAAACAAAAATGGTACGTACCAAAAGGGTCACGGCCTGAGGAAATGTAACAGTCTTAATTGTCCCTGTAAACGGGAATATGTTCCTCTATTTCGCGAGTCAACACACACAGCATCAGACGGTCATGTGGGATGTTCAAGGAGCTGAGTGCTATCCTGTTTACAGTTTCTCAGATGGGACCCCAAGCACCTGGTAATTAAAATTGCTAATCATGCACAATTACCCATCCAACCTCCCCACTCCGAAAGTGGCCTCTCACACTCTCTAGTGTGGGGTAAAGGGGGAAGAATGTTAGTCATCTTTTGATTAGCGTTCTGTGGCAGGAGCACCTCTCACCGTAGTTTTGTCTCGCGGAGCAGCCACCACGAAGTCATTGACAAAAGAGAGCTAGAGGTTGTCTGATGTTGCCAAGACCACCAGGCCAGGTGCAGATTTTACTGAGAGAGCTCGTTCCAGTGGAAAAAAAGCACGTGGCGGCACCCTTGCAGGGCAAACATCCTGACGTCGTCACCTGTTTCTTTGTGCCACACCAGCTGAGCGTGCAGGATCCACAGCTGCCTCCATCCCAAATCCCCTTGTGTTTGTTTTGCTTCCAAAATGAGTCACCTGTTTTAAGTTGGTCACCTCAGGGCCTGTTTGGTAATGGAAACCATTATTTGAACAGAAACCATACAAGAAAACATCACTTCTGCTCATCATATTGTAGTTAATAAAATCAGTAAATATATTTTAGTTGGGGAAAAATAGTAAACACAATTATCAAATTATTGGACGGTTTTTAAAGGACTGCAGTTGTCTCATTATTAGCAGTTAGCCTTAAATACATAAATACAATTTTAAATACATAAAGTTTTTTTATTATTATTAACTTGTGATATTGCCATCTTATATAGATACAAAAAAAATTAAAATCTTTACACACACACACAATGTATAGCCTAGAGTACACTGTATATTGTACAATTATGTATATAGCCTACTACAGCTATATTAAGGTATACTTGTAAAAAATAAATATAGTTTTAAGACCCACCAACCTTTCGTTATGACTTCCTTTGGGAGAGGTTCAAGCTTTAATTAGGGGGTCAGACCCCTCCAAAATGCATCCTGGTTAGGGGCAGTCCACTGAGTAATTAGCAAGCTAGTTGGGAAGGGCCGCAGAAAACAATCGCCCCGCTGTTTGCTCAAGTTCGCGCCCGTTGAACTGACTTAATTGGCCGTGTAATAATGTCGACCTGAGGAGGGCTTGCGTGAAAGGGCTGTCCCGGTTCCCACAAACCCCGGGGCCAGCGCCAATCTTGCCCCGTGCTGAAAGACTGACAGGATGAAAAGCGACACCATACAAAAGCCTCGCTCCTCTCGCTCGGCCGGGTGAAGGATTTCGCCGTCTAATTAGGCTCGCCCTGTTTCCATAGCCACACACGGCCCAGCAGGCCTGCTGCGCGCCAACCACGCGGAGCACCGTGGGTAGTCAAACTCAGACCGGTCGCTGATTAGTGTATTGTTCCCGTGTTTATCATCGGGGATGTTAATTACTTCGACGAATTATCGTTATTAATGAATTTCAATTGGACGTTGTTTCACTCATATTAGGCTTAAATGCGTAAAATCGAAGGTGCAACATTTCGGAAGCCCTTTAGTTCTATCAGTAATTACAGGACTGGTTTATATGCTCACAACAAACACTAATAGGACACTTAATTTTGGTGAACCTAACTGACTTGAAGGATAAAATTACAGGAAGATTTTGTATTTAATTATATGTTTAATTATTGTTAGCCTGCTGTAAATGTGTCCACCATCATCTGTTATCATGGATAAGTCTGCATAATTCAGAAACACACTCAAACGTGATGATGGTTGGACGATAAATGATTTAAAAAAAAGATAAATCCCAGATTACTTTGGAAATAAATTAATTGAATTTCATTATCTGCAATTATAACATAATTTTAACAGCCAGTCCCTGTGTGCTTGCATTATAATAGTGTCAAGCTATATTGTGAACAATCAGCATTTATTTTCTTTGTACAATAGTCATTTTAAAATCACAACAAACAAAGGTTTCTTGTCTTTCTGTTCATTTCTAGCACATTACATGTTTCTGAGGCTGGAGTGGTTGGCAGGAGCAGAGCGTCCTCCACTGGCAATGCTTGAAAACGTTTGGACTGAAAGAGAAACCGGCTGTTAGTTCAATCGTTTTATAGATCAATAACAGGTAATTATGCGTTATATAATGCAGACTGTAGCTCATGTAAGCTTATGTCTCTCACAGGTGCATATATATTGAGAACACTGTCAACACAGACTGTTATTGACAAAACCAGTAGCTTTAAATAAGACCATCTGTCAAAAATAAATCTATTTTATTAGGACTTTGAAAGAATAAACATTCGATCATAATTTGAAAATAGCCTATCATACAGTGTCTGTGTCAATTAAAAGATCGAGAACAACCTGTTTCAGCACAGATACTTTTTTTTTTTTGTAATATTCCTCCAGCTGGATTTCATTTTCCATATTGGTCTTTAAAAACACCTGCGTGTTTTGACCCTTGATCAGTATAATAAAGCATATTCCTCTTCTGATATTCAATCTTCTAAAGTCTGCTTATGCAGATAGTGGCTTTCAAATCAAGATGGCTTTCAACTTGATCCATCCTCTCTTTTGAAAGTCTGTTATCCGCTAATATAATTTATTGCAATGCATGCATGTCTTTCTTCAGAGGACTCTTTAGAGACACACCAAGTGAAGATGTATTCAATGTGGACAAAATAAGGTCTTTGATAAAGCAGTTTAAAGGCGATAAACTGGCCTCTGGTTTAAAAAAAATAAATATTTGCATAAATAAATATTGCCTGTTCATTTATTTGACAGTTCTTTAGATGACCAAGTCCAATTTTAACTGCTGTATTCAATGATTGTCTCCGGAATGACAGACTGGGTTTAAAATATGAAATTTAGATGTAGGCCAGCAGTGGATTTGTTTATGTGCAATATAATAATAATAATAATAATGATAAAAGAATTTATAGCACCTTCAGCATTATGAACTGTTTCTATAGATTGCAGCGTTTTGGTTCATGCCATGATTTATCTTGTCTGCTTTAAGAGTATAACAAGTATCAGTGAGCTTGATCAGCATCTCCAGCAGCGCACTTCAAAACTAACGAGAAATCTAGGAACTGAAATGAAATTTCAGAGCAATTTGTTCTTTTATAATAAGAGGTTAAGAGGGGACAGTTTGACGGCTCACTTGCCCTTTCTCTCATTTTTTCTCGCTCCTTCGCTTTGCTCTCTGTCGCATTTATTGCTCAAGGTCAGTGCTGGAGGCAACTGTGAGGTTACCACTGTGACGGCAAGGTCAGAATCTTCACTGTCGTTTGACATGCTTTCTGCCACAGAAATGTAGAGGTGAAGAGGCATGGGGCGAGTGGAATGGGCCTGATGCATGTAACCTGACATTTTTAAATAGATAGGAAGAATACTTTCACAGTCCTTGACTTTCTTTGCATTCAAAGCATTCTTAACCAATGGCCTTATTCTGTACCATATGCTATATACATAGATTATATGAGGGTGGTGTTATCCACAGAAGGGGAATTGTAAATCAGCTGAGAAAGAGCTTTGTTTAAAATCCATTCACCAATAAAATGGATGAAAGGTTTTGCAAATTTACCAAATTTACATTTACCAAAATTCCCTTCCAGGAGCCACGGTGGTCCCCACTCAAATCAAACAGAAGTATCATCACATTCCAACTTAAATCCAGTAAGAGGTCTTCAGCAGCACCTCGGTGTGTTATGCACCGGTGAAAGACATTTTAAATCAATAATGAACCAAACCATCTAGCACTGCCAGAGAGAGCGCAAAAAGTTAAATGACTCATAAATAATCTTAGCAAATAACAGCAATTTCGATCTAATAGAGCGATTTCACAGGTCCATGAGCATGGCCACACACACACACACATTTACACACATCTAAGAACACATAAATGTACACTCCATTAAACATTTTAAATAAAGACTTAGTCAGAGGATTACAACTTCAAGACACCTCCAGCAGTGTCTGTGGGCCACAGTCTTTATTTATCCTGATTCCTTTTAATTTATTGAAATGGTCAGTTATGATATTTTGACACTTACCTGTTGAGTGTTGAGCATGATATATGATTACATTATTATTATAACCTGGTTTTCAGCAACACTTAAGCAATATCACATTTTCTCTCACAAGAGAAGAAATTGTTGAATAAAGTCATTATTATTTTTGAATAATAATTGTTGAATAAAGTCATTGTTGAATAAAAAGTATTCTCGTAGCTTCGTAGCTATTACGGTTGAACCAGTGATGTCACATGGACTATTTTAACGATGTCTTTGCTACCTTTCTGGGCCTGGGAACGTTTCAGTTGCATTGCTGTCTATGCAGGGTCAGAAAGCGCACGGATTTCATCAGAAATATCTTAATTTGGGGTCTGAAGGTCTTATTTGTTTGAAAAGACCTGAGGTTGAGTAATTAATGACAAAAGTTTCATTTTTGGGTGAACTATCCATTTAAAGGAGGTATTGGGTACTCCAAATCCTGTAAAGATACACCTATATATTTATCCAAATCCACAATTAAGTCATTGCATCCTACACACTTTACTATGAGGTATGTGAGATTATAACGAGTTTTCAATATAATCTCCCTATGTCAAAATTTATGAATGAATATAATGGTTTTTATTATTTGATTTGAATAAAATCTCTTGGATTTATT
>NW_015542366.1:831167-846294 GCF_001515605.1 Sinocyclocheilus anshuiensis | reverse complement strand
ATTTCAGTGATGACCTGGTTATATTTAGTGTAGTAGACGTGAAGCAGCCTCAATGTTACAATTTGCTGCCACCTTGGGGTGATATTGTACAACTACACATGTTGTGTCACCGGGTTTTCTTCGTTATTAGCTCCATGTGGTGAGCCGAGTCAAACACACTAGCACCCGAAAAATTAGCCTCTTAATGTGACATACAAAACTAGTTGCTGTGATATTTCATTGACTTCTAACATTCACTTCTGCCATTGTTAAAGAGAAGAGGCCCAACGCTTTCAAACATTTAAATCTCTTTCTTTATTACAAGCATATGTACTTTTTCTTGCTGTTAATAGCTACAGAAAAAACTGGCAAAAATCCACATATCTACAGATATCAATCTTTTAAAAACTTTATACAAAAGGAGCTTAAACTGTACATGAATATTACTACATATATGCTGTAAAGTGTACAGTAGTATACATATATACTGTATATATAATACATTTATGAGCAACATCACACTTTGTGCAGATAAAACAAAAACAAACAAAAAAAGCTATAGATATTTAGTTAATCTGAATAGGCTGGCACAGATGAAGCCCCACTACAGGCAATAAAGCCTTCAGTTATAGCAGTAGACATCTAATCAAATATTTGGTCACACCTGCTTTAAAAACAGTGAGTGTATTTCCTACAGTCAGTGTGAGCAATGACCATGCATATCATCACCTCAAACATATTTCAAATCATCAAACAAAAAAACAGACTGTTAAAGCTATTTTTTTTAACTGTCATCTTTACTGAAGTTGACTTCTCCCATGACCTTACATTTGGTTGTTTTAAAACTGAACAGTAACATTCTGACTCTGTAACGGTAAGTAGTTCTCTTCATCCTCTAGATACAAAAGTAGCAAAAAAACTTTTTCACACATTATACAAAATACCTATTTCATATAGCCTTTTTTAGACAGACAGAATACAGTGTTTGCCAGTGCCTGAACGCACCCCTGAGGCAGATAGCGTTCAGTGATCAAATTATTCCTACATTACAAAAAACAGTATTGATTTAAAACAATAGTTTGTCAGAAACAAGAATAAAACACATTTGTGAAGGGACATTTGTTCTAGAACCACATTCTTTTAGCTATGGTAGTTTGTAGTTGTCATTCACGGCTATCCAATTAACGATATGCAATTTTTGTTTACAGCACAATGGTGTTTTTTTTTTGTTTTTTTACATTCAGGAAGCCAGACAGAATTGTAATAGTGAACAAAATAGTAAAAACAGTAGAATGCAAAACAAAAATAACAGTAAAAAACATTAAATGAATTAGTTTACCCCTATTATATTAATCTATGCTACTTAAAAATCATGACTTGAGAACCTATGTATAAGCACATTCTTTTTTTTTTTTTCAGATTTGCCAGCATTGATTAGTACTTGGTATCGTAGATGTGAATCATCTGGACTGGACTGAAAATTTGAACCAGTTATAAAAGTGGTTTATATAAATGAGAATATGACTTGATAAAGCTCAGCGGTTGGTCCATTACTACGGCATCACATGGCATGCAAAGTTCAGACCTCAATATCAATCAAATAGACAGTGTTTGACTGTAGATTTTACATTCATACAAATTAAATAATACACTTTTGGACCAGAAAAAGTTACTCAGTTCGACATGTTTGATTATTTTGTCATTCATTCATTCATTCACTCATTCACACAGCCTTTGTAAACCTTGACATCAATATACTCATCAATATAGTCTATATTTAGATATAATGTGTGCATGAAAAAGGACATTCTGTTTTTACTATTCTGTGACAGTTAATCAACATTAACCCAAAAAATTGTTCAAAAATGACTCTTCCATCCTTTAACAAACTAGCTATACCCATAATGCCATTCTTTAATCTGACATTCTCTGTTGCAGGCTGACTGACGGGCAATGAAAACACATGTATGTGCACACTGGAGTTTCCCAGAATTCAACGCTTGACTGAATTGAACGCATTAACATACATTGAGGTTAAAAAGCACCAGAAGGCATCTACCCACAAGAAGCTTGGAGTAACCATCAAAACAGTGGTCTTGATAGTCTTTGACATCACCTACGTTCTCTCTCTGTCATGGATGATGGATGGTTAAAATGGTGAAATGGGTGATTGGCCTCATCATGAGAACTGAATGACAGGTGAGCGAAGGAAACACATGCGAGGAGAGAGGTCGAGATGAAAAGATAAAGCTCCAGGAAAGCAACACTACATTCCAGAATCAATGTGAGCAGAAAAAAACAAACAGGCATGGAATGCGAAGGACAGCAGGGAAAGAGTCATGCAGACAAACAGATGTGGTTTTGATGATCAAATGGTCTGATTTTTAGTTTGGTTTAGATCCATATCCATTTGTGTAACAGTGTTACCTGGAATTTAAACTTAAATGCATTCACACTCAATTCAAATCAATGTGAATTTGAATTCATTCATGGGACGGAGATGGAATTGAATGTACTCCACAATATTTTTATGAGAATGATATATTAAACAGGTAAGTCATCAGGTGTTCAATTTGTTACAGTGTTATTTGGAAATGAAACTGAATTGCATTCACACTCAATTCAAATCAATGTGATTTTGAATTCATTCGGACGGAGATGGAATTGAACACACTTCACAATACGTTATGAAAAAGTCATTTTAAACAGATGTCATCAGGTGTGAGGCACATTTCCCGGGAATCATTTTAAAAAGCTCATCTTCTGTGTTCTGCACACTAGAAAGGAGCCATTTCTGTGAACATAGTGCCCAAGACAGGCCATCTGTGATGCTGACCTTGATTGGGCTGTTGGTTTAATGAGTTGTTTGTGAACAGTATCACAGTCTAATTATATCCGACTTATTTATATCAGATCATAAATTAGTAATGTGCAACAAAGAAATGATAGCAACCAAGCACAGGGCTCCAAAAGTTACATTCATACAGACAAAATGCTTTGGGAACAGTCAAATAGGATGCTACAATCATGAAAATATGCTGACGAAGAAGTTAATTTCTACTTTTTGTGAACGCAAAAAGATGTTTACACCAACAGAACTATGAAATTTGTCTTTAGGAGCCCTGGGCCATCCATGTTAGTGGCATTGGAAGATGTCGAATACTACTTTTATCGGTCTCCATCCTCAGCTGGTGCAATGTCAACTTAAGGCAGTGTGGTAGGATTCTTCTAATGCCGTCAAACACTTTCCCTCCATTTCCTTTTGAGCATAAGGCAACTAATGCACATTTATATACTCCGTATTTCAAGACCTTTGGTTCCAAACTGTGGTGTAAAAGATGGGAAACGTTAGCTTTAAGGCAGAACAGTTAAGCTAAGGTGGCTAGTGTAGCCTTTAGCATCCTGTATCTGGATCTATTCTAAAGAAACTAAAGGACTGATTATACATAGGGAACTACAGAGTTTTAAAGCAAATTGCCAAGCAGCTTGGAAAGAGTAACTGGTTGTCATGATGACACAAGTCAATGGTTTTGCAAACTTTGGAACAATAGAACATGAGTTGATTTCCACCTTTTTGAAAGTTAAAGGGTGAAACATAATGACAGTCCAGTTACAATTTGTCTTCTCTTTGTTGTTCTAACAAAAGCCTACGTTCTCACACACACTCTCTAGTACAGTTCAGCAACAGAAATGGCCAAATTTAGCCACTTACAATGCAATCGGACAAAGACAATCGCAGGCTATGGAGTGTTCCTCGATAACAGGTTTGCACAAAGGCAACACCAGTTTGTTCTATAAAAAAAGTAGAAGAAAAGAGAAGGAGCACAGGACAAAAAAAAGGGAAGGGGGGACGACAGAGAACAAAGAAAAGAGAAGAAAAAAGGACGGTCAGTTTTTAGAGCATCCAAGGCCATTTTAACTGTCATCCACATTAACATTTAGCTGTAGGGGTTGCGTTTGAGATGGAAAGGTTTGTGCAACTACTGCATAGTGTAGTTTTCAAGTAATTTTTCACATGAAGAATTACAAGGGTAGGTGAACGAACATGTAAACCCACAGTGTAAAGGGAACACGCTCACACAAAGAAAACAAGGTAAATAGGTCCCAAGGCCGCTTAGTATGCCACACTCGCAGATGGTACGGCCAATTCTGTTTGGCCTTCCTCCAGCTTCTAAATTAACACACAGCATCACTAGCCCATTAGCGTATACCACAAGAACGCATTTCAGTGCTTTTGTTTTAGATAAAAGGTAACAAGCCAAGATTGGTCTCCAAATAGTGTCCAAATCTTGACTCTTGAATAATTGAGGCTGAATTTGATTAGATAAGTAGACTCTCTATTAGAGACACTGTCATACGGACGTCTCGGGCCCCGGTGCGCTGTAGGTGTAAGCTGCCCCAGAGAATCTTGGGTTTTCTCTTATTCGGAGGAAGGAGCTGAAGGTGCAGTAGTCAGGCCTGCCCCCCCAGTATGTACACATCAGTTTTTTGGAAGGGGAGGAGTCAGACCTGTGGTGGGTGTGGTTCTGGCTTTCGTTGCCATGTCTGTCGTGTTTCCGTGCAGGTGGAACATGGAGGGAGGACAGGGGGGTGAACTCGGACAGGTGGCCCTTATACAACTTATCGGCATTCTGGAGTAAAGAACGAGGGAACAGAAAGAGTGAATTAGCAGATTGCATCATATACAGGCATGTAAATGCAAGCATTGGTCACGTCACAAGCTGAAACAACACAAATCCAAAGCCCCAGCAAGAAGCAATGCAAAAAATAACAAAATATTACATTAAAAAATCTCATATCCAATATTAACCACATGCACAAGCTCAGTCCCAGAAGATGTCCCTGATCGATTGAGAGGCTGTTACAGGATAAACTGTGGAGCGAAATTTAGCTAAGGCTAGTGAGAAATTAGAGATTTTTTCTTCATTGGAGGGTGAAAGAGCATTCACCACAAAATAAAAAAAAATAAAAGTTATATTTTTATAATAAAAGTTTGGGGTCTGTAAGATTTTTAATGTTTCTGAATGAAGTCTTATGTTCTGCAAGGTTCACATTTGTTTGATAAAAATACAGCAAAAACAATAACATTGTGAAGTATTATTACAATTTAAAAGAACTGTTCTCTATTTTAATATATTTTAAAATGTAATTTATTCCTGTGATGCAAAGCTAAATTTTCAATGATTGTATATATATAAATATATATAAACTTTCATTATGACGTTTTTTTGGGGTGCAATATAATGGGGGGGTGGGCTAAATTATTCTAAAAGCTTAATATTCTTTAAGCAAAATATAAATATAATTTCTTGTTTTTGTCTTTTGAATTTGCGGTGAAACATTATCAGGACAATTTCTTCATAAATTTACCGATCATAAGCATGTTCTAGGAATGGGCATTAAAAAGTGGACATTTAGAAATATATGACAATATTTTCACTGATTTAGACACAATACGAAAGAAAGATTCAAGTAAAGAAAAAATATCCATGCAAACTGTATGTCTAGCCTGCTGTGTGTATTTGTGTGTGTCAGAAGAACCCATAGTCCCCATGTCCTGTTAGCTGCATATACTGCACACCCCAAACCACAACCCAATGCATTCATTCTGAAGCTTTAAATCCAAACCAAACCAGTCTGTAGGTTTCACACCAAACAACAGACCCACATAGGTGCACCAAAGACATTTCAATCCAGTTTGCTTTCACTGGAAAGAGCCAATTAGCAGGATTCTGGAATTCTCAGATTGATTCTAGAACTGCACGCGTCATCTGAGAACTCTAGAGCTCCACATGAGTTCAGTGTGGATTAGTTCTTTCTGGCTTTAGTCTTCAACTTCACATTCTCTTTACCATAGAGCTGCTAGGCCTCAGTGGTGTTCTGAACGCCATCTAGCAGTGAATCATGAATGTTTGTCTCAACCCTTTCAAAGATCCTGTCAGCCATCATTCTCTGTGAAATATCATACACACAAACAAACTCAAATGTGGCATAACAGACACATGTGCACAATATTTTCTAGAATCTGTCTTGATTTTGAAGTCTTTTGCTGAAACTGAAAGTACAGCAGCAGAAAATGCATTAAACAATTTATATCAGCAACATAAAATACACACGTACATACTATACATGCACACTTCATGCATGCAAACATGTAGAGTGACGCAATAAAAGACTTCGAACATAAAGAGAGACACCACAGGGTACTGCAACACATGTTATTGGCATGTTGGGTGGCTTGTGAGCCTCATTAATGTTCAGTAGGTCATGACCCTGTTGTGTCTTCGCTCACTGATACACACACGCACATGCAGAGAGAGTGTGTAGGTTCACCTCCGGCTCAGTTCAGAAACTGACACTGCTGGAGGTCTGGGAGAGCATAAAGATGGTGGACTGCTCAGCAGTGAGACACTGCCGCTTTGTCTGCCGTTACCACAGGTCAAGGGTTAAACACACAGGGGAAGGGGAAGGTCAAGCATCAGAGAGGTAGAGCATCAGGAGAGAAAAAGAGAGATGGAAGAGGAATAAAAAAGAAAGGGTTTAGAAAGGTTAACAACCTGTCTAATCCTCAGAGATTAATAAAGGAACTTCAGCAGCTTTCAAAGCATTCAAAGTTTCTGGAAGTGCAAGTGTTAAGTGTTAGATTTAGCATATTTAAGGTTCTTTTCTAGCAGAATTATTAGTAAAACTTTACAATAAGGTTCAACTTGGTTACCAGGGGCCTGTACCATGATGGTGGCTGAACAAATTTACAGGATTAGTTTTGAGTTGACAAAACCAAACCAGTCCAATCCGGCTTTGTTGGTACCATAAAGCTCATCACCAACTTTCTCTGTCAACTCAGGCTTGATCCTGGGTTAATGGAGCACGTGCACATGAAAGTGACATCAGTAAAGAACAGCCAATCAGATGCCTTGAAACTGTGATTCACTTCTTGAGAAAGAGTGCGATTCACTACCAAAGATAAAATATTGAACAATATGAAGAATTTAAACACATTTACAAGATGAAACGATCTATCCATGAAAGAGTAAAACTTAAAAGAAAACATCTTGCCTTATAAGTGCAAGTAAAAGTTGTAAAGTTAGTTCATGATTCATGAAGTCAGTTGATCATATTTATAGGTATAAAAACACTTAAAAATCTAAGCTCATATGTAGACATGTTTAAAGCTATTGATTCTAAAACGTATTTATATTGCATATTATCTATATGTTTATATTAATTTAAAATAAAAGCTTAATAATTACTATTAAACTAAGCTAGCTTGTGTAATGGATTAAGGGTATAATAATTATATAAATCATAAAATAATTATAAAAAATAATCATCTCTAAATTCAGACAATTTTATCTTTAAAAATGTTTTACTATGTAGCGTCCTTTAATCTGGAGTAAGAGAAACTGGGGGAGTGGCTTTATTGCGTCAGACATGTGTCACTTTGATTGAAGCTGATTGGTCAAATTTCACTTTGAAATCTCTAAACCAGAACATAACCTGCCCCAGAGCAGGTTAGCTGTGGAGTGTAAATTACTAAGGCAATGAATGCCGCTAAAAGCCAAGCCACTTTCATGATACCTAAAACCCAGGATTGGTGCAAACTAAACTGAAACTTACCTGGCTAGCCAGCTAATCTGGCTTGATGGTACAGGCCCCAGGTTATCCTGTTTTGTTATTGTTAACTAAAACATAACTGTTAAAAATTGTTTTTGTTAATTGAAATAAAGCTGAAATTAAAATATAAACAGTAGATTAAAAACTTGCCCAAAAATGAGAAATTTTGCCTTGGCACCTAACTGATAAGTTTTGTTGAAGTACTAAAATGACTAAAACTAAAACTCAAATAAAAATAAAGTTAAATATAAAAACTAATAAAAATTACAAATGCACAAAACAAAATGACTAAAACTTAAACTAAAATTAAAATGTAAACAGAAAAGCTAATCATAAATACTATAACAGTATCTAAATAAAACTAAAATAACTGTCAATAACACTCATTCATTAGGTATCATAATCTAACAATGAGGAGGTTTTACTGCATTTATTAATCTAATTTAATGATAATTTATAAATTAACAATTTATTATTAATTAATGGTCATTCATAATACAACTTAATATAATTAAATTTTTTTGAAATATACTGTATATGTTCAGTATAGCTTTACATTGATCAAGACTGATAAATGCTGTACATTTTTTTATACACTGACATGACATTTCATTTCATAACATTGACATTCTAGAGTATAATAGGGAAGATGAGTGAGAGGCAAAGCATCACATGGGTTAAACCAGTAGTAAGGCAGTTTACACATGCGCACACATTAAATTTCCTTCTGAAATTTTTCTTAGCATAGTATGGTAACATACTATGTGTGCACACAGTAAAATACACAGTATTCATTGTGTCATATATTGTTTGACAAAGAGTCAACAGGTCAAATAAAACCACTGAATGGCTCAAAGAGTCATTCAACGCAAAGAAAAATCGACAGATAAAGAGAATCGTGAACTGCATCCATAATCCACTTACATCAAGCACACTGGGAACCAGTCCGACGCAAGTGTAAATCTGAAGACCAGTTAGTAGCAATTATCACAAACTATAGCACCATTGAGCTGCTTCAGATCAACAATTATTTAGTTGAAAATAACACAAATATTTCTTTTAAATAGCTGTAATCTTGCAAAAAGAATCAATCTTAGTTAGATTAGACAACAGTTTTGGTTGATTCAGAAGTTGATGCCAAATAAAACGAAGCTGTAGTCAGTGAAAGTGAAAGTGAAAGTGACGTGACATGTGGCCAAGTATGGTGACCCATACTCGGAATTAGTGCTCTGCATTTATCCCATCCAAAGTGCACACACACAGCAGTGAACACACACCCGGAGCAGTGGGCAGCCATTTATGCTGTGGCGCCCGGGGAGCATTTGGGGGTTCGGTGCCTTGCTCAAGGGCACCTCAGTCGTGGTATTGAAGGTGGGAGAGAGCGCTGTACATTCACTCCCCCCACCTACAATCCCTGCCGGTACGAGACTCAAACCCGCAACCTTTGGGTTACGAGTCCGACTCTCTAACCATTAGGCCACGACTTCCCATGCAGTCAGTTCAATACACTTCAGCTGCAGAAATGCTACAAATATACTGTATAATATGAAAAAAGCTATAAAATATCCTGAAAACATAGGTTATTAAAATTACACATGACCTACAGCTTTAAACAATACACACACACACAAAATATTTCTATCCCTCACAGCTTTGCTTTCAATTGCATCAAATGAAACATGTCATCTACCCAAACTAATAGTCACTGTATATAATATTATTTCTTTTAAATAGCTGTCTATTACTGAAATATAGACACATTTATACATGTTTGACATGTGAGCTAACTGTATCTTTTCATCTCTATGAAAATGCAGATAGTGAGAGTTGTGCTGTCGTACCTGTATTCTCTCAGTGGTGGTGGGCCATAGAGCTCTACACAACACTTTCTTCACAACATCAGGCAGCAAACTGACTATAATCAGCAGAATTATACTGAGCCATGCAGGACCGCTGGACAACATCTGCATGAACACATAGTACATCCTCTGATAGTTCAGGAAAGGCCTACAAAGAACAAAAATACACCAGAGATATCATGTTAGATTCAAATTAATTTGATTTAGTGATATTAAGTGTATAACAGGACAGGCCGTACCAAATGATGCCTCCCCACAGGAGGGAGAAGATGACATAGAATAGCAGTGACCCCCATATGACAAAGTGGTTGATCCACGTCCAGTAATGTGTGTCCAGGGCAAGCTAAAGCATGTAGACACAGTGAGAAATGGGAAGACACAGCAGGTGAAGTTGATACCAGTTGGCAACAGCACAGATCATAACACGTGTGTCAGTTGTATTACCTTTAGCGTGACCGTGAACACCAGGACAGTGAATACAAGTGTTCCAAAGGTCCAGTTTCCAAACATCTGGAACAGAGAAATATTGAAAAAGGCAAAAAGAGATTGGCACTGATGCATAAATAGACACTCAAATGAGTGTTAGTGCACAGCTCACCCTCTCATCGCCTTACAAACTGGACACATTGCAGTTATGCATGTTAAAAGCTTATGTGCCATTATTTGAACAATTCAGTGGCACTCGGTAGAAAAAGACTTGAATTATCTGGCAAGAATATATTAACAAAAATATTTCCTCATGATATGGACATTTTTAGACAACACCAAGTTTAACAAAAAACTGTCCAATAAATATTATGCACAAAATATTATGTATAAGAATAACTGAATAAGAAAAATTACTAGAAGCTGGAGGAAAAAACAAAAAACAAAAACACGAACGAAAGATGCAACATAATTGAGTAAAAGCGTTCACCTGAATCATGTATACAATATACAAAAGCAAATAACAATTTAGAATTCCCAGATTTCCTTTTTTTAGGTGGAAATTTATATCATATATTATTTGTACATATATTATCAGCAGAAAAATTATAGACCCTATTTAATGTAAGAAATTTACCTAATAAATTATTAATACAATTAATTATAATTGTTATATACAGTATATTCAAATTATAATTACACTTAGGAGAATATATATATATATATATATATATATATATATACACATACACAAACAATGTTTTATGCTTTTATGTTTTAATTTGATAAAAAAAACATGAACATACGGTGCACTTATCTAAACTTGTGCATCAATGCAGCATTTACAAAAGCATATAAATATAATCAAAGGACAGGGCACTCCTAAATGTTCTTTTAAAAATCTATTTCTTGTGAATAATTGTCATTATATTAATGGTGCTGTAAATGAAAGCACTTTTATGTCTTTGTTTTACAGAGATTATTAATGATGTCTGGCGCTCGGTGATGTCACATGCATTTTATATTTTGTCCATAAAAGCCTCATCAATAAATAGTGAGCTTAGATAGTCCCTTAAAATGTTATAATGGATTCAGTTTTGCAGATTGGCCCAATAAACCTTGGGTGCTGTAAGCTTCTCTGTGTGATTGTGTTTGTATATTTGGGAGGATTTGTTCCCTCATTGTTTACAGTCTTGGCAAACGGCTGAATTTAGACACAATGGATTCTCTTCTAGAACCTTCCCCTGTCTGTGGACCGGCCACACTGTTGATGGCACTATGCAAAACAACATCAACGATATAAAGAGAGCTCTTTATAAAATCACTGCATGTTTACCTTTAAAAAACAAATCACAATCAAAGTCAACAAGCCACAGCAAAACACGAGCAGGTCAAACTGTATGGCACTAAATGGTTTTAGTGAACATAGTGAACAATATAGTGTTGATGAGTTACCAGTTTAAAAAACAAGGACACACAATAAATGTCAACAAGTTTGAGGAAAATGCATTAACTTACCTTAATGAGCAATCTAAATTAAATTTACTGTTAAAAAACATGTCAAGGGCAAATGATTTTTACAGAAGTTGAAACATTTTTCAAAATGATAAATCTGATATTTCAGTTGAAAAAATGTCATGGACAAGTGCACAGTTTTGCAATTTTATGTTTAATCAGATAATAATTCATCTGTTAATGTTCGAGTTTCTGCCACTTTCCACAAACAGGGAAAAACAGTGCCTAAAGTTTTTATTTCTTTCCTCTTATTCAACAAATGGTCAGTGAAAGAGGTGCTTAAACACGTTAATCTCCAATAAAAGGGGCTCAAACAAAATACTATACTAATATATGGCTATTTTATTTTCTGTTCATTTTATACAAGGTTAGCAATGTTTACATCCCTGTAACCAAAAGAGACGTTTAAAACGGATTTGTGTGATTTAGCTTTTTCTAGAAATAAATAAATATTAAATCTAAATAGACAAAATGTATAATAATAAAATAACAATAGCAACAATAATTTTATTAGATCATTTAAAAATATTACTTTCTTTTTTCTAAATTGCAAAAAATACATTATTCAATTATTAAATTAAATATATTATTTGTATATATAATATATTACAAGAAGAAAGAGAGACCCTATGCAATACAATAAATGTACCTATGTTAATGAGTCACTAAAGTATACCCTATTTGTGGAAAAGGCCTCCAGCTTCTCTTTTAAATGAAAAGTTTCTGAAAAGATTATCTTCAATTCAACATGTACTGTACCAAACAAAGTGAAATGTTTAATCCACGTGTCCTCTTGTTCATTCATTTGCCCTTGCAGTGAGTCATGAGAGGATGGATGTGTATCCTACAGGCCGATGAGGATGAGGATGAGGATGACAACACCCCTCCAACTCGGGGGATTGCAAAAAACACAGTCCCACACTGTGACACACGGGACGGACACAAACTCCTACTCGATCACAAGATGATAGACAGAGGAAGATGAACGGGGGACTTGCTATTCTATACCTACAGTGGCTGGTCCTCAGTACAGGGGACACTGGGATGTCATACGGTACTGTTTGAGAGCCACGATGGCGGTGAACGGTTAGTGTTAGTAGACACCATGTGAGTGGGAGTGGCTTTAGGGTGAGGGGAGGGGCTGAGGAGGGTAACAGTAAAACTAAAAATAGGATGAGAAACAGATAGGGACAGGCTTACCATCTGTGTGTTGGTGGCCATTAGCTGAGGAAAGGAAGAGAAGCAGAAAAGAAAAGAAAGGCAAAAAGGGAGTAGGTAAAAGGAGGAAAAGAGAGAGGGAGAGATAGAGAAAGAGAGAAAGAGAGGAAAACAAAAGAAAAGAAGGAGAGGGAGGGGACAGGGAGCAAGAAAGTAAAGAACAAATTAGGATGTTATAACTTAAAGTAAATCAAACAGGTAAAAAAGCAATCCAAAAAGGTTACTATGATTTAACTTAATGGCACAGAGAAAGATGTCTGGTCTGACTGATTACCCAGCATGCTTTGTGTCACATAAATGAATGGAGAAGCACCTGTAATGACTTCAAACATACGCAAAGGAGGACAGACAAAAGTCTGCAAGCTGGATCAAGACCTTAGTTAAACCACAAATATCTACATTACAAGCACTGAAACCACTTTAACCACAAAATAACTCACTCAACAAGCATCGGCCACCCATTCAATCTGTATGCGTCTGCTTTATTTGACTGAGAAAAAAATGAACTCAAGAAACAAAACACACACAGAAAAATGTGAAAACGAAATCATGGTTTAGACAGTGACTGCATTACCTGTCCGTTGCTGGTGAAGGTTGTGTTGTCGAAAAGGAAGACAGCACCAAAGAAGAAGACCACGGCATCAAAAACCCCCAGAAATGTCCAGTAGATGAAAGTGGGCCATCTCAGGAGGGAATTCTTGGCAATATCTCTGTAAAAATAAAGATATTAAAAATGAAAATATAAAAAACGGTTGATATCACCGCATATTGTTTGCATAACCACACTGTACTGTAAACTTTACACTTTACAGTCCTTTAAAAATGTACATCAACTTAACTGTAATCACAGCTAAGTGCATGTAATACATCATAAGCAACAAATTTCAAAATCACGTATAAGGTTATTAATAACTAAAATAACTAAAACTATTAAAAATATTTTGGTTAATTAAAAATAAAGCTGAAAGAAAATAAATTATAAATATTAGATCAATTTAATTAGAAACGTTGCCTTGGAAAATAACTAAAGTTTAAGTTGAAACATTAAAATTACAAAATGAAAATGAATAAAAACTAAAACTGAAATTAAAAATAAATTAAACCTAGAGTAAAAATGAATAAATGTAAAATTTCCATTGGTTATCCATTTAATCTCATTGTGTCAAACAGAAATAACGTCTCTAGGTTACGTATGTAACCATGGTTCCCCGAGGGAACGAGACGCTGCGTCGAGTCGCTTTGGGAACGCCCTTGCGTGACCGCGTTCTGAAGCACGTGTCAAATCAGTCCAATGGAGTAGCGAGACGTCACGAGCGGGGTGACGTAAGCACCAGAAAGTATAAAGGCTCATCCGGCAGCACGTCACCCCGCTCGTGACGTCTCGCTACTCCATTGGACTGATTTGACACGTGCTTCAGAACGCGGTCACGCAAGGGCGTTCCCAAAGCGACTTGACGCAGCTCGAGTTCCTGAAGGGCAAATGAGATTTTCACCATTTTAAGTTTTTGCTTTTTTTTTACATTTTCATTTGAGAAAACTACCCTAATAATCTCACACGCCACATTTAGAGTACCGCAAGAGATCTTAAGAATGTCTCCAGAACTCCAACTCATAGATCAAATGATCTGGGCTTTGCTATCTGTTCATTTTGTAGTCTTTTCTAGTCTTGTTTGTATAAATTTATACCAAATGAAGTGCAACTGATACTAAATTGAAAAGCAATGGAGCAGTCAAACATTTCAATGTAAGATCATATGGTTATTTATGAGTGCTCTATGAAACAACAGTTTAGTCTCAAACTACACTTGAGATTGGATGGATCATTTCAAATGAAAGTGAAATTAGGGTCAGAAAAAAATAAGCATAATTTCTGCTGCTTGTGTCCATTCTTACTTTAAAAACATAGAAAAGTCCTTGATAGCTACAAGTGCCACACTGTGTGTCAGTAATGAACACTGTATATATTGAACAAGCAATGCAGAGGAATAAGAGGGGGAAAAATGCAGTGTCAGGACATTTGGTGCAAAAATGTAGAGCAGTTCTAACAGTATTTCTGCCCAGTGTAGTGTGTAAATTGAGTTTAGTGCAAGGGTCTGTGCGGATATGTTTGCCAAAGGCTGATGGAACTGTCCAATTATAGCAGACTCATATTTGGAAGCAGCGTGTTCGTGTGATTAAGTGAAAAAACCTGGAGGCTCACAATCAGAAAAGGCATTTTAATAAAGGGGAACATTTAGAGAGTGAGATTGGGCTACATCAGGCGGTTCATTAGATACAAAAATTATGCAAGGAAAATAAAAGATTTCAAAAATACAGATTATTTTAATTTTAATTTAAATTGAATCAGCATACAGTATTAAATAGTCCCTGAATGGGCCAGTGCTGTCACTATGACTTGCAACATATATGTGCTTTAATTCCTTGCAAACAATTTATTTTTGTGCATGAAATATTGCTGCTGCAAAGTTGGCTAATATATATATATATATATATATATATATATATATATATATATA
>NW_015542366.1:814211-830740 GCF_001515605.1 Sinocyclocheilus anshuiensis | reverse complement strand
GAACATTATATCTCCAAAGAGCCCTATATATATATATATATATATATATACACACATGAATGATATATATATATATATATATATATATATATATATATATATATACATGAAAAATATGATAATTATGATTCTACATAGATGTTTTATGACACATAAAAAATATTTTTATAAAAATAAAAATTATTCTGGACTACTGGTGCAAGTGGGAAAAGCAAAAAAAAAAAACACTATCACTTAACTATTTCAAAAGTGCTTTATGAATATGCTATGAAGTTTGTCTCACGGACAGCAAAACCCAGGATAAGAAATAATGAGTGTTTTCAGTCTCAGCGAACCAACAGTCATGCAAAAAGGAGGCCAAGGTGAGTATAAATAGCCAGTGTTTAGACAGGGATTTATCAGTAGGTCTCACAGAGGGACCCAGAAATAGAATCGTGAACAGATAGTAAACGTGTCTCTGCAAAATACCTCCCTTGTACACGTGATGACATGTACCACACGTCACGTATCAGCCAATAAAACAACTTAAACTCAAACCTAACTCCATACGGGTTTTTCATTTGGGTGAATTGTTCTCATTGTTTAAACCTATGCTCTAAGTTTAAAGTATAATTATTGCATGTCATTCAGAACATAGGTGTAGATAAGGGGGATGTTAGAGAAACCCAAACGTTCCTCACCTGTAGAGAGAAGGGTCCCGTTTGAGGATGTCCATATTGATGTGCTGCTCCATCAGACTGTAGAGGAGGATGGGTAATGAGGTGAAGCTGATATTGTACAGGGTCAAATATGCTGTGTCATACAGTGGCTGCAGAGGGACAAAAACAATTAAACCAGTTTGCTATTGTTGCTGTAAATCAACTGTTAAGTTCAGTGTAAGCACAGAAGAGAACGTTTTTTCTCTCAACTACATGCACTTTCATGTTCCAGGTGTCATTTTAAACATCTATTTGAAATGTAGTCTAATAGTGATGGACCTTTGAGATATTTTAAAAAAGGAATGCGTTTACCTGCTGAGAGAACCCACAGAAGAACTGATAGAGAAACTGAGGGAAGATGAAGCACACATTCTATGGAGAGAAAACAGAACCTCAGTACCTGATGAACTAAACCCTTTAGATGGTTTGTTAGTGTGTGTGTGTGTGTGTTTGAGAATTCTGTTTGCTAGCGCTGCATTAGAGTTGCATTTTCAACAAGATTGTTTAGTGGTTTAGTCCGAACTCCTGGGAAAAAGTAGCATCCACACATATTAAGCTACATTTTTTCTGTGTTTACAATCGCAGGCAATGTTGTTTGTGTTGTGTCAGCTAGCAATCAGCTATTTTGCTTGAGATTATCTTTTTTATTTTGTGCGTCTACACATTTTGTTTGTTTGAGTTCACCTTATAGAAGAAGTATTGGACCAGCTCAGCGATTCTGATGTAGTAGTAGTGCCCGTGAACCAGCAGCATCTTCTTCAGGTGTTTGAACTTGGTAATTGCATAGTCGCTGTTACGGGCCGCCTGACGCCCCTCTTTACCCATGATCCCTAGAGGCAGAATAACCAGTCAACAGGCATGTAAGATATTGCTGACATAGTTGTTGAACAGAAGTCTATAAGAGAATTACTTCCTGGAGAAGTAATAACTTCGAAAATGTTTTGCTTTTGTCTGCGAGCATGAAATCACCTATGCCCACGTGAGCTTCCAGAATCATGCTGACATCATTGGCTCCGTCACCGATGGCCAGCGTGATGGGGTGTTCTTTTGATGCTTTTATCAGTTTAACAATCTGAAAGAACAGTTTCCACAGGTCAAATCAGAACGGCTGAGAGATTAGATTATTAAGCAGGGTTTTTGGCTGTTTATGTGACTGAGGCAATGGGATAATATCCTATCTATCCTTTGTCATATGAAGAAAATATTGATTTTGCTTTTACACATGAATTGCATGGGATTTTGCTGTTCGTTTCACATCAATAACTGTCTTGTAATACTGTGAGTTCTCTCACTTCTTGACTTTACAGTCTCTGGTTTTCCCAGAAGCCCCAGAGAGTGACTGACAGGTTTAGTGTGCAGTAAATGAGAATGAGAAAGAGACCAGAGTCTCTTTTGATTGCACCATGTAACTCACAGGCTGAGAGATTACAATAAGAGAACGAGGACAACCTTGCTCTGGCAGGTGGCTGTGTTAGTGTAAGTCAGGTTTTATCACCATTGTGGGGACCAAATGTCCCCAAACAGACACCAAGACCTTAAATCACCCTTAGTCAATGGAACCCACAAGGAAAATGGCTTAATACACATGCCAAATAATGATTTAATGAAACATTTCAGATATCAGATTGCACAAAGAAATATGCCAATATGCATTCTAAAACGTAAGTTAATAGCTTAATAATATTAACCTTTAACCTTTACCTAAATGATACTGGAAATAATGAATATGATGTTAGAAATGATGTTAGAAAATGATCTGGTACCTACACTACCATTCAAAAGTTCGGGGTTAGTGAGATTTACTTATTTTGACAGAAATAAATACTTTTATTCAGCAAGGGTGCATTAAACGGAACAAAAGTGACCAGTTTTTATTCCAAAAAAAAAATCTATTTCAAATAATTTTTACAATTTTTGTACTTTGAAATGTTCTATTCATGAAAGAATCCTGGAAAAAAGTATCATGGTTTCAGTGGTTTCAAAGAAATGTTTCATATAAGAATATAAGAATGGTTTCTGAAGGATCACGTGACACTGACGACCGTAGTAATAGCTGCTGAAAATTCAGCTTTGCATCACAGGAATAAATTATACTTTAAAATATATTACAATAGAAAACAGTTTTTTTTTTATGTAATACTATTTCACAATAATATGTTTTACTGTATTTTTGATCAATTAAATACAGCCTTGGCGAGCATAAGAGACTTGTTTCAAAATAATTAAAAAATAAAATCTTACATCTTACCCCAATATTTTGAACAGTAGTGTATACTCTTTGAGACTAACATGCTGTAGTACCTGTGCTTTTTGTAAGGGTGCCATGCGACAGCAGAGAACAGCGCTGCAGTTCCTGCAGATTTCCAGGAAAATCTCCTTGTAGCTCCCTCCGTTGCTGGTTCCTTCCTGTGTTGGTTTCAGTACAGCTGACAGTGTTGCCCCATCGATTATCAGACCATAGTCTTGGTAATCATCTGAGAGCCTGTGGGACCGACACGTATGTGTGAAGGTGTCTGCGCGTGCAAGCATCTATGTGAGCATGTAAATGTATTCCACTGTACCCACCCTGAAAAAATGTCCCTGGTCATGCTGCCATGCTGTCTCAGGACAGTTCTGCTCAGATCAAACAAGACGTCATGGAGACTCTGCTCCTCTGTCCGCTTGGTTGTCAGTTCCAGGATCTGTGTATTGCGATGGAACAACTTGCTAGCATAGCACGTGGCTGCTGCTGTCTCCATTTTGTCCCCTGTGAGGACCCAAACCTTCATACCAGCCTTGTGCAGGGACTCAATGGTGTCAGCCGCTTTATCCTGCAGCCTGAAACATAAAATGATATCCAAGAACATTTCAAGAGCAGCTCATGTACACAATTAACACAATGTCTGTATAATGAGCCAAATTGGGTGCGTATTTACAAACGAACCTTAGCATGATTTGCCTTAAGTAATGACCAATTCAACCCTAACAAATGTTGACAATCGCCATATTACCTTTCTAATGTACGTTTATGGAAGTCCTGAGTGTTTGGATACTTTTAAATGGAATTTTAAAGAAATTTTCAGTTTGCAGAGTTTTTAATCATGTTGCTGTGTAATTTAATTATTTACACTACCGTTAAAAAGTTTGGGGGCAGTAATTTTTCAAGGAATCCTAAAATTATCACTGTAATCCTATGTATCACTGTTTCTGCAAAAATATAAAGCAGCAGAACAGTCATCTGTTGATAATAATAAGAAATGTTTCTTGAGCACCAAATCAGCATATTAGTATGATTTCTGAAGGATCACGTGACACTGATGACTGGAAAAAATACATTTCAAAAGGGGGTCTGAATACTTTCCGTACCCACTGTATATATATATATATATATATTTTTTTTTACCATATTACTTCAAAATATTACTGTTATAAATGTATTTTTGATCAAATAAATGCAGCCTTGGTGTGCATAAGAAATATCTTTCAAAAACGTATTAAAAAATCTTACTGACCTCAAACTTTTGAACTAGTGTAAAAACAAACAGCAGATAAAATTCTTTCCAATGTCACTATTTTTCAAGCTCACATAAAGATAATTGTAATACAATTCCTTTACCGTTTAATTGAAAAACTTGGCGGTGGAGTTTAACATTGGGTCAATTTTAAATAATTATTTTTACAAACAGATTAAGTTAATCTGTCATACTTTGACATAAATAGCAGCTCCCATCATATACAAAGTGACAATTACACAATTGTTGCTTTGACAGCCCAATTGCCTCCATTGTATAGTAGCAGCAGCAAGATTTGGCATAGTATATAGCAATCCTGTGTGCTTTATTCTTTGCGCAGTGCTGGAGTGAAAGTTAATGGACAGTGCTCTGCATGGCTCGATGGCGGGGAGGTCTTCTACCGCAGTGTGATGTCTCAGCCCACTTCACTCAGTAATTAAGCAGCCCAGTAGTCAGGATTCACAGTGCCACTGCTGCCGGATAATTAAGACTCCACCCCCCACTGCACCTCACTCACAGCCCAGCGACGCAGGAAGTGACATTCTCACAAAGACTCCCGGGAAGAAACCACAAGACCTTCTACTACACTACCTATTAAACATTCTAATAACATTAATTGCATTTCACTTAACATCATTCTATTGAAGCTAAACAAATTCCCCAAGTTAAGCAACATTCTAGTTGAGTCATAACATTCCTTCTGACTTCCCCAACATTCTATTTGGCTCCCTATTTTAAAATCTTGGCTTAAAGTTTACATGAAATCAGATTTTATGTTATATGCTTCCTTAAATACACTTTCCTGGCCTTATTGTGCATGATTAATGTACTTCATCTGAAAAAAAGCACTGTCTTCATAATAACATGCTCTGAAATGACTTTGCTTTGCAAATGATGTCACCTAGGCCAAGTGGGCCGGGAAAATAATGTAACCCAATTGCCAAATAGCCATTCAAGGCATCATATTAGGCTGCTGTTAGCGAATGCAGCCTTTCTAAAATCTTGGCAATAGTTAACACTAATTTAAGTAATTTAATGACAGGTTCAAGTTGGTAACACAAATTTGCTGTGTTGACCATCAGAAAGCTGCTTGGTTTGAAAGTGACTTCTGTGTGAGCTGTGCATTATACATTGCTACACTATTGGCAATAGACAATGGACCTTTTTGCCCACAAAATTTTGTCAATGTGACTGCACATTTACGGAGGTAAAATGGGTTGCCATGGCCATTTCATGTAAGCTAGAATGTTTCAGGGATTCTGTTTAAATAAAAAACAAACACATTACAAACAGTCAGCGTTGCCCCTTATCAAATTAGCTCCCTGTATATTTGAATATAACACATGATCTTGAGTGACGTCTTGGAGGCACAAACAGGCTGGTGCCTAGAGGGCACTGATTGCATCTAATCAACACTGCCTGACAAAATAAGTTCCCGTCCAGTAATCACTATTTGTTTGCTCTGTTATCTTCATTGAGGCGGTCAACATGGATTGATGTGTTTATTTATAACATTGGGGTGAATGGCCTCCATAAGTGCATAAGCCAAAACAGTAGTTCATCAGAACCGTGTCTGCTGGTTGCCGATTGATTCAAGAGGGGGTCTAATTATGTTAACTGCTCATTATCAGGACACTGGAGCCTAACGGATGGACTCTATTGATTGCCTATGCAATTAACGTTAACTCACACTGGTTCTGTCAGGGCCGTGGGTGCTCACGAGTGCTTCAAATGGACGCTGGACCTGCAACTCTTCCATCCAGTTGTTCGGCCGATCGGAACCTTGGCGTTCAGCCAGTTAACAATCTAATATTGCTAATGCACATCCATTCTCCATTTCACTTCAGGGAAATGCACCTTGCTTATTTAGGCAAATGCATAATGCACTTTATGGAAAACATAAGATCTTATTAACATGTCGATATTTTTACAGCAACATGCAACTTGGAAAGCAATATCGGACTTGCTCAGAAATGCATCGGATGTCATGGTTCCATATTTCGACACTATGGAGTTTTTGATGGCGTAGTGGGCAGGAGCGAGAGGGAATGAGGCCCTAATTCTTAGTACTGAAGGGTAATCTGCATATTCACAGATGAATGACTTTAAGTGATGCTACCATAACAAACAGCCTGAAAAAAATGAGCTTCTCCGATTCTCTACAGTGACTCCTGTTTAGCTACAAACTTGTAAATTGCTGGGAATATACTGTACAGTGGAGTCCAAAAATCTTAAGCTACAATGAAAATATGGGATTCAAAAACTAATTTAAACCTTAAAATAAACAGAACATTTTTAAAATGAAAAAAATTCCCTCTAAATTATTCACACGTAATTTTTTGCGGTCAACATGGATTGATGTGTTTATTTATAACATTGGGGTGAATGGCCTCCATAAGTGCATAAGCCAAAACAGTAGTTCATCAGAACCGTGTCTGCTGGTTGCCGATTGATTCAAGAGGGGGTCTAATTATGTTAACTGCTCATTATCAGGACACTGGAGCCTAACGGATGGACTCTATTGATTGCCTATGCAATTAACGTTAACTCACACTGGTTCTGTCAGGGCCGTGGGTGCTCACGAGTGCTTCAAATGGACGCTGGACCTGCAACTCTTCCATCCAGTTGTTCGGCCGATCGGAACCTTGGCGTTCAGCCAGTTAACAATCTAATATTGCTAATGCACATCCATTCTCCATTTCACTTCAGGGAAATGCACCTTGCTTATTTAGGCAAATGCATAATGCACTTTATGGAAAACATAAGATCTTATTAACATGTCGATATTTTTACAGCAACATGCAACTTGGAAAGCAATATCGGACTTGCTCAGAAATGCATCGGATGTCATGGTTCCATATTTCGACACTATGGAGTTTTTGATGGCGTAGTGGGCAGGAGCGAGAGGGAATGAGGCCCTAATTCTTAGTACTGAAGGGTAATCTGCATATTCACAGATGAATGACTTTAAGTGATGCTACCATAACAAACAGCCTGAAAAAAATGAGCTTCTCCGATTCTCTACAGTGACTCCTGTTTAGCTACAAACTTGTAAATTGCTGGGAATATACTGTACAGTGGAGTCCAAAAATCTTAAGCTACAATGAAAATATGGGATTCAAAAACTAATTTAAACCTTAAAATAAACAGAACATTTTTAAAATGAAAAAAATTCACTCTAAATTATTCACACGTAATTTGTTAAAAAAAAAAAAACTAAAATCATGCTGAACAACAATACTAAGAATTTTTTTCAATTAAAATTTTCTTCTCAAATTATTATTCACATAACATTTGTTAAAAAAACAATCTCAAATCATGCTGAAAAACAATAAGAATTTTTTCAATTACATTTTTCCTGTTTCCACTGGTGGTCTCAGACATTTTGATTTGCATTCTGGATTTGACTAGAGAAGACTGAACATGAAATTCCACTCCATCACTTCTGCAAAGTCCTCAACTTTGAAATCGTAAGTTTTATTCACTTCAGAAGAAGAATTTTCAGTCAATCAAACTAAGATGGTATTTGTGGTATTTGGTAACTGTTAATCAGGTTGACTGTGAGTCAGGAGGCAGTGATTCACCTATCTTCCACAGCCGTGGCTCCCAGCAGGATGAAATCCTTTTCAATGACATCATAAGCTTCAGCCAGTTTCTTGTCGCGCTCCCGCAGAGCTAGTTTAGCGCTGTTGAGGAGATGGCACGTTTCCTCATACTCCTCATGAGTCAGCTTCTTATAAGCCACACAAAGAGTCCGTAAGCCCTCCTACAGCGGAAAGATTTGAAACAAAAATGTCAGCTTAGCCTGCCAGGCCCCTTTATTTAATAAAAGAGCCAAAATTCAACTCCAGAATTTATTCTTTATCCTAAAAAACGCATTAATCTTGGATAGAACTAAATATATGTTTAACTCAGAATAAACATAACATAAAGGAAAGAATAATACCTGTGCTAAGAAAAGTGAAAATGCTGGCATTATTTACTCACCCTCGTATTGTTCCAAACCTGTGACTTTCTTTCTTCTGTGGTACAACAAATGGAGATATTTTAAAGAATGCTCCCGCTGCACTTTTCTATAGAATGAGTCATGTGGTGACCACAGGATGTCAAGCTCCACCATGGAATAAAAAAAGGTAATTGACTTAGTTTATATCTCATGATTGTGAGTTAACATCTCGCAATTCTGGAAAAAGTCAGAATTGTGAGATAAAAAGTTGTAATTACGTTTTCAAATTTCTTTTTATTCCATGGCAGAAACAGCCTTCCATATAAGCAACATAAAAATAGCCCATATGAATGTCAAATGTTTCTTTTTATGCAAACAAATTTTTCATAAGATTTCTTTGTCTTATTTTATATCCACTGGGCACTGTCTGCTTTTGTTGTATGCAGCGTGAACATTTTGCAAAATATCTCATTTTGTGTTCCATATAAAAAAGAAAGACATACTGGTTTAGAACGACATGGGGGTGAGTAAATAATGACACAATTATCGTTTGTTGTTTATCATTATCCCTTTGAAATGTAGATTATAAAATGACAAAAATGCTCCAGCAGAAAAATTCCCATTAACATTATTTATAAAACACTACTGATAGAACTGTCAGTTTTGGCTCCTTCAGACAGTCTTGAAAACAAAGAGACAATTTTGTCTGTCTCTACAGAAACCTTTTTCACTATGGCTACCAGAGTCATGAATCAGCACAGACGCCAATGCAACCAAACCCTTTTCTAAAGTGATGTCATTCCTGACCCAGATCTGTGAGTAACACAATGAAGTAACATAGAGCTGTGTTAATCTATGACATTAGATCCTTTCCTCATGTCTGGGACCATAATTATATTATTTTTCTGCAAGTGACTTCATATATTTGTCAAGTTTAAGATAATTATATTCATTAGATTATGAAGAGCAAAAAGTACAAATGACTTCTGGGTGCTACAGAGACATTAAACCAATAACGGTTGTTTATAACACTCATCCCTCTTATGAAAGCTAATGAGATCAGTGTTGGGCTGCAGTGTGAGAACACATAAATAGAAAAACAACAGATACATTGTCTTTGCTCTTTCTAGTTTTCTCTTTAATTTTCAGTGATGTTTAGGTACTTTCCTCTTTCAGCTCTCTTTGAGGATGACATTCATGCTAAAGAAAAGCTGCACAAGCAAACACATTTGAGAGGAGCTTTTTCCATCAAGATCTAGGAAGGTGCTTTTGTGGCTTATAAATAGCTCTGCTAAAATAAGAAAGAAGATGAAGATGTTTCCAATTTTTGCTCACCACAGCGTTGTGCTCTACTCGCGCTCTGACCTGCTCCACCTTCCCAGAAACCACCCGTGGGAAAACAGAAGAATCTGCACCTTTACAGAACAAATAGTACTCTCCTAGAACAAACAAACAATTATCAACACAAATAAAGTGTTAACAGCTATAATAAATAAATTGTACAACCACCAGCATGTCATGCTTTCAATACATTTATAATATGTAAAGCAATCTTTTTTATTCATTCATGCTTAAGGTCAACATGAAATCAAAACTAACCTATTTGTCTTTGAGATTTTATATTTTTTATCCTGTTCCCCTCTGAAATGTATCATAATACGATAGTAACACAAACACACACAAACGTTGTTTCATGTTGACTTTAAATTAGCACATTAGTTATACTGTCAGGCTCTCAATGTATTCAAGAATATCCTGTTGTCAGTTGTGTGTGACTGAATGTATTCAGGAATCATACAGATGTCTAAATCTTGCTCTCATTTGTATGCTAGTAGCACATTGACCCACTTGCATTAACTGGCCCCTTCATTTGGGCACACATGGTGACTCAGACACTTTCAGTGGAATGTGTAACAGTCACTTGCAGTTCCAGAATGAGTGTGCATGTGTGTGTTTACTCAGCAATGCTTTGAGGGCAAAATTATCCCCAGACGTTAGCTAAATCCCTTTGGGGATGTTCTCAGATGGGAAAATCATTCATAAATAAAGTGAATTATGGCTGCCAATCTCATAAATTGTATTACAATTATTACATGACATGCAGATTAATCAAATCAATTACAATTAATTGCACATATCAATATTTGCAGAGATCATTCAAAGACATTATATTGTGGCAAAATAATACATTGATTAGACATGACAAAATTGCCTTAAAAGTTTATATATTTGTTTTATATCCATTTCATTAAACATAACTCTCAATAAATAAATAAATAAATTGATTAATTCATTTGTAAAAAATGCAATTAACATACTAGTCAAGGGGCATGATTAACTGCTGTATTTTTTAGCACATTTTAAATACTTAATCACATAATTTAACATGTTAAACTGATATAATAAGCTTTCTTTAGGGCAAGAATTAATTATACATAATTATACATAATAATTATAATTAGATTTATATGTCCTCATTTAAATTGCCAAGTAAATATTTGTGTGTGTGTGTGTGTGTGTGTGTGTGTGTGTGCCTACTTAATTTTGGAGATAAATTTGTACCCAAAAGTCAGCTAAATCTGACAAAAATCTCCTTTTGGGGGATGTCCATATTTGTAAAAAGCAAAGTAAATATATAAAAATAAAGTAAATAAAGTTGTTGTTTTTTTTTGTAAAAATGCATAAAGTTTTCTTTTAGGGCAAGGTGTGGGTTAGGGTTAGGTATTTATAACTAACTCTATATAAAATCAATAGATGTCTATTTAATGTCTCCATTTAGATAGCTAAGTAAACGTTTGTTTGTTCATCCTACCTGAGCTCGATCTTACAATAACACTCATTCTCCTCCTCACTGAATCAAAGTTCAACACCTCCAACAGCTCAAATCTGGGAAGAATAAACACAAATGCACACAAAAAGACAACGTTGCAAGTCTTTAGATTTAAAAGGTTAATGGATCTACTATCTGCTACTGATTGGGTCCTTTGGGATACATCTCTATCACAGACAGACAGGCAGAATTTTCATTTGACTGCGCTCTGTGCTGACCCTCATGTTCTTGGCTGTAGGACAGTGTGTAGCTGCACTAATTATGGCTGGTCCTTGTCCTTCAAGGACACACACACACACACTCAGTCACTCATTCCATCTCACAAACACCGGTCCTTTTACAACATTCCCGAAAACAGAGGAACTTCACTGCTTCCCACAACATACACCGTATAACGACGTTACTTTAAAAAACACACAATTACATTAATATGACAACCTGCTGAGTAAATACACAGATGATTACAGATTAGGCTGAGCAAACTGTTCCTTTGCTGAGGTTTCTTTCTCACACAGCATGTGGCAAAATACATAGCATGACAAGAAAATTAAAGCTGCAGTCACCACAGGGGGTGTAAGCAGCCCTGCTAGTGGTGTGGTATGAAGCTAAATGCTTGTTTGTAAATTCTATGTGGATAAAATGTATATATATCTTCTATTAATTTTTTGCTTTTACATTATTCTATTTATTGTACTATTATTTAAAAAAAAAAAAAAAAATTATAAAAATCTTATTGACCCCAAACTAGTTTAGTGTATATCTTGCAGACTATGTTTACATAAATTCTAAAAATGTGTGCTTTAACTATTATCATTATTGTTGTTGTGCGGTTTTTGTTTTTTTTTATTAGATTTTTTCTTATTTTAAAAAGCATACACTGTAAAAAATAAGTGTAATTTTAACTGTAAAATTTTGTAAAAATGCTATGGAAAAATACTGTTAATAGGTTAACAGTAAGTTCCCGTACTATATACAGGGAAAAACAAAGAGTGAAAAATTTAAGGGGGTCTGAATACTTTCCGTACCCACTGTATATATATATATGTCTTCTATTCATTTTTCATTTTTTACTGTTATTCTGTTTATTTTATTATTATTTAAAAAAATACTATTAACAATTATTTTTTAAAAAACAACTATTTTATAGTAATTTTACCTTTATAATTTTTTTTTTATTAAAAATAATTATAAAATAATTTATGGTAATCATCTATATTTAACATATTAATACATGTAGTTAAAATTTTTTTTTTTTTAACTATACTATAAACATTTTTTAAAAGTGTAGCAAATAAAATTGTGGGTAAAACCACTTTCTCAGACTGATAGACCAGCTAACTGTACAAAAATGCTGCTAGTTTCCTGTTGGTCATTGAGCTCATGCTGTTTTCCAGATGGCTCACCTCTCCATCTCATCCTGTCTGTTAAGGATCTCCATGTGACTGTCCTTCAGACGGAGATAGGTGAAGCCCAACCTGAACAGGTGAGAGAAAGGGAAAGCAAACTTAGTTTGTTATTGTGATGAAGGGTTAGGGTTAGACATAACAGTATGTACAGCAAATTAGAAAATGGTGATAAAAAAGTTTGGACTGTTTTGGCAAAAAAATGAAATAAAAAATGTATAGGTGCATCTCAATAAATTAGAATGTCGTGGAGAAGTTCATTTATTTCAGTAATTCAACTCAAATTGTGAAACTCGTGTATTAAATAAATTCAATGCACACAGACTGAAGTAGTTTAAGTCTTTGGTTCTTTTAATTGTGATGATTTTGGCTCACATTTAACAAAAAACCACCAATTCACTATCTCAACAAATTAGAATATGGTGACATGCCAATCAGCTAATCAACTCAAAACACCTGCAAAGGTTTCCTGAGCCTTCAAAATGGGCTTCCATACCACCTCAGCAGTGCCACAAACTGATCACCTCCATGCCACGCCGAATTGAGGCAGTAATTAAAGCAAAAGGAGCCCCTACCAAGTATTGAGTACATGTACAGTAAATGAACATACTTTCCAGAAGGCCAACAATTCACTAAAAATGTTTTTTTTATTGGTCTTATGAAGTATTCTAACTTGTTGAGATAGTGAATTGGTGGGTTTTTGTTAAATGTGAGCCAAAATCATCACAATTAAAAAGAACCAAAGACTTCAACTACTTCAGTCTGTGTGCATTTAATTTATTTAATACACGAGTTTCACAATTTGAGTTGAATTACTGAAACAAATGAACTTTTCCACGACATTCTAATTTATTGAGATGCACCTGTATATAGTGAGAGTGTTATGCCATCCCAAACTATGACACAGTATGTCAAAACCTGGAGGCTAGAGTATAAATTATCGTGGGTCTGTGTGAGTGCATGTTTTCATGTGTGAGTGTATGTATGTACAGTATGTGTCTTGCCTTTTCATGCCCTCCACCAGTGCAACCTCATCTGGAGAGGAGGAGATGTAGAAGGAGGTGGATTTGCCCTGATAGATTCCTCTCTTAATGCCATCCACTGTCTCCTCTTCCTTCACCTGGACTGTGTGACAGAGGCACAGTGCACGGAAAAACAGCTCCTCTCGCTCCTGATGAGACACACATGTACACGTTTGCACTGAAATTCCGCACACAAAACTGATGCAGCTGTGAATTTGCTCCAATATGTTTACGCTTCCTTCTTAAAGCAAAAAGACTTTTTAAAACAGTAAAATATTAAATGTAATAATAGTATGTAATGGCATAAGACAATTCAAGCATCACACGTGCACACTATTTCCCTTTACTTAAGAGCGAGTCATCTCAGTGGAATAGAATCATTCATCTGGTTCCTCACACTCCAGAAGAAAGGAAGATAGAGAGACTAACAAAAAGAGATTAAGTGACAGAGACAGAGAGACAAAAGGACAAAGAGGGGCTATCTATGTCTAACTAAAAATGCAGTCAATACTCATGTATCCAGTAAATATTTGGATACATTTGATACAAGCAGGCATTAAAAATCTCAACAGTGAACTCTGATATTTCACTTTATTATGCACATGCACACAATATCATTCTTACAGAAACTATTTTGAATGGACAAACTGAGTTTATCCAAATTTTTGAACTGTTATTCATAAAAATCACATTCAAAAACACAACTGACGAGATTTGATGGGAAATTTAACAAGTTAACAAATTCTTTAATAGATGTTTTAGCTAATCTGTTCATTTAATGTGTCACGTTGCTCTAAGCTCATTTATCAGAGATAAAATTAGAATCCATCCATCATTCCACCCATCCACAGCTAAAATATTCATGCAAAAACTTGCCTTTGTGATGATATGATTTATCTGTGCAATGAAACATAACTCGCAGCTCATAATAACACGTTCATTCTCTCATTGACCAAAAGTTTTTATAGCTTCTTTTATCAAATGTATACTGTGGTCCAAAATGTATCTGGAGACTTAAGTCACACTTAATAATGATGAAATGTCATGGTATTAGACAAAAAACATGAATTTATCAATTATTTTGAATAAAGATGAGGGAACTTGAGGTGAACAGACTTCATACATCACAGATGTTTAAAAGAATAAAAAAAAAATAGAAAGGTCAACTTTGTTAGATGTGATATTTGGTTTATATATATATATATATATATAGCATTTTTAAGTATTTAAAATATTTACATTTTAAAATAAGTGTTTTCTATTTGAATATATTTTAAAATGTAATTTAATGTGATGGCAAAGCTGAATTTTCAGCATCATTACTCCAGTTTTCAGTGTCACTTGATTTCCTTCAGAAATCATTCAAATATGCTGATCTGCTGTTCAAGAAACATTTTATTATCAATGTTGTGCTGCTAAATAATTTTGTGAAAACTTTGATACATTTTTTTCTCAAAATCAAAAGGATTGTATTTATTTGAAATAGAAGCCTTTTGTAAGATTATAAAAGTATTTCCTGTCACTTTTGCTTGATGAATAAAATATTCACTGTGATTTTACAGCGGTTATTCACAAACAACAAACTCACCTTTCCATCTAGGCCTGGAGAGGAGTCGATCATATCCATTCCAGCAGCTCCAGGTAAGATCTGCCCGTTACAGATGGCATGTGGCACATAAACATGCCCATCCACACAACACTCCCTCAACTCCATGTTGTTTTCTGTCAAAGTGCCAGTCTTGTCTGTGAAGACATATTCCACCTGTGATGGAAAAAGAAGAGAGACAGTGAACCAATAATGACCCAGGGAGCAGTTTTGGAGTGGACTGAAAAGGTTTCCTACCTGTCCAAGTTCTTCATTAAGATCTGAGGTATTGACGAGCGGCCCCTCTCCGAGCTCCTCATCAAACATGTCATCGTCCCACAGGATGAAGTACGAGCCAAGGAACTTCTGCATCTCCACAGTTACATACATGGACACAGGAATGATGTAGTTGAACAGAACCATGAAGGCAAGGAAATCTGTGAATGCCCGGATTAACTGAAGAGATAAAATGCAGAGAATTAAATAGTGTGAGTTTGTGCAATTGTTTTTTATTTGATTGTGTTAATGATATGATAGCATAAAATATAGTTAGTATATACAATGTAGGTCAAAATTTGGAATAATTAAGATTTTTAATGTTTTTGAAAGATGTCTCTTATGCTCACTGAGGCTGCATTTATTTGATCAAAAGTACAGTAAAAAACTGTAATATTTTGAAATATTATTACCATTTCCATTTTAATATATTTTAAAACATTATTAATATTATTACTATAAAGTTATTATTCCTGTGATGCAAAGCTGAATTCACATTCAGTGTCACATAATTCTTCAGAAATCTAATATGTTGATTTGCTGCTCAAGAAACATATCTTTTTATGTATAAGTAGTATATAAATGTAGTACCAAATAAATAAATTTTAATTAAAACATTAATATAATAACATATTTAATAAAAACAAATATATAAATATTTAATAAAAAAAGTTCCCCTTCAGGAACTCGAGCTGCGTCGAAGTCGCTTTGGGAACGCCCTTGCGTGACCGCGTTCTGAAGCACGTGTCAAATCAGTCCAATGGAGTAGCGAGACGTCACGACGTAAGCACCAGAAAGTATAAAAGCGCATCCGGCAAAGCGCAAACCAGCTTCTGCTCTTCAGTAGTGCTCTGTGTATGTGTCTGTCTATTTACTGTTGTCTGTCCGCACAAGCATATATAAAAAACAATCATGAAAAAGTCTATGGCGAGCGAACGGCATTACAAACGCTGTGTTCCTCCCTGAACAATGATATCTGGCGGCGGGGGATACACACGATTTGTGTGTCGTTTGTTTGGGAGCGGAGCATGCACGGTCAGCTTTCGAGGAGCTGATTGTCATCACTGCGAGTTACTCTCGCTGCGTATGCTCCGCTCTCGCCTGGCTGTGTTTGATGAGAGCGGCCAGGCTCGCGATCCCGCTGGCAGCGGTCCCGCTGTTGCCGAGGCACGGCGTAGACTGTTGTCGTGGGGATCGCGGGTGGATTTGGCGGAGGGATCCGAGACGGGCTCGTCCTTTTCTCGGTCCTCACCCGCTAGATCCGCGGCTCTCTCTCAG
>NW_015542366.1:791997-814104 GCF_001515605.1 Sinocyclocheilus anshuiensis | reverse complement strand
CCCAAAGCGATTCTCAACGCAGCGTCTCGTTCCCTCGGGGAACCATGGTTACATACGTAACCTAGAGACGTTTTCACTTAACAGAATTTGTCATTCTCTAAAAAAGTTAAATTACGTTTTCATTTTGAATAATACATTTTTTTAACTATCTTCATTTTTTTATCAAATAAAACAATACATATATAACAAATATAAAAGTAATAATAAATTATAATAAATTGTTAAAAATTAAATAAAAAAAAAACTATTATAATAATAAGCATTGTTTTATAGCGCGTACTACATGCCGTTGCCTCTCAGTCTCAGTTTTCTGGTTGTACCAGGGCTCATCTCGGTTTGGGTTGGCCTGCCAGACATACTTCAGGACAGTATTGATCAGAGCTTTACTGATCAGAATGCAGAGGTACACAATCAGGTAGGCATTCATAGACCTGCAAAAGGACAAAAAGTGATTAAATGATCCCAGACTGAGCATAATAATTTTTGGACCTAATGGCAAAGACACATATCATTCATCAGGGTGACAAGATCTAACCGCAGTAACTTTCCCTGAGGGTCTGTGAGTTTAATCACCCGTATCCTTTTTCAGAAAAAAAAAATATTTTGTCCGAATGACATCTATAATATTAAATTATGGTCTAAAAAAAAAATCAAAATTTATCTGATTGAAAAAGTCAATGTTATCCGAACTCTGAAAGCAGATCTCTGAAAGTACACCTGCTTGTTCAATATAAACATATTTTATATGGTTTTCTTAATGGCTGCATCTATCTGTCTGACAGAATTGTCAGCGAGACACATGTGAGTGCAACTTGATACAATTTGTGACATCAAATACAGAAGCCAGCCCGCAATTTGCTTTACAAACAAGCACACTAAATGCATTACCCTGTACATGCTGACAGCAAGATAAACTGATCGAAAGCCTATCACCGTGTCTTACTTTTCAACAGCGGAGCGTTTCTGAGACTTGGACTGGTAGTTGAGGGCCATCTTGGTTTCCATGCCCGTATAGATGGCAACAGCTAGAGAAACAAGACAGGAAAAAGAGCATTGTGAGATTGTAATTCCCCTCTATGACCATCTCTGTACAGCCTCTTTGATGCTTTGATAATGTAAAAGCCATTGTTACATAACTGAGCTCTTTTTGTTCTACCGTACGGTGCTATTATGTCATAATAGCTCCGCTGTAACAAAGTTAAACAATTTTAGAGATCGCCCTGCTCTTAGAATCCTCACGTGTATAATGTGACATTCATCTCCCTCTCTCGCCCTTTCTCTCTCGCTCTAGCAATTAAGAACTTCTTTCTGATCTCACAAGCCTCAGTGACTCATTTAATTACAGTGGGAACAGAGTGACAGAACGACTCAATCAGCAACTTTCCTCTCATTCTCCTGCCCTTCCTATTGCCTAAAAAAATCACATAAGCATTGTACCAGGTTATAGTGATGGATCTTAGCATCATTGACATCAGTAAGATTGGACTGAGCACAAAAATGGACTGCAAAGATAAATAATGTGTATGCACATAAATGAAATGTAAATACGAAGTGTTATTATTTATTACCATGTATGTATTCAGTGTTTTTCAGTGTGGCTCCACGCAGCAGCAGGTTCTCAGAACCCAGGGGTCTAAAATAATCAAACAGGTCAAATGCAGGATTACAAAAAAGTTATGCTCACATCTTTTTACACTATGTGTGTATGTATTGTACTGCAAATTCATCTGTTACACTTGCAGGACTATTTTAAAGTGGTAATGAATTGTTTTTTATTTTGTACCGTTCTCTATGGTCCACTTTCAAGATTTTTACATCAAAAAACATCATAATCATCATGACTCACTCATCACTGACCACTCACCCAATCATCAAGACTTGTTCTATGAAAATGATAAAGTGTCCCTCCTGAATTCAATCTTTCACACACTAGCCCCTTAATTAAGAGTCAATTTCCTGAGTATAGATTTACCTCGCGATGGGCTCGTCTCGATCCAAATAAATATTGATGCGTCCCACAAATCTACAGCAGAAGAGGAGAAAAAGAAAGAAATTAATGTCTAGTCTGGGCTCTATATCAATGTGTGTGTGTGAAGTTAAATGGGGTATCTGGAGTGTGTGACATGTTGTTGTGCCAGTCCAACAGTAGTTCTATGCATAGTGAGTGTTTGTAAGATAGAGCATTTGTTTATGTGTTTACTGCTGATATATGTGTGTATCACTCACTTGTAGAGGTCTGGCTGGGGTTGTTCACATTCTATCGTAGAGTGCAGTGTGTCCACCTCCTCTGCTGTGTTGAATGCCTTTGTGTCCTGAACTGCATAATAGGTCTTTGTATAGAGAGGAGAGCACAAGAGAAACCTAGCAGGCATTCCAAGGTCAAAAACTTCTCTTCCCTCTCCTATCTAATAAGAATTACTGGCAGTGTGCTATATAGTCCGGCCAAGACATTTCAGTCACAATATAACAGTTTAGAATAAACCCCTAATGTTAGGTTTTAGGAATAATAACAGTAATATTTGCCTTGCTATAAAATGACCAATCACCTTATGGCTGGACTCTCCATCTAAGCTGGCTGTTGTGACAAAACATGTTCCATCTTCTCTACTGGTGGAGAGCAGTATGAGGTCACATGGAAACATCTCATCCTCCTTCACCTGGACAATATCACCCACCTGAAAGTTTGAAGGACAAGAAAGGGTCAAATTCAACATTAACAGTAACGGTTTGAATCAAATAACAACCTGAAGAAACCAAAAGTGAGAATATTTTATATTGTGCTGTAGTTTTATAAGTAGGAAAAAGTTTGTTAAAATCTCTCTTGGTTTATACTTATAGGTGAAGAGTATAATTTGTGTCACTAGCAACATCATACCAACTGCAAAAATCATGACTGATTCCAAACAGTCTCCAACAACCATTGTTTGGACAAAACCAGCAATCCTGCACCAAACTCACACCACTGGCTGAGCAAATGTTGCTACCTCAGGACACTGAAACAAACTGCAATTCCATTCGTTACCACTAGTGGTGCAGAAAATACACACTGTGACTTTAAAGCAGCACTATGTAACTTTTCTGTGTTCAAAATTTGCAAAATGTATATAATGAGCGAGTACATAATGAATTAATCTTCTAAACCGCCTTTTTGTCTTATCCCGAATCACTACGGTACACTTATAATAAGTGCTTATATTCGGACTATTGTAGCCTATTCCGGTCGTCACCGCTGCGGAGTAACACATACCTGCGTGAATCGCCATAGACATAAACTTGGAGAAGTAGCTCCGGTTAGAATGTTCTTCCGCGGGATGCGTACAGTTCTGTTTATTAACCACTAGAGCGCCAAAAGTTACATAGTGTTGCTTTAAGAATGGGTCATCAAGTGTTCATCTTTTCTTGGTCATCTTGTGTTACGAATATCTAAATGTTACTTCTGAACTGACCTAAATACAGATTAATAATGATTTCAGTATGTTCCCTGACAGAGTGATTGAATAAAGTAATATATAATATAACTGTGTGACACAATTATCAACAAATCAACTTTAGATAATGAGTTGCCTCTTACGTAAAAAAAAATCATATTCATGAATCTTAAAAAATGAAAATCCTGATCCTGGTAGTTGTTCCTGCTGGCCTGTCTGCATGTGTTGTGTAACGGATTACACATGCTGACCGGATTATCAGTATGAAAACCTGTAATGGTAAGTATTCAAGCACATTCTCTCTTTATCATCACAGCTTCCAGTGTTTTTCACTGTGCTTTTCAAGTTTTATATAAAATGTTATATTCTATATTGAAAGAGAGTGAGAGAGCAATAGTTTCACAATTAAATAACAAAAGATTCCCAGTGCTTTGTGGGTTACGTGGGTACACTGTCATTCTGCTTGTTGACATGACAACATTCTGTTTCCAAACAGCAAGCTGGCTGTGTAAGCAGAAAGCTGGTTAGTAGAGCGAAACTTTGATTTATTTCTCTGAGAATAATAATAAAAAAACACACATTTTCAGAGCTGAAATTTGTATTTTTTAGCATTAAAATATTTTCACCAATGCCAGGTTAATCTGCATAGATATTAAGCCATTTATAAGTTGATTTCACAAAAATACAAACACTGTGGGACTTTCAAAACACTGCTATTCATTTAAGTGTCATGAGCAGCCCAACCAATGGTATAAGTTTGTTTCACCAATGGAAAACAAAGAGAACTGTTCAGGGAAACCTGTTTGAAAACAGTCGTGTTTTTCAAATCCATGTGGTGGTGCTAATGGCACAATTCACTAATCTATATGGTGTGAGCCCCAGATTTTATACTCATTCTATGTGCTCACGCACCCGTAGCTTTTGACTCTGTTTGCGTACGACTTTGCCATGCTGGGTGACGTGGACTGGACACTGGTTTACAGCGTTGTCCGCTTTGTGCCTGATCCAGTCTTCATAGCCCTGCAGAGATTTAGAGGTACAAGCAGAGAGACCATTGAAGGAGTGACTTAATAATGACACCTATTAGAGAGGAAAGTTAGGGGTCTTTTCTCACCTGTTTAATGGCTGTGACAGTGATGACAAAGAAAAGAGGCAGACCGCTGGTCATAGGACTGGTAGGTGTGTCAATGATCAGCTACAGAGAAAGATGGTGAGAGGGAAATATCACACATCATGCTGTCACAGAAAGGTCAGCTCATGCTAATAGGACAATTTCCATAAGAGACACCATCACAAACCTGCACTAGAAAGATGATCAGAAAATAGAAATTGGCGATTCTTCTGAACTGCTCAAAGAGATTCTTCGGTATAAAATTCCAGAAAGTATACTGTGGAGAAAAAGAGATAAGTTTAACAAAACAAAACTTTATCTTTAAAACAAGCAAAAATGGGTCAATGTTTTAAGAAAAATAAATGTAATTTAATATACATTTTCTAATGCATATATATATATAAATTGGAATACAAAAAGGGCCAGCCATGGTGATATAAGACCACCTGACCATATGTCCTGATCATGTTTTATGAGTTTATTTTGCGATAATGATCGGCTCACTGTACATCATCCCTTACGTATTGTTTTTGGTTCAGATAACTGTTTGGCCATTGAGCACATCTGACCTTTGAGGAGACGATTCTGTTGTCAGGAAATCTCTGTGGAATGTATGCTTCTGTTCCTAGTGGAGGCTCTTTATGTCCAATATAAACGGTCCTGCTGTCCACCCAGCTCTCCTCTCCTGTACACTGAAACAAAGAGACAGAGAGAGTGGATTATTCATTTATTCATAGATATTCATGCATCATCCATCCAATGTGACTGCTTCCTGTTTGAGAACACACTCGTTAATCAGTACTGACATGGTCGGCAGGCCTGCCTCGAGTTCACAGGTCAGATCCACTCACTGGAGAAAACAGGTGCACAAATGAGGAACCAGCTTTGAGCTACAACTATAGAGTTTGCTCTGATGCGAAAGAGAACAGATGCAGAACTTATGGTTCTTGTCATGCTTGATTTGAGGCAGAGGAACATAGTTTCATAACAAAGAACGAGAGAAAGACAGAGAGAGCTGCTAAGGTGGTTGCTAGGTGGTAGTCTGTATGATATTCTAGTCTCTACATATGACTTGAGTCCCTATTTCAATATAACTCTATGATATATACAGTGGTGTGAAAAAGTGTTGGGTTTGATGATCTGAAACATTAAAGTGTGACAAACATGCAAAAAATAAGAAATCAGGAAGGGAGCCAACACTTTTTCACACCACTGTATATACACAAACATACATTATATATATATATATATATATATACTGTGTATATATATAACCCATTTTATCACCCACCAGGCAAAAATGATAAAACTGCATGATATACGATATTATTCATCTACATTTAATGTTACACTGAAGTTTAAAGGAACAGTTGACCCAAAAATGAAAGTTCAGTCATCATTTACTCACCCTCATGTTGTTCTAAACCAAGGTTATTATCTTTAATTAAAACTAAAACTATTAAAAACATTTTTGTTTTTATACAGCTGAAACAAAATATATTATAAATATTATATTAAAAACTTAAAACTCAACATACATTACAAATGTCGCTTTGGCAACTAAAAATAAGTTGAAGCACTAAAAATTACTAAATGGAAATAAATAAAAACTAAAACTTCAAAATAATTGAACCTAATTTGTAATATTTAAAAATTAAATAAAAATGACAAAAGCCCATAACAAAATGTGAAACCTGAAAATCTAAAAATAAAAGCTATTTCTACTAACAAAAATTATTATATATATTTTAGGGGTGCTCCGATCAGGGTTTTTGAGGCCGATCACCGATCACATCCTTTAAACCTAGCCAAAAAGCCATATGTGTTGATTGTGAAACACAGTAGACTTTAATAATATGCATTTATGGTGTAATTACTACATTTTCGTGTCAATCCATGTTCATATTTACTGCAAACAATGCGCTGTTACTTTAATTCAGCGCTTGCAGCGCAGCAAACAGACTCGTTGTGAAAACGATCTCTGCACTGCTGCAGACGCACCGCTCCTGAACGCACTGCCGGACAGCAGCCGTGCGCAGTGTGCACGCTTTATTAATCAGTTAACATGAGTGCAGAAAAAATACGCAACACATATGCACTGCAAACGGAGTAATGTGAACCTGGCATTATGTGTGTGCGCTGCCAGTGTGCATGAGCGCACGGTCTCCAGGAGAGCGCGCGAGCGCTGCATGGTTAAACACCGGCAAGAATGAAAAAGTAATGCAATTTATAAACCTTAGTGACGATGTGACACTGCCTCGATTGTACAAGTGACAATTCCTGTGTCAACTGTGCAGCTCGCTTATAGACAGACGCGATGTGGTGATTTGAAGCCATTTGCGTATTTTGAGAGAGAAAGAGAGCGCGCGCGCGGTGATTCACTCACGCTGTTTGTGAAATTACGTCTCACACAAGATTTTCAAATTACTTTATAAGTTATTTAATGGAGAAATATGAAGGTGAGTACCTCACCTTCAGCATTATAATTATTTAAACCGCGCCGGACAGATACTGAGACGGCACCGCTGCATGTCGAGCCAAACCTCTCACGGCAGTGTCATCAGCTTGAGATCGTTTTTTTGAGATCGGCCTTTTTAGAGACCGCCGATCAATCATCCCAACGTGATTATCAGCCGATAGTGATCAGTAGCCAATCAATCGGAGCACCCCTAATATATTTATGTAACACTAAAATAACACTGTTTCAAACCTGCATGACCTTCTTTTTTCTCTGAATTGAAAGAACACTAGACTCTATAACAGGTTTGGAATGACATTTACATGAGTAAATGATGACAGTTTTTATTTTTCTGTGAACTATCCCTTTAATACTTACAATAGGGGTTAATATGAGAAATACTATAATAGTGATGATAGTAAGCAGCACTAATAACATGATAGAAAATTGTAAGAGAGGATGCCCACTGCTGCTACTGCCTTTTGCATTCATTTCCCGTACTACATTAAGTAAAAGCAAAAAGTGGAAAACTATGTGGCAATAAAACCAACAGTGTGAAATATTCATCCTAGCAGATTTGCACATATCTTAATTTCCCTCTTCATTTTTCGTTACTAATACTTCACTCAACATGTGGTATTCTGAAGCATCTGCTCTTGCTACTGCTGGTGACTTCACGTCAGCTTTAATAGGTTTGGATTATGCAAGGAAAGCTGATCTTAGATCAGGGTAAAGGGAGTCACCTAACACCATGTGTCTTTACATTCCAGCATTACAAGTAACCTTTTTGCAACTGCAGCGAGTGTCAACGACCGTGACGGCATTGGCTGCTGTATGGCTCTGCTTTTCCCTCTCCGTCAGGGCTGGATTAAATCCGGGCCGAGCCTCTTAAGCGCTTACGTAAGATGAGAAATATGAGCTATTACCCCTTCAAAGAATGCCTGTATCTGAATGGACATGCATGTGGATATCTTTCATATAAAGGACATTGAGAACATGTTGAATGTTCTTGTATTTGGCATTAAGTGTTTAGGTTGTGGCAGGAATTTAACCACATATGAGGTCTTGGTCAACTGTTGACAACATCAATTAAGCTGTACAAATTAAATCCAAGACTTACGTCATGGACCACAGCAAAGTCAAATTCTCTGCATCACCTTGTTCATCATGGAAAATCCTAAAATACCCACAGGAAATCAATCAATCAATGAAGTTTCTCTTTGTGACTCGTGCATCTCTATGCCTCTGTGTATGTGTGTGATTCTGACCTTGCAGAGAGCTCAGACACCATCTACCCTACACAAATTACTCAAAATGTCTTTCAGCTACCCTAAAATGACAACATGCATTCAACAGAAAACAAATTCAAGGATAAAACGCACAACACTTTCACACACACACAAAAAAAAAAAAAATCTAAGAAAACAATATATTATGGTTTCAACTGAAAAGGAAGCAGTTTAGAGAATAATTAGATTTTTTAATAGTGACATTATTTTCATGACAATTAAGCACATTTTTACATTATTATTTTATTATTAATATAATAATATTTAAAAGTATTCATATATTCAAGTATTTATAAAAATACTTATAAAATAAAATACTCACATACATATCATACATACAGTATTAAAAAAAATCCAATTTGAACACGATTCCCACTACTCACACTGAGAATAATGGGAATTACAAATAAAAAAAGAAAAAATTCCAGATTATAGCAGCTTTGGTCATGCTGATTCAGAAAGTTTGCTTAATTTTCAAGAAAAAGTGACAATGTAAAAAAATCCTAAAAAGGCAATATTTTAGCTTTTTTTTTTATACAAAACAATGTATTTCTTCAAAATATAATGCATTTTTATTCTATTTTAAATGGGGTTATTAAAATGAGTAATTAAAATGAGTCAATAATAATTCTAGTAATGTGACACCTTCAGTGTCACATTCAGAGAGAAAATTCCACTATAAACAGTAGAGCCCGACCGATATATCTTTTTGTCGGTATTATCGGCCGATATGAGCCTGTCACCGATATATCGGTATCGGCGAATATGCCGTCGATATGAAATTTTTTTTTACAGAACATATAATGCAGATAAAATGCTTGAAATGGTGTAATTACTTAGTTTGTCCAGCAGAGCGCGCTCCATTGTTTGCTACTGGCGACCTGGATGAAACGCTTTAAAGCTTAAGTCTATGGAAAACCACTGAAACTTTGAACGGCCATATCTCCGTAACGGCGTGGCGAATCCGCACCAAATTCGGGGGATCTCTTTAGCTCAAGCTCCCTAATATCGGTATCGGTATCGGCCCCAAAAAACCCATATTGGTCGGGCTCTAATAAACAGGCTTAAACCACATAAAGAAGTCTTCTGATTTCCTCTCACTCTCTATGTTTTCTCTGTGTTAGAAAGTTGGCTTTAAGCAGACGGCACTGAGCAGCTGGACAAAGGCTCAGTGAACCCTGAGCCCCATAATCCCACCTAATCCACTGCACTAAAACACACACACAGACACACACTCACACAGACAGTCCAACACACACAATGAATGAGCCTGTTCTGTGTTCTTCTAGGCACCTGATGGGTCTGGGATGACCCAACATCCACCAACACTAGTTAGCTAACACTGAAAACAAACAGTTTAATCTTGGATGAATCATGGTATATTTACTGTTAAAGGAACAGTTTACACTTTATCTAGTGCTTATTTACTCACCCTCATGTTGTTCTAAACTTATATGCTGGTATTTTTTTTTTCATTAAACACAAAAGAAGATATTTCACGCTTCTATTACATAGAAAAATAACAGCATGTAAATTCAGAATGACATGAGGGCAAGTAAATGATGACAAATGTTACTTTAGGGTGAACTATTCGCTTGAACTAATATGGCCTGTTCTGAATAATAAGAGAAATCAGAGCAAATTTACTGCTTAAGCTCTCATGAAAACCAAGGACACAAGCTCATCATAATGGAAAAGCAAACAGTCACACAGGAATGAGAGGTGGCAGTAGTCTGGTCACTAGTCAAAGGGATTATATCACGGTCGACTCGTGCCTGAGCTCCCGAGGAGCAGCTCAAGTTACCCTACCACTTACACACCACTGGATGAACACTGATAAGAGTGGGCAATCTTCTCCCACAGGCATACACCCGAACACACACTTTTACAAGCACAAACGGGTCGAGATGGAAGAAATACAACGAAAGACTTAATGATATGATCAAAACATGTCATGCGCCATCATGTCTGTAAATCTGCGATGGATTGAAATGGAAAAACAGGACCACAGGCTTCCATATAAACATCCATCATCTAAATATTTAAAGTTTGAATTTGCATCTATATAGTGACCAAGAAACAGCTTTAAGGGATAAAATTCTTCACACCTTTACGCATGCGGTTTTAGTGACGTTAGCAGACACTTCAATTAAACATTGCTCCAGTCTCAATCCTAAGGGCAATTAACCACTCTATCTTTAGAAACCCTTCCTACCTACCACACACATACACACACACACACACACACACACACACACAAACACACGGCTGAAAATTCCTCCAGCCGATGCCGATTAGTTCTGATCCAGGAACAGCTATGCCCGTCATACTTCAGGATATACATTAAGTGGCAAAAACTGATCCTAGATCAGCACTTTCCACACCACCACAGGTCATACAGACTGCAACGTAATGCTCTCCATGACGACATTTTCCAGTCATGACCTTACTAGCTAATGACAGTTTGATATTTTGCTATCAAACCAGAAACAGCAGGCAGTATATGGAGGTAAGAAGGCACATCCAAATACATGGAGGTAAGAAGGCATATTCAAACCAGGCAGGATGGATATCCTATACAGTCCTGTGTTTTAAATGATGTCATAAATGTGCATTTATTCTCAGAAATAAACATTTAAGATATTAAATATTTGCTTTACTCTAAAAAAATCATTTTCAAATTCTTATGATATATTAGAAGTCTAACACTTTACTCAGAGATACTTAGCACTTACTAGTGCTAACTAAATAATAATAATAATGAATAATAATAATAATGACAATTAGTATAAGCAACTTCAGGTAAACATGCCAATTGCATACATTTGCAATTTGAGTATGTATGGGTAAGAGGCAGTTCAGGGCATCACTGAAGTTACATGGCTAAAATTAGCTCTGCATGATTCCCGTAACTTAATGCAGTGCTGCCTGACAGACTGTCGCATGTAAAACATGATAACAAGTTAAGTAGTTATAATCGAATAGAGGCATATAAAGTAAAAACTCAAGCTGTCATCAGCTTACATGTAGGTCATTGTATAATGACTCTCAATTAAGAGTGTGACAGTGGGGTCACATGCCTGAGAAGAGGAAGATGTGGACATAAGATGGGAAATGCAGAAACTCAGAAGGAAGAGTGCAACAAAAGCATGTGCAAGTGTGTACTTGTTTGCTATATACCAAAACAAAAATGTATTCGATCATTAGTAATGTAATTAATTTACATCTATACATTACTTGATCTGGACAAAAAAAGTCATGTCATTGACTGCTTATTTTCAGAACAATACATCTTAGTTTAATGCAAAATCAGCCTGACCAATCTACTGGACTGACTGTAACTGAAAAGTGAAGTGGAGCTGAATCTGAATCAGTCAGGTGGCTGTTCACACCTTTCTGATCTGGATCTGGATTGTGTGTGCTCATTATTCACCCTCGTTCTCTTGATCTCTCCGTATCAGCGTTTCCATGACCCCTGCTCAACCTGAGTAATGGGTGAAACCAGTAAACCCTGGCCTCCTGCCCAAGTATCTCTGTCTGTGCTATTGTTTGGTCACATGGGTGTCGGCTTTCCATCCAAAAGTCCTGTTGTAGAAGAAACAAAAGGAGAACAGAGAAGGGGGGACTCCCCTGAGCAAAAATAAACAATAGCTGTTTACAAGAAGGAAATGTACTGTCAACAGAAGAAAAACATAAGTGTTTAAGGACATTTTCTATTTTTCAGAGATAATTGGAGCCTTGAGGGTTTTAAAAGGACAAACATCCACTGACATTCTGTTCTAAACAAAGTGGGACAACATTTGTTTGCATTTCAAATAATATGTGGGAGGACTCTAATTTTGCCTCCTCCTCTCTCCCTCTTCCTTGCTTACGCATTCTATATGAAGGCAACCTGTTGTCAACTGAATGCCTGAAATAAACACCCACACACACACTGTGCCTTGTAGCCATTTCACTCCACCCTACACACACACACACACACACACACTCAGCAACTTTCTATCATATACACACACACATACACAATCTCACACATCCGCTCCACACGGGGGGAAACATGCCCTTTCAGGAAAATAACAGCATAAAGACCTTTTCATGGATGTAACTGGCCGGTAAGAAGGAGGAAAACAGAGTGGTAAATGACTATAATTGCATGTTTAATGCTGTGCTGACTTTGAACTCAAAAGCTTTTTAATGCCATTGCCAACCTGACAAAATCATCAGAACCACCAAATATCAAATATTATTCAAAATACTACTACGTTACTCTCGCAGAGACAGACTCATGAAAAGCCAGCCCATTTAGCATTTTATTTGATTTACACACAATTTTAAAGGGATAGTTCACTCAAAAATAAAGACTCTGTCATCATTTACTCATCATTTAACTTCATATCAATCCAAACTATTTCACTTTCTTTAGTGGAACACAAAAGAGATACATTACAATTCAAACATTTGGGGTGGGAAAGATTTATTTTTTTCATTATGGTAAAATCTGTCATTAAACATACTTTAGTTATTGAAGATTTCCTGCCATATAGTTTCCATTTTGCCACAGGGTCTTTTCCTTGTGCGCTGAATTGTAGCCATTTCACTCCACCCTACACACACACACACACACACACTCAGCAACTTTCTATCATATACACACACACATACACAATCTCACACATCCGCTCCACACGGGGGGAAACATGCCCTTTCAGGAAAATAACAGCATAAAGACCTTTTCATGGATGTAACTGGCCGGTAAGAAGGAGGAAAACAGAGTGGTAAATGACTATAATTGCATGTTTAATGCTGTGCTGACTTTGAACTCAAAAGCTTTTTAATGCCATTGCCAACCTGACAAAATCATCAGAACCACCAAATATCAAATATTATTCAAAATACTACTACGTTACTCTCGCAGAGACAGACTCATGAAAAGCCAGCCCATTTAGCATTTTATTTGATTTACACACAATTTTAAAGGGATAGTTCACTCAAAAATAAAGACTCTGTCATCATTTACTCATCATTTAACTTCATATCAATCCAAACTATTTCACTTTCTTTAGTGGAACACAAAAGAGATACATTACAATTCAAACATTTGGGGTGGGAAAGATTTATTTATGTACGTGTATGAAAAAAGTCCCTTATGCTCATTATGGCTGCATTTATTTGATCAAAAATATAGCAAAAACGACATATCCGACCGAACTACAAACTTTCCAGTGATGTCTGTGAGAAAGGGATATTCACTCGACAAGCTCGCTCGTATGCTCCACCGCATGCTCAATCCACTCAGCGTGATTTGCTTACCAGCTGGCGAAAATCAGCTATACAGGCATTAATACTGAATGTTTTATATTCATTGCATACATATACTTCGTAGACATCTTTAATCTCTAATAACTCCATCCTGCTGTCTGTTGTCGGTGTTTCTTTGTCTGAATATGGCACTTATCACATGCTGTGTGGTATCGGCGTTTGGTATTGGGGCATTTTAACGAGTACGAGTACAGGAGCTCAGTATTGGTATCGGTGCATCCCTACTATTTTAATATATTTTAAAATGTAATTTATTAAATGTGATGACAAAGCTGAATTTTCAGCAGCTATTACTCCAGTCTTCAGTGTCACATGATCCTTCAGAAATTACTTAATTTGGTGCTCAAAATCACAAACTGCCCACTTAGGACGTCTAAACATTTGTTGGCTATTGTTTGGCTTATGTGACAAATCTGAAATTGATGCCTACTAAAACAGACCTGTGTGCCATAAAGTAGCTCATTCAAAAACAGACTGAATTGTCCTCCTCAGACCGAAGGAAACACACTTTTTGTACAGTATAAATGTATAGTATAAAGTATAAATTATACAGCATAAGTGTAAAGAATATATTATGGTAGACATTTTTTCTTAAAATGAATTTATAAATATTCATATTCAGGATTCTTTGAGGCTCTGAGAGCAGGTGTTTCAGATAGATGCTCAGTCTTAAGAGTCGCAGACAGCTGGTGAATCATCTTATCTATAACAGATTAACTGTAAGGCTAAGACGCGTGCTGATGCTAAGGGTGAGACACTTATAGAAACTAGTAGTCCAACAACAAAACCAAGCAGGCAGGACGGGTGAGGGTGGAAAAGTGAGAGAATGAAAGAATGACATATAGAACACTCGGCTGAAATAGCAGCACGGTTGACTGATGCTATTCTGTTTCCAGGGCAAGAGAAAGACTTCACCATTACCAGAAAACTCTGTACAGTTAGGTTGTGTGTAACCCAAAGCACAGCAGTGTAAGCACTGAGATCTGTAATTCAAAGCATCTGTTGTGTCTTGTGTCGATGATGCAACTTGTCCTTCACATCAGCTATTTTAAAACAAAACAGATTAAACTGTCCCAGCGCTTCATACCAAACCTCAACCTTCAGCATGGCTTCATTTTTTCTTTATAAACTACAAATATTGTGATCTGGGTCAGTATGTCTGTACAAGTCTTAATAATAAAGAAATATCTCAGCCAAGAAGGTATAATCCATTTACTTGCTGCATTTTGCATCAAAAATCTCAAGTTTTGCTTTCTAGTGATGTTGTTGTAAATACTTGAATACTTGACATTCTCAAAAAATTCTGCATTGAGGACACAGATTCTTCAAGCTAATGAATTTACACACAATTATAAAGGAACAGTTCACCCAAAAATGAAAATTCATTTACTCACCCTTATATCATTCCAAAGCTGTATGACTTTATTTCTTTTGTGGAACACAAAATAAGATACACTATCTTTCAAAAGTTTGGGGTCGGTAAGATGTTTCTGAAAGAAGTCACTCACCAAAGCTGCATTTGATCAAAAATAAAGTAAAACTAAAATAATTTTGTAAAATATAATTTTTTAATTCGAATTATTATCAGATTATTATATATCAGAAAAGACATTATGAATGTCACTTTTTATCAATTTAATGCTTCCTTGATCAGTAAAAGTATACATTTCTTTCAAACAAATAAATAAATAAATTTACTTACTGAGCCCAAAATTTTGAATAGTATTGAAGAACTGTTTTTATCCAAACAATAACAAATTCAATGGGGACCAAAAAACAATGGAGAAATGAATGCACATTGGAAAAATTTTGATGGTGAGTAAACAAAGACTGAATTTTCAATTTATATCCCTTTAAGTGGGAAAAGGATATTATTTGGCTCTTCGGTTTATGAAAAAAAAAAAGCATTTGAAAATCATAAAACATAAATGCAAAGTCTTGATGTAAATTCAATAATCCAATAACAGCACTGAGCTGTTGCAGTGCATTACTGGTTAAAAGTTAACTGCTTAAAAGAGAGCAGTTACTGTCATTTTATGTTTATGTGGTATGGCAACAATATTTTATGAGTGGAATAAAAGCAGACAGCAGGTCTCCACAGTGCAATCTGAATGTGTGGATTTTAACAACATGACTGAACATTCCATTATATGCTACTCTGACCAATGGAGTTATATAACCTAGAAAATCTGTCAGATTACATTCTCGCAAACATTTCAATTAATCAGAAAGCCACTACACCAATAGAGGGTGTTTATAACTGCTTAGAACACTAATAATATAGCAGGGAAAATATTAATGCATTCTTAAGTCTGATTAATGTGCATTAATGGATCTTTTCTTGCTTGCTTGCATTCAAGTAAATGCAAAATAAATGGATGTGTATTACAGGCCTTCTTTTATACAGAAAGCAAGTCAGCAAATGTGTTTCCAAGCAACAATGCAGCAAACACTGTGGTATATGGTATATTAGATCCAAAACATATAAAAAAGCAAGGCAAGCATCAAGAGAGACTAAAAGCTTAATATTCCTCTTGCATTTAAGGACAATAAAACCACAATATTTCATTGCCACTAAGTACTGTTAAAGAGGAGATCACTGAATGTGGTTCTGCCACTGATCTGATTTTAGCTTTCAAATATGTCTGGATTGAAGAGTGCATTACAGAGTTGTCTGTGTGTGATAACTTTAAACCTATTTATAATCCTGATCTGTTTAGTAAAATCAGTTTTACTAAACTAAACTGCTCAACAAGGATCTAATGGGTTTTTTATAGTGGTAAAAGTTCAGGGTTGGTATCCAGGGGGTGTCTGGTTCGAAATCCCTTAAGAATTGAACACTTATCCTAATCCCAGTTTGCACCAGTGGGACTGTCACTTAAGACAGTAATAATGTCTTCTGAATTATACTCACTGGAAAGTATTCTACACAGAAAAAAAACACATAAAAGAAAAATCAATGGTGTGTTTGTGCTGTTTTTTTTCCATTGGGCTCTATTATCATCTAAAGAATTATAAGCACATTTATGCCTGAATTCTTCTATCATGGGAAATTATTATATTAACGTATAAGTGGAAAAATCACACCTTCATAGTAACACTTGTGTATTGTGTGCTCTTATCTGTCCAATGAATATTGCATAAGAATTACACTTGTGTGAGTACTGATGTGAGTGAAAAAAGTCAATATATCCTCTTTTTTTTATCTTTCATTATCATTGTCTTTGCCAACTAAGAGAACCAGGAATATAGTGTTTGTATCCATCTGTCTATATGTGTATATTTCTCTGCATGTAAGAATGCACAGAGGGAAAAGATGCTTTTAGCCTCTCTAAAGTAAAGTACAGTAAAGTAACAAAGATAGAAGGATAGATGACATAATACATTATTCAATAATTGATATGAGTCAGTAGAAACACTGAATGGCACTATGGCAGATGTTCTCAACCTCAGGGTCACCAGAGATGCAGACGGGGTCATGGAGGATTCCTATGAATTCTATCTTAGTTATGGCAGAAATTTTAATTAGGGATGTATTGTAGCCGATACTGATAAGCTGATAATTCTTTTCATATTATGACTGATAACCGATTAATGGCTCATTTTGTATTGATATAAATGTAAAAATAGGGAAAATTAAATAAAAATACATGAAATACAAAATAAATAAGTAACTACAATTAAAAATAATAGCATTTACAATTAAATGTCCAATATCATTTAATAATTATAATAAATATTGTGCATCCCTACACTCTAAAAAAAGATGGTTCTTTAAAGGTTCTTTACATGCAGTAATGGTTGTATTTAGAACCACAGCATTCTGAAGAACCCTTTCATGCTGAAATGGTTCTTTGTGTTAGAGTTTAGGGTTCTTTACTCCTGCCCTTTTGTTTTTCAAATCTGTAACTGACAAAGCAGGGCTCCAGACTGCGACTAAAACGGTCGCATTTGCGACCAAAAATATTAATTTGCGAGTGAAGTTTTTGCTGAGGTCGCCACTGGCGACTATATATATTTACATGTTATGATTTAAAAATTTGCATGTAATGCCTTTTTTCCTGATTGTTTTGCGATCGCATCATTTGCTATGTTCACGTATTAAACTGAGACGATGCGCATCAAAGTTTTAGTGGAAAAACTAGTTTCAAACAGTCCTCATCAATGTTAAGAGTGTAGACCAAACTGTAAAATTTGCATAAGATCAACAACAGTTTTTCATTTAATTCACAAAATCCATCAAAGAAGTGAAGGGCTTTTGATTTGTAATTTTAGCATGAATACAGTAAACAAACACAAAACGTGTTTGAAGTGAAGTGAAATGCTTTTGTTGTGGCTCTTTTGATGGTATAGGTAGGATTCAGGTAAACTGTAGGAGGCTGTTCTTAAGTCAGCTCTTGTACAAACCACAAAAAAACAAAGCTGCATGTATTTTATCTCACCCACTGATAAGCAAAGCGAGGATGACTGAAATACAGCCGTTCTAACACAACCCACACACATCCTGGCTATCGATGCGGTGGTAGCTCTGGTAACATTTGCTAAACACTTGTGTATAATTCATGGATTGTCCACAAAGTAGCTGTGATAAGAGCAATCACCCTTGTCCAGTCAGCTCGTCCTTAAGGTTAACAACATTTTACATCACAAAAGGCATTTTAAATATAGTTTTTTGGGGAAGGCGGACAGGCCCATACAGGACTGAGATTAATAGGGTTGTCAACAGGCCAAACAATCAGCCCCTAGCCAAGAAACAGGGCAACAGAGAGAGAATGTGTGCGGTAAACAACTCCAGGATGCTAGTAAGATGCTATCGAAAAATATTACCCAAATAGTTACACGGTTTTTTAGTCTGTTGGTGATGTAGAATGATATTTTCACCTCCTTTCTACTAGGGGTGTGCGATATATATATCGTCTGCGATAATATCGTAATTGTTGTTTTAACGATGTGGGATTTGACATTATTGAGTATATTACAAAAACCAAACAAAACACACCTACAGAGTGCACGCATACGTGACGTGAAGAAGTCTAGTAGGTTAGACTAGTGCGCGTGCACATTTAGAGTGCGTTCTTTCACTGCGTGATTCAGTCTATTAAAATGCATTTTGAATGAACACAAAATTCAAGATATGGGGGCAGAAACTGTATATATATATATATATATATATATATATATATATAATTTCATATAGTTAATATCACGCGAAGAGAGATGTTTTTTCTCCAAAAATAGCATGATTACAAATGTGATATTGATTTTATACAACAGTTCAATTAACAAGTTAATATTACGAGACTTACGTTTTAAACACAATATTGCCTGTTTTTGCTCTATTTTGTCTACAAAAATAATTCCAAACAGAACCACAGCACTGTTTTGCGTCTCTAAACAACATGACGTGTTTCGTTCCTGAATGAATCAACCGTTTAAATGATTCGGTTCTATCGATTCAATGACTCACTTATTAACAGTGACTTGCTTCCACCTTTTGTCGGTTTTAATTTCACATTTAAGGTATCTTTTCATTTTTTTTTTTAAATCATTTCAAATAGCAAAACATTATTTATGCATTTGTAACTGCAGGTTAAATCATTCCATGTCCCTCTGAGCTGCATTAAACAGTGTGTAAATACATCTAAATGCCACTTCAGGTACAGCTTCTGTGTTTCCTCTGCATTGCAAAGATACATTTTGTTGATACTGATTTAATTTGCCTGGTAAAAGCCCAGAAGTCTTATTCTAACCGACTGATTAAATGTAAGAATTTGACTCAAAAGATGATCCACACTTTTAGAAAAAATGCACATAAAAGGTAAAAATCAAATTAAACTCGTTGAAAAAGATTAGCTACTTTCTATCACTGCTGTGAACTGACCACCACACAGAATATGAAGAATATCAAAAACATTAGGAGTCAGCTGTCCACAGTAGTCCTTAAGATATCAGCACAAAAACACACTCAGTCAGCAAAATATCGTCTAATTATTGTTATCGATAAAAACATTTTTTTGTCAATATCACACACCCCTACTCTCTACTCATAGTACTTTAAAAAAATAAATAAATTTCAGCAACATAGTTTAGTTTTGTATGACCATTCTCTCTAACCCTTAAAATTAAAGGGGCCATATGATGCGATTTCAAGTTTTCTTTTCTCTTTGGAGTGTTACAAGCTGTACGTGAATAGATAAGATCCCTAAAGTTGCAAAGACTAAAGTCTCAAACCCAAAGAGATATTCTTTATAAAAGTTAAGACTGGTCTACGCCCTCCTAAAACCTCGTTTAAACACGCCACCACATGTCTACATCACGGCTTATGTAACCATGGTTCCCTGAGTAGGGAACGAGACACTACTCAGGGAACCATGGTTACATAAGTAACCTGAGACGTTTCAGAAAGGCGGGGCATAGAGGAGAAACAATAATGTACAGTATGTGGAAAATAATGTGTTTTTTGAACCTTAAACCGCATAAACATTTCATTACACTAAATACACAACATGATGTTCTTTTTATCAACATCATATGACCCCTTTAAAATTAAAGGCTGTTTTGTGCTGCTGTATCTTTAAGATACTTCCACTGAATTTCTATCATTTTTCCAGTCTTTTGGATAAGCAATTTTTTATGCAAATCAGTTTGCTAATGAATCATTCTCCATTTTGCAAACCGGTTTGACTAATTCATTGAAAAAAAAAGATGAATGTTTTAAGAAATATACAAGACAGGCTGGCAAGAAAATGTCTAAAAATCTGCAAAAAACAACAACACTGGCCATCTGTGGCGAGCATGATCCTGTGGCGAGGATCATGCTGTTGCTGGTGGAGGTGTATCTATGGTAAACGCTACACTTGCTCTCAGATGCGCTCCATCTGTTTGCTACTTCCGTCCCCGGAAGAGAGCAGAGAGGTCTGGAAGCTTCTAGACTTGAATGCCATAATGTTCTTCTCTCACCAATCTTGATCTCAACTGTCTCTACTGGACCCCATTGCCATTTACACATTAGGACTTCTTCAGTGGTCTAGGCCAGGCCAATGTGCTACATGTGCAAATATTTAGAGGCCTGGAGTTAGTATCCATTAGTGTAAAGTGTACCTGTCCTTGTGTATCACCATATTTAGCAGCACAGCTAATGGAAAGCACAAAATGATAAGAAAGGATAATTGATGTTAGCAAGTCTATGGTACTTTGATAACAATAACAATGATTATTATTGTTATTGTTATTATTATTATTATTGTTGTTGTTGTTGTTGGAAACTTGCAATTATCATGATTCCTAGCAACATGAACGCAATATTATTAAGACAATATATAAACAAACACACAAACAAACAAATACAACAATAAATAATAATAACAAAAATGTATTTATTATATATAGAGTATATAATAATAATAATTTGAGTTGAAACATTTGCAATGATAGTAATTCCCTACATCCATCCTATAATGGATGGATGGATGGATGGATGGATAGATAAATAAATAAGCAAGCTAAAATAACAACAACAACAACAACAGTAACAATAATTGTTGTTAGATGTCGGACTGTTTAATTATTATTGGAATAAAATTAATAATAATAATAATAGTGTTCAGAAATTAAACTATGTCATCAATTACTCCTTACATATTCCACTAGAAATAATTAACAAAAGCATTACAAGTCCATACACAAAAGAATTAAAGACTGAAGCACATGCCCAAGGCCATCTAGTTGACATGCATTGGTCACAATCCATAATACATCAGTGGCCAAGCATGGGAAAGCACAGAGGGCATCTCTTGTCTGTCTGTGTACAGATCAAACAGATGTTTAGAGCCCCTTACAACAGCCAGCAGCTTGGACCAGATGTGCAGCACTCTTTTGAGCAGTCAGCAATATATGAACCGGTGAGAACGGCTAGTGCCTTCCAGAATGATATAAGAATACAAATCTTATTAAAATATTTTGTGTCATAATATGGTAGCCTCCTTGCCTAAAATGTTATGATGTCCATAGTTAATAGATTACATTAGGCTTCAGTGGTTTGAGTGTGTTTGACCAGAGACTAGAGCGCAATTAAAGAGCTGTGCTTATGTGATTGCCGGGGGCCATCTTGAGGAGCGAGAAAATGGCTCATAAAAAGGACGAGGACTTGAATGGTTTTTACAAGTCGGAATGTAAAATTACGGTAATATCGCGTGAACATTTCACATGAAATTCTGCGAGTGTGACTTGCTGCAAGGCGCGCAAGTAAAATACAACCACACAAGGTTATATTTCTGGCCAGTTTATCAAATAATTAATCACAAAACTATCACAAAAATTAAGTATCTTGGGGATGATCGAGGGGCACAAGGAAAATGTCAGACCCGGCCCTTTGGCTGGGTTGGTGCAGCACCCTCAGCACCCCTAGTTCCCGCGGCAATGTCAAAAACATTGATTTTATCCTCTCGTTGCTGGAAAATATAATGTAGCGATTCAGTATTTAAACGATGTTATTAATAAAAG